>NC_086345.1:23243004-23563352 GCF_032445375.1 Bacillus rossius redtenbacheri
GCTAAAGATTCTCGCTTTGAAGACACTACATTTCCAGCGGATGAGAAAACATTTTCACAGGCAGTTTCAGTTGCTGGGATTCCCAGATATGTCATTGCTAACTTGCATAAATTTGGCAGTATCATCTCATTTTGTTCCCACCACTTCAGTGGGTCTCCAGTTCTCTCTAGTACCAGCATATTTAAATAAGTTGTCACCTCCATGTTTTGATTAGCACCTAGGAGAGACGTTTCAGCTAAATTATCAAATTCATGCCGCAAGTAGTGGCTAGTAGACTCATCAGCTGATTCAGTTTTCTGAGTCCCTGCAAAATAATTTAAAAAATACCTTGATACTTTACAAACATCTGAAGTTGTTTTTTCTAGAGACGTACGAGACTGTAAAATCCAGATAAAACGACACAATTAATTATGATGCACTCGCAATCAACTCGATTGGCAGCAAGCGTGCACGATAGCACAACTTGCCGCCATGACGGTTGAACAACTGTTGCTTCGTTGCCGGAAGCTGCAGGGCTACCCGCCTTGGCAGGCAGCCAACTTGAAAAAACTTGGCGCTGCTAGCCAGCAGCGCGGGAAGTTCACAATTCAAATGTTTCAAACACTATACACTAAATTACACACAATATTTACAAGTCCAAACAGAAATTCTAACTACAAGTAAGAAACAAGTTTGTTAGTCTATTAATTGCAGAACGCCGTATCTATCCGGATTATGTATTTATTAAAAACTGTTACTGTTCAAAATTAAATTGTAAGTCCATTCTTGATAATACTGGCATTAGAATTCCCCAATTTAACAGCCGTTTAACTTCTACCTTATGTACATACCATAAAAAGAATGATATAATTTTTTGACTCATTTCTAATTTCAATAAAATTGATCATCTTAATCTGTGAAAGTGTAGCTAGGTAATAATTTCTTTTTTTAAATTAATTTTTACATAAGCCTGCAATTAGTAATTTCATTATACTGTAATGTCTATGTTTTGTATTTCTTTTTATGCATTTTATATTTTGATGTTTATTTTTAATAGTTATACTTATTTTAACTTTACTTGTTTGTTTGCATTTTGTTTGTATTGTTTATATGTTGTCCTTGTATATATGTGTTGTGCCCACCGCTAAAGCCCTCGGCTGTTGGTGGGTATGTTACAATATTAAATAAATAAAATAAATAAATAAATAAATAAATAAAAGCCATACTGTAGGCCTATTAAAAGATATACTGCTATGGACTGTAGAAATACCACTCAATAAATTTTACATCCAAAGATATTAATTATGTAATGTTATTTTTTATGAGGTATTTTCTGATATTACAAATGGTTTTCTACCTCTGTATACGTAGTGCTAAAAAGAACCTTAAATTTTTAGATTGCACAAGAGGGTAAGAACCACGAGCATACACCCGGTCCCAGGCGGGAAACTTACACGTCGATTTTCAATTTTCACTCTGATTTTAATTGTTCCTCAGCACTACGTGGATGCGGCGTCTCTGTACGAGAAGGGGCAGTATTTCGACAAGGCAGCGTCCGCGTACATTCGCTTGAAGAACTGGAACAAAGTGGGTGAGCTGCTTCCGCACATCACGTCGACGAAGATACACCTCCAGTACGCCAAGGTGCGTTTGTGTTTCCTTACATTGAATTGATTTACTAATAGTATCGTGTATAAAATGAGTGTGTGGTTGTGATTGTTTTAGTGACGAGGGAATTGAATGTCTGTGTTTTGTGAATTTGATTGAATTTAATGATGCACAATAGCATAAATTTTGTACATACAAGATTAATATATTTTTATTTATTTATTAATATTTTTTTTTTATTCTGTTGAGCCTTCGATTGTGATAGTTATCATAATTAGAGGCATGGTTATGTGGTGAAATATGATAAAACCGAAATAACAGCTAAATTAAGTAAGTGCTGCCAAGCACTGAAATGGAAGTCAATAACCTCACATAACTAGGCTTCTGCGAATACTGTTTTCTTAATTCGAATTGAAATTCTAATCAAATAACAAGTTATTCACGAATAATGAATAGTTTACGAATCGAATACAAAAAAATTCAGTTAAATTTATTTACTCTTCTCAGGAGTCCAAGAAATATTTATGCCTAACACAGTAAATGAAAGATGGATAGATATAAAGTAAAACAATTAAGACACTCTTAGGCCTAATTTTTTTATAGCTAAATTCATCTGAATTACTTCATTATAACTACATACAAGAAGAGGAACCCATAAAAAACCGATCTGAGAGCAAGCTGCCATTTGTTGACCTAGTACACAGTTCTCCCACTAGATGGAGTTACCTATTAGATACCTTCACTAAACAGCTGCCCTGACGGTATCAGGTTATAGATTAACGTTTGATTGTAGTATTATTTTTCTCTTACTGTTCTCGTGTTCCGCCTGCAAATTCGTTATGGCAGATTTAAAAGAACGAAGAATGTGTTTGAAATTATGATTCCTGCTTGAAAAATCTGCGCCCAGAACAAGCATGGTCTTCAATACTCATCTCATTATATCAATATCTTTATTATCTTTGAAAGATTTGTGCAATGGGAGTGCATGACTGATGTAAGTTTTGGACATACGCCATTGCTAAGCACTTTTTCTGTAGAAGAAAAATAAAAATAAATATAAATAAATAAATAAAAATACCCAAAAGACAAAAAAAAAAAAAAATTAAGCAAAAAGTTGCTGTTGTCAACAGGATATAAACACCACAAAATATTCCGTAACAGGAATATGGTCAACAAACAAAGAAAAAAAAAGAAAATGTACTAAGAGAATGGAAAAAAAAAACCCACAAATGATGACTACACAAAAATATTGAACCCAAAAAAATTCAGCACAACGGATGAAACAAGACAAAAACACAGAAAAAGTGCTTTATCAATGGCGTATGTCCAAAAACTTACATCAAGTCATCAATATCTTTATCTTTACAAAACAGGTTACGAACATACAAACATTCATTTCTCTACATATATTTACCTATATATATTTTTTAGCTCTCTTTTTTACCTGTCACAGGTGTGACATAGGTGTGTAAAAACATTGCGTTTTCAATTGCAATGTTGTTTCATAATTTCAAATCAATTGGTGAATAACTTTTCGGAGATTTAAGATTTCAAACAGAACACAAACAAATAATACAATATTAACAAAAATATATAATTACCCAGTAAATATTTCATTAATTATAATAGCGCCATATTTATTCTTTACAATGATTAATGTATTTAAAATCACAGAATCAAATGGAGGACCATTACGAATAATATTTAACTAATGAATAAAGCAATTCGAAAAAATCACCCAATTATAAAAAAATTATAAAAAAATTCATTAATTGATTTGCCAACACCAATTAATATCTCATCATGATGAAATTTCGGATCATTAGATAGATAGATTCATTCTAATCCTTAAGAAGTCTGTATGTGAGTTTGTTTCGCTACTCTGTGCACGCCAGGCGAAGGAAGCGGACGGGAAGTACAAAGAGGCCGCTGACGCCTACGCAGCGGCGAGAGACTTCGACAGCGTGATTCGAATAAACCTCGATCACCTCAACAACCCGGACGAGGCGGTCCAGGTCGTCAAGGAGACCAAGAGCATCGAGGGTGCGAAGCTGGTCGCCAAGTGAGTGTCGTCGGCGGGGACAGTAGCTGCCCGACCCGGCTTCGCACGGTTGTATTAATGGGTTGGGGGGGGGGGGGGGGGAAATATGAGACCAAATCTCTTATTTACAGTGTTTGTTCACTGCATTGGTTCACTGTGGGGTTGGAACGGGCGCCTTTACAGTGTTTATTCACTGTTGGGGTTGGAACGGGTGTCTTTACAGTGTTTTGTTCACTGCAGGGGGGTTTGGAACGCGGAGCCTTGTGGTCCTTCGCCAGGTTCTTCCAGCGGCTGGACGACTACTCGTCGGCCATACGGTTCCTGCTGCTGTCGCGCTGCCACGACGAGGCGTTCCAGCTGGCGCGGCAGCACGGCCGCATGGAGCTGTACGGGGAGGTGTTGTCCTCGTCGCTGGACGTCGACCCGCGCCCCGGGGACTTCAAGAGCCTCGCGCTGCACTTCGAGGCGGAGCGGAACAGCCTCCTGGCGGGCAAGTACTTCTTCCACGCCGGCGAGCACCACAAGGTACCTACCTGCTCACTCACATACCGTATTGGTTCGAATATAGGCCGACCTTTTTCTGCCAGTTTTGTCTACCTTGAAATCTAAGAGTCGGCCTATAATGGGGCACTAGCCAAAATAGTATAATTAAACACATACATTTCAAGGAGAATCACTTGTGGCATAAAAATGTTATCAGATACACAATTCGTTGACCTAAAATTAAGCCGTACTTACGTGGAATTAGTTATTTTTCCAACTTAGAAATTTAGTAAACACACTTAACCCCAATAACGTATCATATTTTAAGTACACAGATGTGGTCACTTGTAGCACATAGCTTTTAAAAGCTTGGTCTGGTTATTTTTGAACTGTATTTAACAGGCTGCGGTAATTTTATTTGCTTGTAAAATGTGGTATTTACAGTAAGCAATTAGTAAAAACAGCAAATTTGCCGTAAGTTTATTTACCGTAGTATGCTTTATTTACTCTTCTACCACAGGAAAATCAAAATAATGGCACCAGTGTTGGCAAATTTTAGTTGCGACACAAATAAACAAATACCGGTACATACCAACAGTAACAAGAACAATAAAACCTATTTGCAATATTGGCTGTTTTATGGTTGATTCATACACGTTTTACATGAAACTATTTTGGGTTTTTTACGTCAAAATTAAATGTACCGGTAATTGTTTTTACGTCACAATTTCTAGGAACTTAGAAAATGTAGCCATTGCCGTATATAATGTTGGCACCACTACAAAAGAATGTGAAGATAAACGGAAAAAACCAGCTTAAATATAATATTTATATATTTTCGTAAGTAAGAATAACACATTTTGTCAGTTCAATAAATACTAACTTAGTTGAAGTGTTACTGTGGTAATATGCTGCTGGTAATCATTTTAGTTAGTTAAAATTTATTTTTCCCTGATTTTGAGTGTGCTGTAGAAGGGGTCGGCCTATTTTCGAGGTCGGCCTTTTTTCGGACCAATACGGTACATAATCATTCACGCAGTCTGTACTCTGTTTCGTCGCACAATCGTCGCACATGCATAATTGTCGCACGCACATAATTGTCGTACCGATATTTTAGGGCATAAAAATTCGGATAAAAAAAAACTCTCACGTAAACGCCGAATGATGTTTTCTGTCCCACTATTAGATTCCGAGCGCATTGTGTAGGTGTTTTTTTTTTTTTCATATAAAACGATGTATTTTAAAGTAGAAATCTGATATTTGTTCGGACTTTACCGCCTGCTTACTTAATTAACGGAAGTACGAAGTCGTCTAATGTGTAAATTTTCTTTTAAGGATGTATTTAAACGTTATATAACCTTTATCTGCTCGTTTGTGTCGCCGCGGTGTACCGCCTTTAAAAATGTAGCCAGCGCTATGTTGGCATCATTCATGGTTTGGCTATGCTGCTTCCCGTATAGAGCGCGCGCACGTAGTCGAATATCGATATCTCGCCGATCGCATGCAACACGCTGTCTCTGTCGAGTGCCGAGTTAACTGCATTTGATGGCCTGCACTCTTTCGTGTTAAGTGTGTACTACAATGACAGTTATGCGTTAGTTCAGGCTCAATTTCGGGTCACAGATTATGTTTGGATATTTAAAGTTGAAGAGAGGTTTTTGTTGCTTGACTCATTAATTTAAATTGTTTGGCGTGCTTTTGTATACTCTACTTTTTAAATAAACGTACTTCCCATGAATAGATTTGTTTTTATGAATAACTTTACCTAACAAAAAAAATCATTTTCCTTATAAAAATTGCACCCCTACTTTTCAAACTTTATTTTAGTATAAAATGTGCGACGATTATGCGATAAAACACGGTATTCATTTAACCATCTGCCATTCTGTTAATTTTTAATTTTTTTTTTTCACAAATATCTATATACATGCTCATCGTATGAATATTTTGACCATTTGCATGTCCTATGGCGAGATGTTAAGATTATCATGATACATGTGCTTACTCAAGGGTTGTATTGGTGTTTGTGAGACGGATTGATAAGTGCGTCGCTCGCTGGCGCTTCTAGCGCGGTGTGGCCTCCAAAGAGCACGGCTGTGGAATGGCACTCATAGGGAAACTGTGACATTTGAGCTGTGACCATAGCATTACATGGCGAAAAAGTGAAAGTTGAAAGTGCAGCGCGCGTCCCTTGATTGATTTCAAGAAACTGTACCGGGCGTTTCACGTCTAAGAATTACTCTGAAAACATGCATTTCAGCCATTTTCACTCTTCTGAAAGTACAGTGTGGAAACTAAATACGGAACAGAACTTTTCATCTGCCCTCAGCGTATTCTTAAATTCCTTTTTGTGAACAGTTGCCACTTGGATATTTTGAGTGGTTTTAAAATCATGAAGCTCTGCACACAGTGTATTCTCTCATTGAAATCTCAGATTTGAATCCAAATCAAACAGAAATTACTTTGAATTGTGTGATAATACACCATGTAACACTAAAATGGATGCTTTGTTATGTAATAAAAGAGAACTTAAACAAACCAAAACTCAAATTATCAAAGTGCTATTCTTTGAAATTAAAAATTAAATCTTTCTGGTCGCTATGTTACGTAAAAATTAAATCTTTCTGGTCGCTATGTTACGTACTAACAAAATGTACTCACCAAGTGGATTGTAAAAATTAATTGTAATCCCTTAGTGATAATGCACCTCTCCTTACCTTATTTTTACATGACCAATTCTGTTATGTATTGAAACACACAAACACGTGTCCATTTATTGTTCTTTCGGAGTACTTTTGCATTAGAAATTGGTATACCAATATTTTATTTTGAAAAATGCAGCTTGTGTCACAATCAAAATGACACAGTTTTGGTATAAAATAGTGTTGGGAAGTATTTTATCTTTAACTTTTAGTATTGCACAAAAAAAAACACCATTTATTATTCTGTAAATGTCCAATTCTGTACCATGTCACAAAATTGTAACTTTTCATAACAGCAATTTTTTTTTTTTTCAACTTCATTTATTTTCTGGTTTCTTTGCTAGCAGTATAATCATTTTATAGTAAAACCTCATTCATCTGGCTCTCATTCGTTTGGATCTCTGGATAATCCGAATCAGATCTGGAGACATTTTATTTAATTTTCACATAAAAAATGACAAATATATTCTACATCTATGCTACCAAAACGGTTAATACACAATAATGTACCTGACCGTGCTTCATTCGAACGCCATACGTGTTTATATTACAAGTTATTTGGTAAGAAATGGTCTGTAAAGTTATTTTTATAATTTTAATTACTTTTTAACAATGTAGGGCATGTATACTATGTCATTTTGTTACAAAACATAATTTTTTATCTTAGTAAACAGTATCTATGCTTATTTAAAAATTTCATTTTCCTTATTTTTCATATTACCTGGATTATACGGATTTTCAATTGTCTGGATTGCCTTTGGTCTCAGTTAGTTCGTATGAATGAGGTTTAACTGTACTTTTATTTTAGTCATTTTTTTTCTCAAGATAATAGGTAAATGTTTTTATTAAAAATATTGTATTGAAAATAACATAGTAGGCTTTTGTGTATAAAAATTCAAATTGCAATTTGGACATAAATTTATGAGTGCTCTATGTCAATACATAGAGTGAAAAATATACATCATTGACATTTTGCCGACTATATTTAAAAAAAAAAAGTGGATGTGGTGTTCTTTACTTCGGAGGTACAGAACTTTAAAAATAAAACCAGAAACACCACAATCTTTAGTGTCATAAACAATAGTGAGCTAAAAAATAAAACCATAATCTAGTCTCTACAAATCTGTTAATGTCCTTTCAATGAGATGAGAAATTAAAATTATGGAAACTACGATTAAATTTTCTTTTTGTCAATTGAATTTTAATTTCCAGGCCTTGAAGCACTTGATGACTGTGATGAAAGCGAACCCTGAGAACGAAGAAGCTGTAACTCTTGCCATAGACGTTGTGGGCGCTTCTAACGAAGATTTCCTGGCCAATCAGTTGATTGAATTCCTGCTGGGAGAATCCGATAACATACCAAAGGTGAAACATCATTGACAGCTTCCCGAAGACTTTTTTTTTTTGGAGGTGTTTTATGGTTGGGGGGGGGGGGGGGGGGGGGGGTGGCAATCTATCTTTAACCTTAAATAGATTGGAATATTTACAAATTTATGGTCTGAAATACTGATCTTTAGTAGCCTATAATCGTCATACAACTTTTGATGAATGAAAAGTTAGCATACCAGTTTAATTATTTAGGTAAACATAAATATATAAACCTCTAAAATGGAAAAAAAAAAAAAATTGAGCTTGTGCAGTACTAATGCCCCTCTTCCTTCTCACTGTTAGAGCCACTCTTGTGAAACATTCAGTTTTTTTGTTTGGTTTTTGGTCGCTGTTTTATTGAAGTATTTTTTTTTTATTACTCCTAGGGATAGTTTTGTATGACAGCATCTGAAAAAAAAAATGTTTTAATCCTGGGACTTTGCTCGAATGTGAATATTTGTGGACATACCAGTATACTTACTTGTGGGGACGAAGCTTTAACAATACAAAGTTGAATACACTGTTTGTTAATTTTTGGTTATAGCTTTTAAAACCAATTTTTTTACTCCAACCTACAATATTTTTTTGAGGCAGTTTCATTTTTAGGTAGTTAACTCACAAATAACTTTTTTAATGTGTGTGTGTGTGTAACCAATGTATGCTTAGCAGATAAACAAATATTTTAAAATAAAAAGTACTGATGAAATCTGTGGTGTTTGTGTACTGAATGAAAAAATAATAAATAAAAGGTTACCGTTTTGTGACTCTTAAAGTCATTTTAAATCTTAAATAAGCTTATGTATATGTTCATTTTCTTATCTGAATAAGTTTACTGTGCCAGTAAAAAAAAAAAAAAAAAAAAAAAAAAAAAAACTTTTAAAAATTTAATGAATGTTATTTGACTTCAAGATATTTTTGGCAATATATATTTTATGATTTAGACTTTGCTTGGAATGAAATATCCATCTTTGTCTTCCACTACTATGTTAGTTTTAAGCTTTTGCATGCATGATTGTAGGTGTTCGTACACATTCTAACCTCATGTTGTATAAATTGTTTGATTTGCAGGACCCAAAATTCTTGTTTCGTCTTTACATGGCACGCAGACAGTACAGGGAAGCAGCGAAAACAGCCATCATTATAGCAAATGAGGAACAAATAAGTGGTGAGGACTTTATAATGGTTTAATCAAGTAATTGTTGTAAAGTTGAAAATTTTGGTGCTGTGTTTGGTGTCAGAAACTTGTAGATTGCATTTTTTTATTGGTATTAAAACTTTTGTATCACATATTAGCCCTTTCGGCAGGCGTATGTGTAAATCAGGGGAGGGGGAATGTGATTGAATAAAAAAATTATCTTTACTACTGCTGAGAGAGGCGAAAAACTGTAGGGTTGCCAATGGGGGCCCACGGAATTAAGTTTTTCGTTGCCGATTCACTGTTACAATGTTGCAAGTAGTAACAGGGCCCCTCAGTGAGGAGAATTTTTTTTATCCAATCAAATTTCCCCCACCCCTGATTTACATCTATGCCTGCCGAAAGGGCTCATACCTACGTGATTTGTGTTAAAGGTTTGATTAAAAAATATTGATTGCAAAAGTTTCAGTATCGAAAGAAAATTATTCTTTAAACCTAAAAGCAGGGGAATGCGCAGCAGTGTTGATTTTAAATCATTCTTAAACGTGAAGCTTGCCGATAATTTGGTGGTTTGTGCAGCTTAACCAACTGTCCGAATGGACATGCGGAGTCTTGAGGTAGATTAGTGCGCTAGCGTGCAAGTGTGCAAGTATGCTTTCCCTCATGCGATCTGAATTTTAAAAATAAATTTTCCCCCTCAGCAAATAAGTTTCAATTCAAAAACCTATTTTAAACTTCAAAAAAAAAGTTAATTGGTTTATTTGTTATAAACAAAAACCTTGTTTCTTTCCACTTGTGACATGCAGAAAATCCTGAGAAATCCTGAAAAAAATTGTTATCATTCCTGACAACAAAAGGAAAGAATTGGCAGACAGCAGGCTATAGAGTTCTATCCCTTCCCCTTCTTCGTGCCCCTTCCCCCTTGTTGAAATGTAATCCTGCGTACGCTCTCCTTCCGAGAGGCGTCGATCAGGGGCGCAAAAATGGGGGGGGGGGGGGGGCAAGGGTATTTTGCACCCCCCTTCCCTCTTCAGAAACCATGAAGTGGGGGCAAACGGGTGCAAAGAAAGTGCTGTGTAATCAATTTTTAGATAATAAAACTGCTTAAATAACACCATTTTCCACCTTGAAATACAAATTTTCCCGGGGGACCCCACTTCAATAGGAGGGATCGATGATTCTTTATAAAAATTTATATTGCCTCCCTCCCCCCTTTAGAATTTAGTTGTTGCGCCCCTGGCGTCGATGACCCTCCCCGGCGGGGGGGGGGAGGAGGACGGACGCTCACCGCGCTTGTTCCGCTCCCGTGCAGGCAGCTACCGCAACGCCCACGACATGCTGTTCGCGATGTACCAGGAGCTGCGTCGCCACGGCATCAAGGTCCCGGCGGAGATGCGCGCCGGCCTCACGCTGCTGCACTCGTACATCCTGGTGCGCCTGCACGTGCGGCGCGGGGAGCACCTCAAGGGCGCGCGCATGCTGGTGCGCGTCGCCGACAGCATCTCCAGCTTCCCGGCCCGTACGTGTCTCCCCTTGCCGACAGCATCTCCGGCTTCCCAGCTCGTACGTCTCCCCTCGCCCCGGCGTCTCCAGCTTCCCGGCACGTACGTCTCCCCCTCACCCCAGCGTCTCCCGCTTCCCGGCTCTTACGTCTCCCCCTCGCCCCAGCGCGACCGGAGGCTCAGGGACGTCGGCCGGAGAGATTCTGGAAAAGTCGTGGGAATTTCTTAGAGATACACTTAAATCTCAGGGACTAAAATTAATATTCTGGAAAAGTCATGGGAATTTCTAAGAGATACACTTAAATCTCAGGGACTAAAATTAATATTCTGGAAAAGGTATCTGAATTTCCTAGAGATACACTTAAACCTCAATGACACAATTCTCAGGGACTAAAATAAAAATTCTGTAAAAGTCATGAGAATTTCCTAGATGACACATATCTCAGGGACTAAAATTAAAATTCTGGAAAAGTTATCTGAATTTCCTATAGATACATTTAAACCTCAATGACACAAATCTCAGGGACTAAAATTAAAATTCTGGAAAAGTCATGGGAATTTCCTAGAGATACACTTAAACCTCAATGACACAAATCTCAGAGACTAAAATTAAAATTCTGGAAAAGTCACGAGAATTTACGAGAGATAAACTTGAACCTCAATGACAAAAATCTAAGGGACTAAAATTAAAATTCTGGAAAACTCAGGGGAATTTCCTAGAGATACTCTTAAACCTCAAAGACACATATCTCAGGGACTTAAATTAAAATTCTGGAAAAGTCATGGGAGTTTCCTAGAGATACACTTAAATCTCAGGACCTATAATTAAAATTCTGGAAAAGTCATGGGAATTTCCTAGAGATACACTTAAACCTCAATGACACATATCTCAGGGGCTAAAATTAAAGTTCTGGAAAAGTCATGCGAATTTCCTACAGATACACTTAAATCTCATTAATACAAATATCAAGTTTGATACATAATCATTGTGTTTAAAATGAGTTACCTTAATCTTAAAACACAGACATGAAATTTTACTGCTATTAAATAGCACTTGGCAAATATTGGAAAAAGAATTTTTGACGAAACATGAAATGCAAGATAAATGTGATAAATGTACAGCAATAGCTGGCTGATAATTATAACGATATGAATATTATCTAAATGACCCACAAGGTGTTTTTCTATAAGGCTCTAGTCTGTATTATCTTTCATCAGTTACTGATTTAAAATTTTTCTTTTTATGGGCTTACAGAATTGTTTATTAAAATTTTTAATGGATCATGAACAGTAATTGTGGTTGTTGGTTTTTTTTTCCTTCTAATTATTATCAAAGGTATTGCACTAAAAAAAGAAAAGGTATTAATTTTTGAAATTTTTTCATAGTCCCAAAATCAGTTTCTTCTGTTTCTGTTTAGATTCTTTGAGAAACACAAGAAATTGATGGTAAAGAAGGAATTAATTGATTTTTTTTTTTTTTTTTTTTTTTTTTTTTTTTTTTTTTTTTTGTAAAAGCGTTCCTTTTCATTCTCTATGATGGACAAGAAACTGATTATAAATGAGGGCGCTTGATTTTTTTTTTGTCAAACGTTTCGGACGTTGCCCTGATCATTCTTTGTGAAAGACAAGTAACTGATACCAAAGAAGGACTTATTTTTTTATAAACATTTCAGACGTCGTACCAATCATTTTTATGTGGTAAAGAAGGACGTAATTTTTTTTTTTTACAAACATTTCGGACATTGTACCAATCATTTTTTATGAAAGACAAGAAACTAAGAGGTAAAGAAGAACGTAGTTTTTTTTACATTTCAGACGTTGTCCTGATCATTCCTAATGAAAGACAACAAATTTGAGGTTAAAGGAGGACTTGATCTGGTTTCGTCGAACGTTTCAGACGTGGTCCCGATCATGCTGTACGAAAGACAAGGAATTGATGGTCGAATGGGGACTTGATCTTGTTTCATCGAACGTTTCGGACGTGATTCCGATCATTCTTTACGAAAGACAAGGGATTGATGGTCAAAGGAGGACTTTATCTTGTTTCGTCGAACGTTTCAGACGTGATGCTGACCATTCTTACGAAAGACAAGGAATTCATGGTTAAAGGAGGACTTGATCTTGTTTTGTCGAATTTTTCGAACGTGGTCCCGATCATTCCTTACGAACGACAAGGAATTGATGGTCGAAGGAGGACTCGATCTCGTTTCCGTCCTAACGTTCCCAGACGTGGTGCCGATCCTGACGTCGGCGGTGATCGAGTGCAGCCGCGCCGGCCTGAAGTCGGCGGCCTTCAAGTACGCGGCGGTGCTGATGCGGCCCGAGCACCGGCCGCTGATCGACCCCAAGTACGCCAAGCGGATCGAGGCGGTGGTGCGCAGGCCGGCTCGCGGCGGCGGCGGAGGGCAGCACCAGCCGGACGACGAGCGGGAGCCGGAGACTCCCTGCCCCTTCTGCGACGCCCCTCTGCCCGAGACGCGGCTCGACTGCGGCCAGTGCAAGAACCACGTGCCGTTCTGCGTGGCCACCGTGAGTCCTGGGGGTCCCGCGAGCACTCG
Organism: Bacillus rossius redtenbacheri; assembly: GCF_032445375.1. Taxonomy (NCBI): domain Eukaryota; kingdom Metazoa; phylum Arthropoda; class Insecta; order Phasmatodea; family Bacillidae; genus Bacillus; species Bacillus rossius. The sequence goes on from NC_086345.1 coordinate 23,256,381, forward strand.
GGGAAAAACATTCCATATATTTGATTCGAAATTTAAAATCTATTCTCTTCTGCCCCCCTCCCCTCCCCCCCCCCCCCCCAAAAAAAAATTATTTGATTTTAAGAGATACAAGCATACTGCATACACCACGTCAAACACATTCACACAAAATAAATACAACTATTGAAAAAAAAACCTGGGGTCCGCAAGTACTCGGAAAAACATTCCATATACACGATTCGACATTAAAAATCTATTCTCTTCCCCCCCCCCCCCCCCTCGCCCGCCACCAAAATTAATTTGATTCAAAGGGATACAAGCAAACTGCATACACCACGTCAAACACATTCACACAAAATAAATACGACTATTGGAAAAAAAAAACCTGGGGTCCACAAGCACTCGGAAAAACATTCGATATACTCGATTTGACATTAAAAATCTATTCATCTTTGAAAGATTTTGTGCCAATGGGAGTGCATGACTTGATGTAAGCTTTCGGGCGTACGACTTTGCTAAAGCACATTGTATGTCTGTAGAAGAAAACTACGAAGAAAAAAAAAAACACAAATTAAGCAAAAAAAATTGCTGTTGACAGGATTTAACGTCACACAATATTGTATTGTGTGGCTTTAAATCCTGACAACGGTGTTTTTTTGTCATTGTGCTAAGCAATGGCGTATGTCCAAAAGCTTACATCAAGTCATTAAAATCTATTCTCTCTCTCTTCCCCCCTCCCCCTCCCCAAATTATTTGATTCCAACAGATAAGCATACACCAAGTCAAACACATTCACACACAAAAAAATAAATAAGATTATTGGAAGAAAAAAAAATGTGTACATGTTTGAGGTTAAAGATGATTTATTGAGAAATTTTAGTTTTTTTGTACTGCAACATTATTCACGCAATGTTTTTGTTTTTAACAAGTAATCGATGATATTGATTGAAAATTATTGTTACGATCGCGCTTGGCTGCAGTGCTGGCGTCACCGCGCTCGTTCGGCCTGTCTGCGCCCCCTTCCACCCGCATCCTCTCCCTGGTATCTCGTGTCATACTATCGCGCGACATCCTGACCGTCGCAGCGCGCACCTGCCTCAGATCGGGTTACTTAAAAGAGGCCGCACTGCGGAATAAAAGGACTCAGACGCCTTTATCGGCGTTCTTAGAGCAGCCACCGCGTCCTTCGAGTACTCACGACGCGTTTCTGGGCATTTCGACGGCGAAGGTCGCGAGATATCTCGGAGACATGCCCGATTGTTCTGGATGGGAACCCAAGGGCTATTTAAGGAGGTTGGGCCGACCTTCGAGTGAGTCAGTCGGTGACTGAGTGAGTTCTCCCGCGGCGGAGTTTCCGGGCGATAGTGCCGCAGGTGCGGCAGAGTGGCGAAGTCCTTGGACGAAGGTTCCAGGGCAGGGAGTGAGTGAGATCAGTGGAGTCGGGAGTTTTCCCGCGGCGGAGTTTCCGGGCAATAGAGTCGCGGGCGCGGCGGAGCCGAGTGAAGTTCCGAGTGAGGCGTCGTGTGGGATCTCGGCGAAGGGTGTGACGGCGGCGGCGGAGTGCGGCGACGGAGTCCCGCGGCGGAGACCCACGAGGGGTGCTGCGGTCAGAGTTGCGCCGGAAGTGCGGCCCAGCGAGGTGTGTGAAACGAGTGACTGGGGAATTGGCATTTCTTTAAGTGTAGTTAATTATTTGCCAATTTAGAAGATTATTTGTAAGTGACAAGTAGTAGTAATAAATAAAAGTGTGTGTGAAATAAAATCTATTAATTGGGCTATCCTTTACGAACCCCCTCGTGGTAAATCGTAACATTTTGGTGTCAGAAGTGGGATAGCCCTAATTAACAGATTTTGGATTTTGTTACATTATTAGAATAATAGTTAAGGATAGAATTTAGTTTACGAGAATAGTTGGTGTTTAGAACTTTAGTGAATTTGAAATTTTCTACAGTTAGTTTGAGTATACTGTAGTCAGTGTTAGTTTTGAATGTAATAGAGTTATTGTTAGTTAAATTAGAAGGTTCGGCTAGGTCATTTAAAATTAAGAACAGTATTAGAAAAAAATTATTTAGGCTTGTAGTATATGTGGACAAGAAAGATGGCTGCCGATGAGCTTAAGAATGTCCTGGCATTCTTGGCCGAACTGAAGAGTGGCCAGGAAGAAATGAAGAATGAAATGAAGAGTAACAGGGAAGAAATGAAGAGTAACAGGGAAGAAATGAAGAATGGCCAGGAGAAAATGGAGAATAGGCTGGACGAGATGAAGAGTAGCCAGGAGAAAATGGAGAATAGGCTGGACGAGATGAAGAAGGGTCAGGAAGAAATGTTAGTCAGTATGAAGAAGGGTCAGGAAGAAATGTTAGCCAGTATAAATAAGGGTCAGGAAGAAATGTTAGCTAGTATGAAGAACTTTAAGGAAGAAATGGTATCTAGTACAAAGAACTTTAAGGAAGAAATGGTAACCAGTATAAAGAAATTTACGGAAGAAATGAAGAGTGGAAGGAAGGAGAGTAAGAACCACCATGAAGAAAAGAAGAGCGGGTCAAATAATAGCCTAGAGGAAATGAAGAAGGGTCAGGAAGAACTGAAGCATGGCCAAGAAGAAATGAGGAATGAAATGAAGACCAAAGTGAAGTTAAGCATAGAAGGGAAAAACAGCCAAGAGAAAAACAGCGAAGAGAAGAACGGCGAACAGAAGACCGGTCAGGAGAAGCACGGCGAAGAGAAGAACAGAGAAATGAAGACCAGCCAAGAAGAGAACAGTGAAGAGAATAACAGTGAAGAGAAGAACCACAAAGAGAAGACCAGCGAAGAGAAGACTAGCGAAGAGAAGACCAGCGAAGAGGAGACCTGCCAAGAGAACAGTGAAGAGAACAGCGAAGAGAACAGCGAAGAACACTGCGAAGAGGACATTAGCCAAGGAGAGGAGAACAGCCAGGACATGAAGATGAAAGAAGAGCTGAAGAAAAGCATAGAAGTAGTGAAGATGAGTTACAAAGTAAAGAATATTGAACAAGAAGAAATGAAGATAAACCAAAGAGAGAGGGAAAAATTCACAAAAGAGCTGAAGAAAAGCCGAGAAGAGATGTACATGAGTCAAGAAGAGATAGAGAAGTGCAAAGAAGAAACGAAGGAAGACCAAGAAGAAACACAGGAAGACCAAGAAGAGGTGAAGAAGGACCAAGAACAGGGGAATAAAGACCGAGAAGAGAAAATGAGAACACAAAGAGTGAAGAAGATGGTGCAAGGAGTAACTGAAAGCAGTCCAGACGATATTCATAAGAACAAAGAGGGAATGAGGAACCAAGAAGAGACGAAGAAGAGCTGGGAAGAAATGCTTTGTGAACAAGTAGCTACGAGAGAACAAACAGAGAGAAAAAGGGAAGAAACAAGCGAACCATTGGGAGGCAACGAGCAATGCTCTCAAGAGAATCGGGTCCGTCCAAGGCAACGGTCGGCCCGGCTCGGGCAGATGGCTGAACGATATGCGGCATCGACGACGCAGAAGTGTCGCCGGGTGACAAGAGAAGTTACATCTGCTGCGAGAGAGGGTTACCTGGTGAGACTGTACAGCCCGCGATGGAGAAAAGGCAGGAGGCCTAAACTTCGAGTAGCATGGGGACCTCCAGGAGGAGATGCATTACCTGTTCGGGACGAACAGGTTTAAGGAGGGGGCAATGTTACGATCGCGCTTGGCTGCAGTGCTGGCGTCGCCGCGCTCGTTCGGCCTGTCTGCGCCCCCTTCCACCCGCATCCTCTCCCTGGTATCTCGTGTCATACTATCGCGCGACATCCTGACCGTCGCAGCGCGCACCTGCCTCAGATCGGGTTACTTAAAAGAGGCCGCACTGCGGAATAAAAGGACTCAGACGCCTTTATCGGCGTTCTTAGAGCAGCCACCGCGTCCTTCGAGTACTCACGACGCGTTTCTGGGCATTTCGACGGCGAAGGTCGCGAGATATCTCGGAGACATGCCCGATTGTTCTGGATGGGAACCCAAGGGCTATTTAAGGAGGTTGGGCCGACCTTCGAGTGAGTCAGTCGGTGACTGAGTGAGTTCTCCCGCGGCGGAGTTTCCGGGCGATAGTGCCGCAGGTGCGGCAGAGTGGCGAAGTCCTTGGACGAAGGTTCCAGGGCAGGGAGTGAGTGAGATCAGTGGAGTCGGGAGTTTTCCCGCGGCGGAGTTTCCGGGCGATAGAGTCGCGGGCGCGGCGGAGCCGAGTGAAGTTCCGAGTGAGGCGTCGTGTGGGATCTCGGCGAAGGGTGTGACGGCGGCGGCGGAGTGCGGCGACGGAGTCCCGCGGCGGAGACCCACGAGGGGTGCTGCGGTCAGAGTTGCGCCGGAAGTGCGGCCCAGCGAGGTGTGTGAAACGAGTGACTGGGGAATTGGCATTTCTTTAAGTGTAGTTAATTATTTGCCAATTTAGAAGATTATTTGTAAGTGACAAGTAGTAGTAATAAATAAAAGTGTGTGTGAAATAAAATCTATTAATTGGGCTATCCTTTACGAACCCCCTCGTGGTAAATCGTAACATTATTAATAATAATAATGTTTTTTTATGTATGTAACTAATAAAAAAAAATAAAACTTAAAATTTAATTTAGCGGTATCAGAAAAGACATTGCCAGGTTTATTATTATTTTTATTATTATTATTTCCTTTATTTTATTTACATGTCTTTGCATTTTGGATGAATTTTTTTGGACTCCTGTGAAGTGAGGACAAAAAATTTCACTCCACGTTAAAACTTGATTTGAAAATATTCAGTGTTTTAAGTGCATTCACTTCAGACCGAATTTTGAGGTAGCCGAAGTGGTCCGAGGCGTGACAGGAACAATACAGGTGGATCAGTCAGTATATGTGCGTTTGAAAAATGTACCAATGTCGTGATGTAAAAACTAGTTACTAATAACAGTTGCAATATAAAAGCAATTTTTTTTTTTTCCCCTATCTATTTAGTATTACATTTTGGTACTGACTCCATGCTAAACAATTTACATCCAGTGAATGTACAATATATTAGAAGATAACATATTTGTTATCTGAGTGCAGTTTTGATTAAATATGCTGATAAATTCTGTGCATTTCATTTCGGTGCTTTATGTTGTATAAACTTGTGTTTCGGTGTTACCTATGTGGTATATTGACATTTTTTTCGGTGTTATTTCGGCTTCGTTGCAATTCACCATGTAATCTTGGCCTTACTCATAGCGTGACCAATGATGGGTTAAATGTGAAATATTACGACTAATGACTATTTTATCTGTCTTTGCAGGGTCGACACATTGTAAAAGATGACTTAACTGCTTGCCCAAACTGTGATTTTCCTGCTATTTACTCAGAATTTAAAATGTGAGTATTGTAGCGTGTATGTATTCTTGTTGGTTGGACTATTTTTGTTTGTAACAATATTAATGCAGTTTATTTGATAGTGCTTCACAAATTTATATTACAGTATTGATTCTTCTGTCTGTTCTTAATACGTACTTGTTTACAGAAATAAAAAAAAAATTGTAGTTTTATATTTTCATTTATGTATTTGCTTACACTAGTGTGTCTAGTTTTAAACTCGGTTTGAGTTCTGTGCAAACCAATATTTTTTTTTTTACTGACCACACACAAAAAAAAACACAAACACATGTTTGAATGGATTATGCATCCCAAGTTTCATACCACTCAGTAGATCCATTTTTTTTACTTGGCATATGTAATGCCAAACATTTCTTTTTCTCATCATCTTGTCTCGTTGAAAACGCAGATTAACAGTTCTGGGAACAGCAGTCAAGAGTGGAAATGGTAAATGCATTGCTGTATAAAAATAAAAACCATAACACTGAAATTTCCTGTTTTAAAAATGTTATTGACCAAAGAAATGAAACTATATAATCATGTCCGTACGTACCGGAGCTGTCGTGGTCCAGAAATTGTGGAATTAAAGACCTTCTGCTGTTTCATTCCAATACTGAAGCTAGTCGTAGAAACTTCGCCCTGTTTCACTCTGTATCAGTGATGTTGACGTGCCGTGTGTGTGTGTGTGTGTGTGTGTCCTGCAGGATCGCAGAGTCCGGGGATCCGTGCCCGATGTGCTCGGAGCTGGTGGCTCCGGAGAGGCTGATCCAGATCCGTGATGCCAGGCCTTATCTCTACCCTCAAGGGGAGGACTAGCGATCTCGCACCGAGCTCAAACCTGTGCCCGGCCCGTCCGGTCGGAACTTGATCCGTCCATTGTGTGTCCATCTGTATGAGTGTAACTTGATCCATCCATTGTGTGTCCGTCCGTATGAGTGTAACTTGATCCGTCCATTGTGTGTCCGTCCGTACGAGTGTAACTTGATCCGTCCATTGTGTGTCCATCTGTACGAGTGTAACTTGGATCCGTCCATTGTGTGTCCATCTGTACGAGTAACTTGATCTGCCCATTGTGTGTCCATCTGTATGAGTGTAACTTGATCCGTCCATTGTGTGTCCGTCCGTACGAGTGTAACTTGATCCGCCCATTGTGTGTCCATCTGTACGAGTGTAGCTTGATCCATCCATTGTGTATCTGTTCGTACGAAAGTAACTTGATCCGTCCATTGTGTGTCCATCTGTACGAGTGTAACTTGTGTGTCCATCTGACCGAGTGTAACTTTATCCGTCCATTGTGTGTCTGTCCATACGAGTGTAACTTGATCCGTCCATTTGTGTGTGTGTATGTGTTAACACAAGTACAAATTTTCTTGCCTGTTTTTAAAAGAACTCACATTACAAGTTATTACTTTTTTTTTATGCATGTACCAATATTGAAGTATCAATAGAGTTAATGGTTCATCATGAAAATGTTTTTCGCACTGAGACAGCCCGCAATCCACTTTAACTTCAGTAATCTTATGGTTGTAGGAAACATCTTTTACATGGCGTAGTCATTTTAAGAAGAATCTCAGAATACTGCAATAATAATTATATATATAACATAAAACCAAAAACTTACATGTATGTATTCCTAAATATTAATAAATATCATATTTTTATTACAGGTATTTTTTTCATTTTTTTTTTATATATTGTAGACATGTATCAAAGTCTATCAAATCATAAATTTTTCCCCACCAAGATTCACCCTCTCTAGTGTTGATTATGAATGCAGTGACAGACTGCCTAGTGTAATTGGATGCAATTATTTATCCATCCTCGTTTTTTAAAACTGTATTTTTAACAATGGATGATGATGCAGCACCCAAAAAAAAGTGTCATAAATCGAAGCACCCGTAATTCAAAATTACAAATACATACTGCAGTCTGCTCTCATTAATCATCAGGAGGAGTTTGGGCAGAGTATCATTTCCCATGATGGAGGGGGGGGGGGGGGGGGGGGGGGGGGGGGAATAGATCCTCCTAGCTTTTGTGTACTTTTGAATTTTTTTTTTCTTTTTGTTGGTGGGAATGATAAGTTTGTGTAGGATTTATTGGTGTTTCAGGGTGGGGGGGAATCGTATTCCCCCTTCTTTCCCCTTCATCGGTTTTGGCACGTAACGTGATTCAGCACCAATAGAGTCACTCGCTGTTAAACTTTTCTGTGTGGATTCGGGCAATGTTTTTTGTATACAATGTGATACTAAGAAACATTACTAAACAGTAATGGTAATGTGTATGTTTTACTGTCGTAGAGCTGCCTTTTTTTTTTTTTTTTTTTAACTTTTTTTTTTTTTAAACATTTATCATTTTACTGTATTTATTTATTATTCTTCGGTGTTCCAATGAAAACTACATTGACGTTCTATAAATCCGGTGCTAATCAGTTTATAGTCGCACGTTAAATACAAATTATTAAAATATTGGGCAACTTTCCAGTTAACATGTGTGGAAATTATGTATCTCTGAATAGGATTTAGCTTTCCAGCTTTAAAAATTTGTAAGTTCGTTGAATTGTAGTGTTTCATTATATTTCCTCACGTAAAATTTTGGTCTTGTGTTTGTTCAAAAATCACCTATCCATAAAAGAAAACTTGTAGGAAAATTTTACTGTAATGTCCTGACATATTCACTAGTTATTTGTAAACACCACACATATTCTCACTATCAGCTAACCTTGACATGCTAGGCTAGACTGTCCTACGTAGCTACTCTGTGTCTGTGGATCAAAAATGTTGCCACAGTTTTTTTTTACAAGTATGATCAGTTTACAGTTTTTCGTATTGCAGAAACCCTCACATCTTTCACCCTTCCCCAGTAAAAACCATTGATTCTCAAGATTAGACTTTGAACTTCTCGGTTTTTAACATATTTTATGTATGTTTTCAGTAGTGATGTTCCAATTTTGGCAGATATTCCATCTAAGTTTCCAGAATTAATACACATTGTAATTTTATTTATAAAATTTATGATTTATAAAATTTTTATGAAAGCTTGTTATTTTGGTTACAAATGGGACAAAATTAACTGCAGCTAGACATTGCACATTTTTAAACACCAATCACAATACATTTTGTGCCTTGTTGGAGCTAAATGCTTAACACTAACCTCTTAAATTAAGTTTCAAATTTATATATGTACGTATGTAAATTCAAGATGGAGGGTTGTGACTACCCCTTAAGTAGCAGCCATGTCAACTAGAAGATAGCGAGTGGTGTATAGTCATAAGCTGTATTTAATTTTGTTGTGATCTGTGCACACTATATTGTACTTCAAGAACTGTCTAATTATTTAAAATTACATGATATGTCAAAACTTAAATATAAACATGCGTTTGACTTTTTTTTGTACAGAATATTTACACACTGCTCACATAAAAAAATAATTATATTTGTTTATCTATTAAATTGAGTGTGTTGCACAAATTTTGAAATTTTGCTTAAATCTGTGGTTTCTTTTTCTTTAATAAATATTTTTGAAAGCTTAATATGTGCTTTATTTTCTTGTAAATAACGTCTTAATGTTTTAAGCGATTACAACTTAATGTGGAGTGAAATAATTTTGGTGGGACGAGGGGACACCATAATTAGATGCAGTTATGAAATGAACCAACTGCCAGTGGAAAAACAGATTAACTCTCGTCAATTGCTTTAAGAAGGAATCAGCATGGAAAATTAAGTATGCCAATTTGTGCGGCTGTGATGTATGTGTAATGTTTTATTCGCAGGTCTTCCTGAAAATAGCTGTAGAGCAAGGAGAGACTTTTTGAAGGATAGTTACTGATTACATACTTGCTTCCAGCTACTTTTGTTTTGTTTAAAATCTTGTTTCAATGAAGGTAAGTAGTAATTAGGTGAAAAATTACAGACCTTTTTAGAGCATTACTCGATCATATAAAATTGTAGACAAATAAAAAAGGTTGAAAATATTTATAAAACTAAAAGATAAAAACTAAGGTTAGGTTTTTATTTTTCAAAGACAAGTAAATGCATATGAAATTCTGAAAATGTATTTGAGTCAGTAAATTTATGCACAACAACATGGTAAAGAAGAATGGGACAAGTGATAACCTGGAAAAAAAAATTACTGAAACATTCAGACAGCTGGATGACAAAGCGAAGACAGCACAGATGATCACAGAAGACTTCAGTTTAGGCATGTGACAGTGATGTTACGGAAACCTTCGGAAGAAGCAACACCAAATTATACCTTTAGTCTGGAACCCTCAATTCAAGAGTAACAAAGAGGCCGCATTGGCTGAGATCCTTAAAGGTACCATGGGCGTCGCAACCGGGGGGGAGGGGGGGGGGACACGTCCCCCCCCCCCCCAATAATAAAATTCTTCAATTTCGTCCCATCCAATAATATATTTAGTTTAGTAGTTATATTAAAAATATGATTTCTGTGATATAACCCATATGTTGCGCATGGTTGCAATTAGTCCAATTGTGGCAATGTGAGCACTTTTTAGTTCGATCTTCGTGCAAAATCGAAATCAGGTCGGATACCGAATACAGATATGTTAACTGTGTTTTTACAAATTTGTTCTCTGAAAATATTTTTTATAAAAAATAAATTATATATTGCAACTAACAATAATTAGAATAATTTGGAAAGAAAAATGCCTAAAAACCACCTTTTTGCACCTTCAAACCCCAAATTTTCCCGGGCCTGGACCCCCCGCTTTTTTCTAGGGGATGGATATTCCTCAACACTAAATCAATTGAAGTCGTCGTCACCCCCCCCCCCCCCCCCCCCCCAAAAAATATATCCTTGCGACGCCCATGAAGGGACCCAGGCAGTCAAGGGTGTATGTGTGTTAGTGAGGCGGGATGATAAGCGCGACGCTCGCTGGTGCTTCTAGCGCGGTGTCTCCTCTGGACTGGCGCGCAGTCTTCTCGTCGTGCGTATGAGCGGTGACCGTAACATTATATGGCCGAGAAACGGAAGATAACGTAATTCAAGTCCATTCAGAACAGTTAAGAATCTGTACCAGGGGTTTCACGCATAAAAATGGTCCTGAAAAAACATTTTTTTTAGCCATTTTCACACTCCTAAAATGCAGTTTACAAACGAAATACAGAAACGGAACTACTCATCCGGCGTCTGCATATTCTTCAAATCTCTTCCTAAACATACACCGCTCTGATTTAATACACGGTGGTAGCATCAGCAGAGAAGTTGGGTCCAGATTAAGTAATATCTGGAATTATTCGCTCCTCCTCCGATCGTAAAATGGTCACCATCCGAAAATTAGAGCCAAAGCTGCTGCTGCTACTACAAAGCGACTCATTCCGATTGGCCAGACTCTCATCCAATCACGATGGCTGCCCTCGGGGACAAATCGCAGCTCGGTTGTCAATTATTCATGTTACGAGTTGCCTGGTAACTTTTTTTCCTAAGTTGGCAATGAGAATTTAAATACGTTTTAGTAGCTGTTTTTAATTATTTTTTAATAATTTTAGTACTGTTAATTTTATAGTCTGGTTAGAGTGTTCTATTTTTTGCAATTTTTACATAATTTTCTGTTTGTTTTTTTTACTTGTAATTTGCGCTTTTCCGAGGGACGCATGCTATTTCCGCTTCGGTTGTTTACGGAACGAGCCGAGTGCGCCCGTAAACGCACGAGGTAAAAACGAGCAGTGACAGAGTGCGCTGCGGTGCGAGCTATCGATGACCCGGAAAGGGGGGGGGGGATACTTGTAATGTCGCCGGCCACGAGAATGGGGGCGACGGAAGACTACCATACTGGAAAACTACCATAATGACAGTATTCCGCCTGGCCTCTTCGAAAAAGTCGGAAAAGTACCACAACTGAAAACTCCCATAACTTTAAAGGACGAGGCGGAATTCTGCCATATTTTCTTATACACTCCATGGAATGAGTTCAGCTGCTTTTCTCTCGAAGTAGTGTGAAGAATACATCGCTAGGTAGCGCTTTTTAACCCCCCTAGTTGTTTCTTAGGTTAACTTAAAAAGTTACAGATGACGGTGACTTTCTGTAGTTCCAGTAATAAATTAAGTCAACAGATCGCGCACTAATAGAAACAAATGTTTCCAAAAATGGGCTATAGGAACCAGCACTGTATACTTATAGCCGTGATCTGTAAAAATAAAAATATGGTAGTTTTCCATTATGGCACATTTCCTCCCGTTTTGACGGGGGTCGACGGAATACTGCCATACTGGAAGACTGCCATACTGTAAGACTGCCATACTGTAAGACTACCATAATGAAAGACTGCGATACTGGAAGACTACCATAATCGAAGAATTCCGCCGGGGGGCGATGGAAAAGTGCCATAATGTAAAACTATCATAAGTTAAAACGTGACCATACAGTCATAATACTCGAACGACATGATTAAATTATGTCTATTTTCTTATAAATAATTTGTATAAATAAGTATCATACAAAGTCTTGTGATTTTAATTAATGTTTTAAATTCCAGGTCACTAGTTGAAATTAAATGCAATCTAGTGACCGAAAATCACAATTACCTGACATCCGACGGATAAGTAAGTAAAATATTTCATGTTTTATATCATATGTTTGAAATTCCACGACATATTATCACTATCAGGTGTATAGTCATCCATAGTACTGAGGTGGCAATTCAATTGAGTTTATTTTACGTCATGTCTATCAAAAGAACAAGAAACTAAACTTAAACATGAATTATTTCACAAAAATAAATGTTTACGTTTACTACATCTTTAATAATACCCACATTATGTTCCTGATGGGCTGACTTCACTATGACCTTACTTCTTAATGGCTGTGGTGTTGTTTTTGTCATCTCGGGGCTGTTACAGGGTATTGTGATTCCAGTATTATGTTTTTAGCATGTGCTGTGAAAACCATTAGAAAAGTATTAACATATAAATGTACAGAAAAGCAATTGTCATTAAGAATATATCAAAACAATCACAAATGTGAATACGGAATAGTGAGAGCGATTCATGTTTGCTGTTTAAGTTTTATTGATTAAGTAGTTGTGACATTAGGCCTATATTTTATCTGCGTCAATGACAACGAAATCATTTCAGAATATTAATTTATGAAAGCCTTGAAATCAATTTTATATTTGTTTACCAGGAGAATTGCCTATTTCCGATATTATTTTTCTTCTTATTCTGAAATGCTTGCTTGTCCGTAAACATATTAATAGCAAGGTCAATGCAGACGACAAAACTCATCGCCACAGTAGAGCGAAAATATGAAAGGAATTAGCCATGACCTACAGTACGGAACCATCCTACCAATTTTATAGAAAAAATCGGCGGGGCTGTATCAAGAGTCACGGCCGTTGGTTTCACGTGAAACTGCTATGTCAGCGAGTCGCTTTTAATGTAATGGTTTAAAATTAAAATCATAAAAACGAGACATTGTCTACGTACTAAATATTTTAATTCAAAACAGGCACTAAATGGTACCTTACTATTCATTTCAATTAATATTCGACGAAAATGTTTAACATTGGCCTGTGATATGATAAATGAGATACCGAGGACATAATATCAACATTAATGTTTTTTGGTGAACGTACAAACTGTATTGCCCAGTGTTGTCGGTTCTCTATACACAAACACACGAATCACCGCGCTATCACGTCTGAGTCGTGAGCTACACTGAAAAGAATTTTTTTTCCTAACCTAAATTAAAACTAAGTGTACCTATTTGGGAGCTCTAGGTAAGGAAGACTCTTAAATGCGTCTCAGGCTGAAGCCTATATAGTTAGGAAAATTTTAAAGAAATATGATACAGACCTTTTCGTCTGTTCTGTTACCCATTTGTTTCGCTGTGATTTTTAAGACGCTTCACGTCAAAACGGTATGACAATGGCCAGCTGGGATTTGAACCATTGTTCTCTGGGATACTAATCTAGTGTCTTACGACTCGGTCCATAAACTTCGATAATGTATCTTATATCATCTTCACATAACCTTGTAGTGATGCCTCATGCTACAGGCGTGAATGTACGATAATTGCCTAACAGTACAAATACTTTGTTTCATACTATAGTACTCCATGTAAGCTATCTTTATATGTTTTGAAATATTATTGACATTTAATATTATAAGTACAACTATCATAAATTACAGTCACGAAAATTTTAATTCACGTCTTTTGAGTATATCATGTAGTAGTGTGTAACTACTACATGTGATTTTGTTTACACATTTTCCATGGGTGTAGACAGTATTTGTGGAAGGGGAGGGCAGAAGCCAGTCCCTCCTCCGGAAACTCTGTTACAAAGATAATGCTAGAAAATACATTTTTAGGCTATTTCACGATCCTTTAAGTGCTTTTGAAACTCCTGCCATTGTAAAATAATTTTTTTTTGTCTTAACAAATCTGGCCACTGTACACCCCCCCCCCCCCCCCCCGGCCCAAGCATAAAATAACTTTACCATCGACAGTGCAAGCTCTTTACATTTTTTTTTACTAGTCTATAGTTCTATATAATTATTGTACAGCGGGACTGTAAGTTTTTTTTGCAGAAAATGAACTAAAAAATGGCCAGACTAGTTATATAAATTATATTTCACAATTATACAATTCATGTTGAACGAAGAACATAAGAATAGGTACATAAATTTGTTCATTACCGAGGTTAGATGTTACTGTACGTACTGCACGTGTTAATGACACAAGAAACTACAGTAAACTCGTAGAATAACATCATTTCCGTGTTAATAAGACTGCAAGTATCCGCTCTACCACTCTGGTTCTGGGGTAGAGCGCCTGCCTTGCGACTTGCAGGACCCGGGTTCGCGCCCCGGTTCCTCCAAGGCGGATTGCCCAGACAAATTGGCGGCATTTTCTCTGGTATGAATACAATATATTTTAACAAGTCAGGCTACCAGAGAAACGGTGGGTGGAACAGAAAAAAACCTTCCAGGTGGCTTCCAAATGGGGAGCCCGTTTCTTTTCTTGGGCTCCCCATGCGGTGGCCATTCCGGGGGTTTCTCCGGGGGAACGGAGTTTTGCAAAAATATTTTTTGTAGTTTTGTAGCGTTTTAGTTTTTAGTAACTGTAGCATTATCATTCCAACATGATATAAATAAAGCTCAAACAAACATTTTAAACATTTTAAAGTTTGCTTTTGTACAAAAATATTTGAATTAAGTGTGCATCAGTCAGTGAGTGGTTGTGTGTTCAACCATTTATCGGTATATATTTTCTTCAAGTAACATTCACGGTTAAATTCTAGTCAGAAACCTTTGTTTTGTAGTATTTTAGCAGTTTTTGACGAAAAAATATTTATAGGCACATTAATTTTATTCCTAAAAATATTATTTCTGTAAAACCACATAGTTGTCAATCAAGAAGATCGTCTTTAACACACAGTATTATGTATATATATGTGTGTGTTTTAATTACCTTACAAATAGATTTCAACATAAGCAAATTTGCAATTTCAATTTCATGATATTAGGTGTTCCGCAAAGTAGTAGTTTATCTCAACTACTCTTTAATATTTAATATATGATAATCTAACTATAATCGGAATTTATATATATATATATGTGTGTGCGCATATAAATAAAATATTCTATTTATTTCAACATGAGCAAAGACTTTTATACTTTCCAACCCAATCTTATTATTAAAAAATTATTAATATTAGGCCTCGTCAAACAATGCGTGGTATATTTGTTTTAATTATCTTACAAATAGACGCTTTGCAGTCAAACTTGCAAATGCAATTTCATGATATTAGATGTTCCGCAAAGTAGTAGTTTATCTCAACTACTCTTTAATATTTAAGAAATTATATTCCAACTGTAATCGGAATTGATCCAGAAAATATGCCGAAGGAAAAAAATAAAGGAAATATGTTTGTGAAACTATTCAGCAAGATATTTCAGCTATCCAGATCTGGTTTTCAAGTTAACAAACGTTTCCGAATTACGATGGCATTTATTTTACAACATTTAGTAAAAAAAATCTAATTCAATTAATTAGAATTATCACATAGTAAGAAATGACAATAAAAGTGGTGTCTACTTTTAATACCTTCAAATTATAGTGGATGCCAAGTTTTTTATTTTTCACCAACATGTAGATAATACTATTAGTTGCACTTGAAGATCTTTGGTCTTATTAAATTTATAAATTTCTCTTCATCAATACCGGATTGTTTACTTTGTTCTTCAAATTGATTAGCTATGAAGTAGAATATTGTGTCGTAATTTGGAATTAATTTTGATTGTGATAGAATTTAAAGTGTAACGCGTGTACCTTCGCACACACTCAGGATCGTCAGTGCCCCTAACATGTGTGTGGATGCCGCCCGCGCGACACAGAGATAGCGCGGGGGCTTTGAACGCTGCGGTTGGCGTTCGGGCTTCTTCGGAAGCGGTCGGGCGTCATCGGTTGCGCGCCGATTCGCCGTGGAAAGGAAGTCTGGCCATCGTTCCCCCCAAACGTACGAGACCATTCTGTTCTGGCCTGGTAAGGAGTTCTGCGCGTATAAAAGGGCAATGCTTCGAGTCAACAAAAAAACAGATCAACTGGGACTTCACCGAGGCAGACCGCCCTACGCTGTCAACATCGTGGAATCGCCGCCGCCTAAGAGATCCCCGACGGACTTCATGTTGGTGAGACTATTTCATGTCGTAAACGTTGCTGGAGACAAGTTAAGGGGCCCGCCTACCTGGGCACACATACATACGGTGCGCAGAGCTTCAGGGAAAAACAACGCGATTTCAAAACTACTCGAGATATCCGAGTGGGGCCTATTTACGAATAGCATTTAAGAGTTCGCTGAGGGCCGTAAAGTACTTTTAATTTCGGATTAAGTTTTTAAAACTGTATTTTTAGAAGCGTTAAAATGCCTAAAACGCGTGTTTTCAGAGTAATTTTTAGGCATGAAACAATCAGTACAGATTCTTGAAAGCACTTAAGGGGCTTGCATAACACCTTTATCTTCATTCCTCCGCCATATAATGTTACGGTCACCGCTCAAATTTCACAGCTATCCCTGTGACGACGAGACGAATGCGCGCCAGTTCAGAGACTTGCGCTTAGAGGCTATACCGCGCTGGAAGCACCAGCGAGCGTCGCGCTTATCATCCCGCCTCACTAACACACATACACCCCTGACGAGGCGGGCCCCTTAATGAAGATAGTGTCGCTTGTCAATCATAAAACTCTGTGAGCAGTGGGGAACTGGAATCAAGTCTCAAGTACGAAGTTATGATAGGCGAGTGTAAGGCAACTTTCGAGAGGGCGAGCGAGTGGGGCTGGAGAAAAGTTATGAACTACTGTTACAGACAGGTACCTATGCATTGTTAATATACTTAAAAAGTTCTTAATTGGTCTTTAATTGAATTTTAAAGTCCTTGATTTGGGATTTTCTTGTGTTCCGAGAAGGCAGCAAAAAACCTTTACGCATGCGCAGTACAATCGGTGAATTTTGGGCCACGTGATTAGAAATTAAGCATAAAAAAAATTGGTTGTCTGTAAAGTCGGTTTACGGACGATAGTTTAACGTGACAACGTCATAACAAAACATTGATGAAATGACTGATCCAGAAGAAAAGGAAATATCATATTCGGCCTGAGATTGAGCCGTAATAGGTTTTTGCAACCAAACCATTTAGGCATTAAAAATATTATATTCTTTTAGGAATTTTTTTTTAAAATTTTTTATATGTATGATAAAATCTACCTCTGCATAATTTTATAAATAAAATTGAATCATCACTATTTTGTATGGATACAAAGGAGTGAAATGAAATGTACAATTTAATTAATAAATATACTTTTATTTGCATTCATTAATTCAAAAATATTTATTACTTTTGAAATGTTGCGTGCGCCGTATTTATTTTTACAAGTACAAAAAAAATTGCAGCTGCCAAGACTCGAACCGATTATCTTTGGGCTGGAAGTCATCCATGCTAATCGCACGGCCACAAGACCATATTGACAATAATTGTTTCAGATGGTATAAATTAATGATAATCCACGCACGATATTTGTTTGAATTTCTTTTAACTAAAATATTCTCGGTTGGACTCAAAATATTTACACGCTCTTGGGATCATAACTATAATACGGTGTGTGATTTAGTTGATCAAATAATAACTCATGACAAATGATTACCAATGTCAAACTATAGCGTGAAAAGTATCATACCAGCAATAAATATTTAGTTACACAGCTAAAACAATACTCATACAACACTGTTTAAATAAACTGATTTACACTAGTAATTAAAATAATACGTACTTGTAAGAACGCCATTTCCTTGCGAATGTACTCCCGTGGCGCTATGCACAACAATAACCTCGAACCCCGGCCGAGTTCTCTGTACCGTCCGCAACATACCAGAGAGATGCCACGCATGCGTAAAGTTTCGCCTACCGCACAAGGACGCAGCTAAATACTTAGGAGTCATCATGGACCGCAAACTTCTATGGCGAAACCATATAGACACCAAGCGCGGCCAAGCAGATGGGAGAATGAGGTCACTCTACCCAGTAATCAGTAGGCGCCTGGGGGGCACTGTGTACAATGGCTTGGCCCTGTATACCGCCCTCATTCGACCCATAATTACATATGCAGCCCCCGTGTGGGCCACAGCAGCCAAAACACATCTACTAAAACTGCAGCGAATACAAAATAGATGCATTCGTATCGCCACAGACGCCCTCAGATACTGCCCAGTAGAGGCACTCCATCGGGAAACGGACATGGAGACATTACACGATTTCTACATTCGAACTACACAAACATTTTACGATAAATGTGCGACAAATCAAAACCCACTTGTTTCATCCCTCGGACAATACGACCTGGATGAAATAATTAAGTTTAAGCGACCGAAAATGGTACTCGCGCACCGACCACCATAGTGACCTGTCATTGGCCGGACCCTGCGGCCAATCACAGCGCGCATACGCGGCCACCCGGCCACGCTCGACGCAGCTTACCCGAAAAAGCGGTACCCCGACCAAACGGTTGCGGACCGGCGAGAAAATTCTGCCCTATGCTTTAGCATAGCGAGGGCAGGTCGCGCCTTCAAATTACACAAAAACACTAGTGCACTTCACGCAAGTATGCTGGCAGCTATCACACACATCACAACTAATTTTTAAGAGTACACAAACCCGTAGAAAATAAGCGTAGGAAGTTGCTGTTAGGGATTCGCAATGAAGGAGTGGGCAATTTCTCTAACCGACCGACTGCCTTTTGCTGGCGACAGGCGATCTGAAGCTATGTCCTCTCCAGAGTTTGTCCCGACACATCAACTTGCGGGCACACTATTTAAATTAATTATTCGTAGCTATCGATGCGTAGATGTTGTGATAATGGGTTAAGCAATGACGGACGAACTAATTTCTCTAAGTGCCGACAGCCATTGACAGGCGACAGGCGACCTGAAGCTATAGTTTCTCCGGAGTAAGGCCCTTGTCTCAGCTCGCGGGTAATTAACGTAATAAAAACATCTAATGCTCACACATGCGCAACAACACATGTCATTTAGAATAAGGAAACAAAATAGTATTAACTTCAGCTGGCTGGCAGCTGGGGGGAAACGACTAAGTCGCCCCCAAAAAAAAAAAAAAAACCAGTGCCCCTAAACACCACAAGCGGACACAACCGTCCAAGCGCCCAACCCCCGCATGGTAGACTCTTTCTACTCTGACCAACTCTTCTTCCTGAACCATCCTTCTGTTCCTGTAACCAACCTGCTTGTAATTAATGCATGAAACTTTGCATCCCGCATGAAAGTGCCCAGGGTTTTCCCTGTGTCTATGCAGGTTTTACCTGGGCCCAACTTATCTAGTTATAGTCTAGTATTTAAGAAGGGGAGTTAGTCATGGCGCCAATCGCAGCCATGGCTGGCCAATCCCCGAACAAGCACACGATGCATGCTCCCTTGTCTGCATGGCTTAAACCCAGCATGAATAGGCGTAAAGGCTTCGGCCTGGGACGCACCTAGAGTCTTCCCTAACCCAGACCCTCCCCAAACAAAATACACTTAGTTTTAGTTAGGTTAGGAAAAAAAAAAAAAAAAAGTTTCGCCGCGTCAATTTTCTCCTTGGGGTGAACCCGTCCGCTTAATTAAATTAACAGCTTTTATCGTTGAATGATTTCATGATTTATTTCATGAAAATCTGCTCTCATAAAAAAGTTAGTTTTATAGACATTTAATAGGTCTCTCTCTCTCTCTCTCTCTCTCTCTCTCTCTCTCTTTCTGAAAATCAATCTATGAAACGTTACAAATTTATTTCCTTAAACTTTTTAGTTTCTTTTGATACAATATGATTTCACTAAAAATCAATTTCTACCCCTTCCTATTTTCATTTCCACATTACGAAGTTTCACTTCTTCCGCGCGGAGGGACTCAACGCACTATTTTTGCATGCAATTAAAAACTATTTTTTAATGATGCCAAAGAATTATAACTTCTCACGCGCGTACCTAAGTACACGCACCCATTTCTTTTTTGGCATGGGAGTTTTTAAAATTGTTGTTTTCTCGGGGGATATTGCGATGTACAGATTGTTTTCTACGTCTTGGTGGGGGTGAAGGTGGTGAAGTAAAGGAGTCCTTAATAAAAAATTCCAGTAATATTTTTGATCGCACGATAGGGTACATAACCATGTTAGAGGGCGGGTCTAGTCTCCTGAGGATGAGAGCGACTGCCCGCAACACACGCAAGAGAAGCGGATTGCATAACTTTACGCCCCCTCTTTGGTAAAGTGATCAGACAGGCACCCGTGTCCGAATTTTAGAAAAGGGGGGGGGGGGGAGAGATAAAGGCGTAGTTCGGATAAAATCATAACAATTGTTCCGCATTGATGTGTGTTTTAATTATCAACCACTTTAAAACAACGACATTATTAGTTTGTTTTTTCACATCCTTTTCGTCGCTCTCTCGTTTGCTTGCAACTGGAACGTTAAGTCTTTTTTTTGAACCGCTTTTATCGCGAGCCTTCTTCTGACTTGAGTTTTTTTAATATGTATAATTCCAAGCATATTTACGAGTCATATGAATTGATATCTTTAATTATTTTGTGATATTCAATTTAATTCAGATTTTCACTTATATTCAGTCTAATATTATTTATCGTCTCACTTTGGGCGCTTAGAAAGCTTTTGACGATGGCACCCGAATCAGAGTCCTAGCCTAAGGCGTTTTCGTGACACGCCAATTTATGAGTTTATATTTGTATGCAGTATTGTTTATCGAGTCAGAAACATTGAGGTGTAAGTCTATGGAGTATGTGATGGTTCTAAAGTTAAAGTAAACTACTTAGAAATTCGTTAGCAATACATTCAGTAGATTCATAAAGGCTAGTACTAAAAGTTTGTTGAATGACTTGAAAGTAACCCGCTACAGATAATCGTAAATTCCCATCGTTGGTAGAGAAGTGTTAAACAAAGTTGTTAACAACACATCAGAATGGAGTTAATCTTTCATCTTTTTTTTTTTTTTTTTTACCAAAACGATTTTTTTCTGTCCAGTTGGGAAAGGGGTTTTGGGGTATTTTCATTCTAACTTCAATTATTCATGTGCACATTTTCATCAATTAACTTCTTACCTAAATTACCAGAAACTATTTTTTTTTTGGTACGTGTGATAAAGCTGTAAATAGCCTTTGTACTTTTAATCTCCTTCTTTATAACGTCGGTCTAATGCAACATACACATTCAGTGAGCATTATTTGAATCGTTTATTTCAGAAACCACCTAAGTGCGCTTTTTTCAACTTTCGGAAAACTAAAAATAACTGTTTTGCAGCTTAAGTATAGGTCTAGTCTCCTTCAAATATTATTTTACCAAATCAAGAACATGCTATTGGAATAATCTATTTTGTTAATTTTTTTTTCTATTCAAGTTTTTGAGTTATAAATTTTTGACATTTTTTCACTTAGGTGGTTTCTGCAATAAATTAGTGTAATACAAAGTGATTTTTTAAAAATTAATACTGAAATTAAGTCAAACTATTAATTTTTACCTGTTTTGGTATCAAAGGTAAGTAACAGAGACACTTAAGTATAAACAAGAGTGTTTTTATTAGGCATTAAACGGAAAATACTCGTACAAGTAGACTACACGCTACAGATCTGGTATATTCAGCTTCTGGCATGTCTTCTGGCAACTCGTGGTCAGTTGTTGGCCATTGGGTGATGGTGTCGTAGAAGGCTTCATATCCAACAGTGTACTCCATCAACTCTTTAATATCATCAATCTTTTTTTGGTTGATTGGGACCTAAAAACAAAAATCTCACTGTGCAAAACCGGATAATTTTTTTAATTTGTTAGGTATGTCCTACAGAAATGTTTAGCTAAAAGTAAAAATATAAACGTTTAAAATGACCTTGGTAAAATAAAAGTAAACATACCTTCCCCAAAGGATAAGATTTCTCTGTTGGTAGTTCCGGAGGGTTGGCAGTTTTTAGCAATGTGAAGGTAGAGGTTGCTATTCCTCCAATGTATTCGCTTGCGACCAATTTTCCCGGAGTATCCTTGTTGTAGAGAAACTGCTTGTACTTGGACACTTTGAATGGCTGCTTATTTTCTTTGGGTACGTTCCTGCCTGAAGTTTCGTCCGAATTTGTCATTTTCTTATATGATTTGGGCCACCACTTTTTGAAACTTAGAACATCGTCTGATGTGAGATGATATCCAGCAAATCGGCCACACTTACTAGCTTTTAGCATGAGCTCTGCATATTCATCAGGAGTATAAATCCTGTCCGTCTTTCTCAAGAGACGCTTTATGCTTCCAAAATCTCTGTCACATGGGGAAAATGAGTGGCCACGTACAGGGAAGTCGTGAGTTATTGTTCCAAAACAGTAGGCAAAGTTATCTTTGTAGTATTTGTTGTTGAAACTATACTTTACTTTATTTTTTAGATCAGGGTTGTTAAAATGAACATTGCATGCATTTTTGCGACATCAAGCCTAGCTTCAAGATATTGTTTAGGTTTTCCCCCATAATGGGTTTCCTTGACATCAAATTTCTCAATGTGCTGCTGTATTCTCACACAGACGTTACCTGGAAGTGTGTTTCCACTTCTAGATTTTCTCCTCATATCTAAAGGGCTTTTGTGAAGGACAGAACATTTATTTATTCTTTTGACTCTATTGTCAGAAATTTGAAACACTTTCAAGAAAACACCTCTACAAACTTGAGTAAGAACAACATTTACTTTTAAGTTATACTTGTATGATTGGGATTTTCGGTTTGCCAAGTCACCAGTAGGTAGGCTACGTCAGGGTTTTCTTGAGCTTGCTCATTATTTTCATTAGGGCTGCGGTTTTTGCGTCTACGTTTCACAGGCATAACCTCCATTAAAGCTTGGAGGTACGTGTCTTGGGTGTTTTTACTTTCCAAAGAGTATTATGTTTCCCATTGTTCTAGTATTATTTCATCCGTAAGTTTCAAATAACATTTCAAATGGCACTTACAGTTTACATCATTCATATGGGCTTTGCTGGGAACTTCTTTTCCTTTGTACGAGACGTACTGCAATCCTTTGAGCCTAGCATTCCGAATAATGTTCCGTTGGTATTTTTCTTCGTGCACAACTCCACGCCTACGCTTGGGATTAGGTTCATCATCCGAACTATCAGACATGGCTTAAGAACTATAATAATGTATGATAAACCACAAAATAACACCTTATTTTTCACAGAAAACGCACGAAAAATAATATTATCCACTCAGTGTTTGGATGTCGGTAACCTACGATACAAACTACAAACAAAACAGCGAGTCACGGAACACGTGACACGTGTCGTGAAGGCCGCCAACCGTCGCGAGTGAAATCTACCGCAGAAAGAACCTATGCGACGGCGCATGGGTTCTTTCTGAAATAAACGGATTCTTTTCAAGGCTGCCAAATAGCATCGGTGATATGGAACATAGGTTATTTCTGCACTAAACGATGTATTCACCTCCAAAGTGAACAGTACCAACAAAACAACATTTTTGGAATTTTTGTCGCTTAGGTGGTTTCTGAAATAAACGATTCATTTAGCATGCTCTCTAAAGTAAAAGCGGATAAGCTTAAATGATAGCCTAAAATATTCAGATCACAAATTGTCCAGAATTAAGTGCCTGGGCCATTAAATGGTCTTTAGTTGAATTATTCCCGCTGGAATTTAAATATTGATGAGTAAATAGGAGCAAAACAAAAAAAACGCGTATTTGTGGATGTAATAATCCACTGTTTAGATAGGAAGAGACTTTAAAAGGGTAACGTGTTAAAAGCCACGGCAGGTGAAAAATTAACTCGAGCGCAACCGAGAAAAAAAAAAAAAAAAAAAAAAGAATGACAAGGAAGTGGCTGGTTGGAGTCTTTGTGGGCAGAGGTTGCGAGTGAGTTATCACGCGGCAGAGGCGCGGAGCGTGATTGGCTGCCCCTGGGACCCACGGAGGCCTCCCGATTGGCTGCCGGCTGGAACATCGATCGTGAAGAAGCTTTCTCCCCTTCCGCCCACGTTGGCCAGTTGCCTTGCGGTACGGGACGTCCCGAAATTATGGGACGTCCCTAAATTATGGGACGTCCCGAAATTATGGTGCGCGTGCGTGAATTTATGGTACCGGGGATTCGTGCACAAATTTTTTTTTTTTTTTTTTCCCGTGAGATACGAAACAAATATTTAGTTTCTGTAACAAAATGGCGAATCCGAATTTTACGTGCTACAAAATTTATGTTGTTAACCTAACAAAATGTAGAGTTGTGCTGACGAAAACATTTAATTTTTTGGTCAACAAAATCTTTTCTACTAAAATATATTTGTATACTATACATATATTCGTTTCGCCTTATATATAAATACTGTTCAAGCCAATATTGGTCTTCGGTGTATGTTCCTTAAAAATCCTTTAAAATGTCCTTAATTTCCATGTGATGACCGCATAGACGTCGTATATTTAAAATTCACTCCATTAAATCCAACGTCATATTTTCACAACAGGCAGGATAGCTACTCCTTTTACGTTAGTTCACTTACATAACTCACATTTAATATGGTATTGCAACTCGTATTTTGTGGTTTTCAAAAGTCCAAAGTTACTACCGTTGCCCTAAAAACTTCCTCAATTTTCTTAACAATCGCACTAAAAAAATAATTAAAAAAAACAGCTAAAGCACATGGAACGAAAGCTGGCCCATTTGGGAACAGACACTTCTGCATTTGAATCATATTTCATGAACATTGGGGTTGTTAATCAAATGTGTTACAATTAGGAAAAAAACCGTGGTAAAGTCATAAATAAAAGTGTAAAGTTTCACTAGATAAAATGGAAACTCAATAACCGTGTTTACTATTTTTGAGATATTATGACACCTATTTTACGGAACAGTTTCTATCCCAATCAAATGCTATTTTTTACTTTTTGTAGTTGTTTTTAACATTTATAAATACGAACACCTGGAATAGTTAGAACATCATGTTCTTTTTTAAATTTATGCAGTTGAATATACCTTGATGTTTGCAATACAATTTGTTTTATATGACTTAAATGTGCTTTCAAAAATTGCCTTAAATGCCTTAATAGTTTTGATTACAAAGTAATATGTACCACAAGAAAAAATGTTTTTCAATGGCCGAGAATGAAATTCATTATGAAAGGGTCGTGTATCAATTACTGAAATAAATATGGTTATGGGTGTTTTTTATAAATTTGTAATTTAAAACTAATTCTAGAAAGCCCACAGAAAATGAACAGATACATATTCAATATGTATGCTCAGTACTTGCATAATACACGAAAATTCTGTATTTATTTATTTTTTATGTTAACTTGATAACTTTTCAGAAGGTGTTGAAGAAACTGATGCAACGTTTGCGAAAAATGCTTGTAACTGAATGGCGATTGCGTGAAAATGTGAAGCCAGGGTCTGTGGTAAATTAAAAACCGTCAATAGAAAACTTTTTCCTAGCGAGTTTAATATTTTTTTGACGTGACAACGTCTAATAAATCGATGAACGCCGGCTGCACGCACGAAAAAGTGTCCCGTTACGCTCATTTTTCCGTTACGCTGTGTCCCGTTACGCTCATTGTTCCGTTGCGCTGTCGACGAGTGCATTAAGAATAGGTTATTTTACAATTGACTAAAAATTATGGTGATTCATATAATTGATGATAGATATTTAATTACAATTTATTTATATGAAAACTTGTTCATAATTAAATTTAAACTTTATAGCTCAACGCCAGTTTTTAAAATTAATTACCAGCCATCTACACGTGAACTGTTTCGACGACTGTTTATAAAGAGAAGTGAAAAGTTAATGTGGTTTTCATTGCTTATTACAACAACAATTTTGGCAATAAAGGTTAATTATTCTTTCATTTTAAAAATCTGATTACTGGTATAATTTCAAGTATTTATTCTTTTATTACTAAAATAAAAATGATTCAAATTTATTCATAAAAATATGCAATCATTTCATCAATGTTTTGTTATGACTTTGTCACGTTAAACTATCGTCCGTAAACTGACTTTACAGACAACAAATTTTTTTTAATGACCTAACGGAGCTTAAACGCGTTACAACAATACTGAGGTGCTGGGGTCGGTGTACGGTAATAATGTCACAGGCACGAGGATTACGGTACGCTCCGACAACACCGAGGAGTAGAGAAATTTTCGGTAGTTTGGCTGCCGTGTGTGTGCGCGCGCGCGAATTGTCCTCGTGTCCATTGGGGAGGGGGTGGATGTGTGTGTGTGGTTGGAGGAGGGGGAGGATGGTGATGTTTTCCTTACTTCGGCCAGCGGCCGCAAAGCAGCGCTAGCGTCGACGAGCGCGGACGCAATATCCCCAGTTCCCTCCAGTTCGCCACGCGTTGCGGTAGCGAAAGCGTCGGGGATATTTTTTTTTATTTATTTACCCTTCTTCTTCTTCTTGACGGCATCCGTCCACGAGAAAATCGCGTCGCGTCTTACCAACACAACCAACCAGTTAAAAACAAAAAAAGAGTGTGCCAATTATGTTTACAAGGAATCACGTCCATTGAAAGAAACACTGGGTAAAAAAAAAAAATTACCGCGTTCCATCATATATTATGTCGATCACCTTTCGGTGAACGAAACAAAATGAAATATTTAACGACGGGAAATTTTGTTTTTTTAAAATCGGAAAAGTTGAAAGGAAAAAAAATGACACAGATGTTTGGATGATCGAGGTGGGACATCGAAAGTAAATCATTTTTTTTTTGTTTCTCTGGGCGGGCAACAACTGTTCAGTCTCTTGTGTCTGTACGGTAGCCGGGTTCGTGTGTTTGTGCGTGGCGGTTTGTTTCTTGTCGTTCCTCGTCTCTGTGTCTCTTGTTCCCGTCCCGCGATGAGCAGCGAAGAGAAGAAGCACGACGGCGGACTGACCATAGACCGAGCGGCCTTCCTCCTCCTCAGGGTCAAGAAGGCCTTCAAGAAGAAGAAGCAGCAGCGCAAGGAGAAAAGGTAGGGTCTCTAGGGTGTGGCCCTCCGATCGGACCGGCGGCTGCGAGTAGCTGTACATAGCTGTATATGTCTTCACATAACTGTGCATAGCTGTACATATCTTCACGTAACTTTGAATATCTGTATATGTCTCCACGTAGCTGTGCATAGCTGTACGTGTCTACACGTAGCTGTGCATAGCTGTACGTGTCTTCACGTAGCTGTGCACAGCAGTACGTGTCTTCACGTAACTGTACATAGCTGTACATGTCTTCACGTAACTGTGCATAGCTGTACATATCTTCACGTAACTTTGAATATCTGTACATGTCTTCACGTAGCTGTGCACAGCTCTACGTGTATTCACGTAGCTGTTAACAGCTGTACACGTCATCACGTAGCTGTTCAACGCTGTACGTGTTTTCACGTAGCTGTTCACAGCTGTACACATCATCACGTAGCTGTTCAATGCTGTACGTGTTTTCACGTAGCTGTACATAGCTGTACGTGTCTCCACGTAGCTGTACATAGCTATACGTGTCTTTACATAGATTTACGTATCTGTACGTGTCTTCACGTAGCTGTACGTATCTGTACGTGTCTTCACGTAGCTGTACGTATCTGTACGTGTCTTCACGTAGTTGTACGTATCTGTACGTGTCTTCACGTAGCTGTACGTGTCTTCACGTAGCTGGACATAGCTGTACGTGGCTGTCAAAGGCTCGCAGCTTAACGATGTACAACTATTCTCCAAGTATTCCTGGTTTCCATAGTAAAAAAAATTGAAATGATTTTTTTAAATTCACATTTATAAGTAACACAATAAATTCGAATCGTACTGTCGATTGTTAAACGTTTGAAATAATTCACAAGAAATATCGATTTACTAAAGTGTTTGTTTAACTGGTTTTTTCCTCCTCCTTCCCCTCTCACGATCGGGGTAGTGAACATTGGCCGATTTTGTTTTTAACTCGAAGGCCAATTATTGGACAGTGTGAATTGAGCTATTACAGAACATGCGACGAATTTTCATTAGGAAGTTTTACGTCAATATTAATTTTATTCATAGTCAAATAAAACACACTGTATGATTTTTTATGTCTCTTAGGGTCAGGAATAAAAATGTTACTGGGTATTCAGCAACTTTTGGAAAATTTGTTTGCGGTGGAAGACAATCCGATCTCGGTAGATTATCTAAATTGAAATAACTGTTATTTTTAAATGTAATATTCAACTACTGTGTGTGTTTGGAAAAAAAATTGTTGTGTGTAAAGTCGGTTTACGGACGATAGTTTAACGTGACAACGTCATAACAAAACATTGATGAAATGATTGCATGCTTTTATGAATAAAATTGAATCATTTTTATTGAATTATAACTATTTCGTAATGATACAAAGGAGTGAAATGAAATCTACAATTTAATTGATGAATTTACTTTTATTTTCACTCATTAATTCAAATATGTTTATTACTTTAACGAAGAAATTATTTTAACTATAAATTTTATACATGTTTTCTATTAAACTTCTTCCAATCTGTGTTATTCTTTTGAGGATAGGACGATGATAGGAAAAGTAGGAAACGAATTGGGAGTGTTTCAAGTTTAATGTGCCTCGAAAAAGTCAATTCGATGGTTGTTCCAATCGAGTGGAAGAGAGACAGATGCGGCGCAAGCGTACAATGAGCGTAACGGGACATAGCGTAACGGGACAATGTGCGTAACGGGACACTTTTTCGTGCGTGCAGCCAGCGTTCATCGATTTATTAGACGTTGTCACGTCAAAAAAACACTGCCTCGTCAGCAAATATCGGAAAGGGGAGGTTCCTCCACTTTTTATTCCTTGGATTCGCAAATGACCCACGGTTTTTTTTATTTCAACGGAAATTTGCGGGGGTAGATATCCTCCCCTTCCGCTCCTAAACCGCCCAGGGTCATGTCATGTCACCCGGTGACTGTTCTTGTCAGCTGTCAGCTGTCAGCTGTCA
This sequence comes from Bacillus rossius redtenbacheri, assembly GCF_032445375.1. Taxonomy (NCBI): domain Eukaryota; kingdom Metazoa; phylum Arthropoda; class Insecta; order Phasmatodea; family Bacillidae; genus Bacillus; species Bacillus rossius. The sequence continues at coordinate 23,285,163 of NC_086345.1, forward strand.
GCTGTCGGCACTACGTTGGACAGTCGAAATTCCCCCGCTTCCAAACTCTTCTACAAACCAACTTCTTTGCCACCACGAGAGATCAAAGATCAGAGCAATCTGATGGGGGAAAAAACAGAAACAGGCTTGCTTTTGCAAAAAAAAAAATTGTTTGTAATCGTAACCGAAATATTGATGTAAAATGACAGCTATTTTTTTTTAAAGTTTTTACATTTACATGAAAAAAGCTGCATTACTACAAAAAATAGTGTTCACGGTAATACTGGGTTAGGATTCTTATGTGGGCATTTATTGCTTTCTGCTATGCCAGTACCTCCAAATAGTTAAAGTTATTTGTAAGCCATTCCCTCAATAGCTTTCCAGTATAAACTGTGAACATTAATAAGCGTTAAAAAAAATTATGATTCAATGAAATATAAATTACAATATAAAATTATGCGCAAATATTCCTCAGAAATACTTAGTATTATCGAGACAAACGTATTTCATGTGTGCCTCCTGTTTTATTTACAAATGAAACGTTTTTGTATGGAAACTTTATTAAAAATATATATAAAAAAACATAGCATACGTCTATTTTGGATAAAGTAGGTTTATAATAGTGAAATAAGTTTTAATGTTTTTGAATTAACTTCTTACAAACAAATGAACAAATAAGTATAGATCATGAACTTTGTGTTTCGTATCGCATTGTTCTTTGCTTCTGAATATACCTAGCGTGTAAACCACAGAACCATCCTGTAAAATTACCGTTACGGAAATTTTATCCAGCCCTCATTTTTGTTTTAAACTCGGATGTAAAATTAAGGCATGTGGAAACTCGCTTTCATCTTCAAAACCTTCACACAAGAACAAACTTTAATTTACACCACATTTGCAGAGCTTTAGGGATTTTTTTACGAGTGCGCTGGTAATTAATTTTGCAGGATTTAAGGCAGAGAGAGAGGACTTAATACGTCGTGAGGACTTAAAGGGTACACTGGTAACATTTTTAGCCTTAAATTTTCGAAAGCTGTTTACAAATTTGCCATAGATGTTCGTAGATTCATAGGTACTGAATTCACTTAAGTACTTTAAACACGAATCCACGAGAACACCCTTAGAAATACCAATAAAACCATCACAATATTGTTGAGTCCCCAGAAAAAAACCTCTGGTTCTTTAAACGTCTGTATTTTTCTTGTTTACAATTAAAACACATAACTTGCAAGTACACTGTTGGAAATTACAGAAAATTTACGAACTTCTTTAAGAAGAATTTAACTCGAATAAACGACTTGATGTAAGCGTTTGGACATACGCCATTGCTAAGCACATGTATGTCTGTAGAAGAAAACTACAAAAAACTCAAAAGACAAAAACACAAATTAAGCAAACAATTCCTGTTGTCAACAGGATATAAACACCAACTAATATTTCATTACTGTAATATGGTCAACAAACAAAGAAAAACAAAGAAAAATGGACTAACAATACGGCATAACACCCACAAATGATGACAGCACAAAAATATTGAACCAAAAAAAAAATCAGCACAGCAGTTGAAAAGAAACAAAAACACGACAAAACGAAAAGACGAAACAAACACAATAGTTTTCCAAAACAGAAACAAGCGACGTTTCGGGAACTGCTATCTGCTCCCGTCCTCAGGCAGAGACGCACATGGTACGAAAACACAGGTGCGACCAAGAATAAACGAAGAATTCTTCGCAATTTCAAATAACTGAATCTTCATATAAACAACGCCGTATTTCGACTATCGAGCTTATGTTTCTTTCTAAATAAATGTGGACAAAAGAAGAGAGTTCTTGCTGTCGACTTAACCAGTTTTTGACGTGACAACGTCTAATAAATCGAACGCTGGCTGCACGCACGAAAAAGGATGACTAATTATCCCGTTACACACATTGTCCCGTTACGCGTTGTCCCGTTACACTCATTGTACGCTTGCGCCGCATCTATCTCTCTTTCACTCGATTGGAACAACCATCGATTTGACTTTTTCGAGGCACTTCAAACTTGAAACACTCCCATTCGTTTCCTACTTTTCCTTTCATCGTCCTATCCTTAACAGAATAACACAGATTGGAAGAAGTTAAATAGCAAACATGTATAAAAGTTATAGTTGAAATAATCTGTTCGTTAAAGTAATAAACATATTTGAATTAATGAGTGCAAATAAAAGTAAATTTATCAATTAAATTGTAGTTTTTATTTCACTCCTTCTTTGCATCCATAAAAAATAGTGATAATTCAAAAATAATTATTCAATTTTATTCCTAAAAGTATGCAATCATTTCATAAATGTTTTGTTATGATGTTGTCACGTTAAACTGTCGTCCGTAAACCGACTTTACAGACAACCACATCTTTTTAATGTTTTGCTAATGTACCAAGACTGTTCTTTTGGACTAATTAAAGTTAACTGAGTGTCGGTAAATTTACGAATATCCCTGGATAGTCTGTAACCAGATTTCTTCGTAAATTGAAGATGAAAAGTTTTAACAGTGTATAAGTTCGGCGTGAACACTAAGAAAATCCAGTTATCTTGAAACTACTAATCGTCTAACTCTTATTTTATTTAGGTCACGTTTTTGGTTTGGAAAAGCCCACAAATCCAATGTAATTTCTTACAGTGTAGATTCACTGTCTTCGCCTGAATGTTTTCACGGTCCATGTGAACCTTTCAGAACGGATTACCACATCATTACTACCGTCAGTGAAGTGAACAATCACTAAGAGATAGCTTTCAACATATTTTTTTCTTCTCTTTTTTCCCCCACTCCTGATTTTATGCTGGAGGCACTCACAGAAAGAAAGGTACTTTCTCAACTAAGATATAAGACTAGAATTTTTTTTTCCCCCGAGTGGAATTGACGCGATTTGCATGCCGCCGCTTAGAGCGGATTCAAAAGGGCGTTGGGAAAACCGTTTTGGCGAGCCAATAAAAGCTTTTATTTCCTGCTGTCGGTAGAGGCTTCTTCGAGACTGTTGGAAATGTGTTTATTCTCTCTGTTGGATGGGGGGAAAAAAATAGAAACCTGTGAAATTTGAGAGCTGCTGTCTGATATTTCAACACTCGACAAAACGAACATTTTACTGAATCGTTTTCTCATTATTATTGTGTCAGCTCTTTCTTTTTTGTTTTGTTCCGTTTTCTACCTTATAGATTTCGCTTAATTAATCTTTAGTATCTGGATGAACGAGTTGCGTTTGAAAAAAAAAACGAAGATTTGTTTCCACGATAGTAAAAACGTCAAATGAAATTGAACGTTATTAATTTTGGACTTTCACGATGTTGGTATCTCTATGGTGTAATTTTTGGTTTCTGTTGGTTTTGTACAAAAGAAGCACTTCCATGCTATAGATATCCTTACCATGGAGGTATTAATCTATGGAGTGGGCATCTACTCTGAAGTTAAGGGTAATTGGTTAGCAATTGGATGGTTAAACAAATCGTAGCTGTATAAAGGCTGATATGCTAGACGTTTGTTTAATAGCTTGAAAGAAACTCGCTAGCAATGTAACCAGAAATAATTTTGGCTGTTCAGAAATGCTTTATTCTTTCGGTTACTTAGCGTATTTTAATATGTAAAAAATTACAATGTAGCAAAAAGTTAGCATCTGATGTGGCCACCAGGCCACATTAAAAAATTTTTTTTTGGCTATTCTGTTTTTTCTGAATTATTTCAATTTTAAATTACCGTTTTATCTTTAAAAGTCAGTCGCAGTATTTTTTTAATTATTTAATTTTTCTGATTAGTTATTTTGTATTATTATTCATTTCTTTGGTATCATTCAGTTTTGACGTGACAAAGTCTAATAGATCTATGAACGCCGGCTGCACGCACGACAAAGTGTCCCGTTATGCACATTGTTCCGTTACGATGTGTCCCGTTACGCTCATTGTACGTTTGCGCCGCATCTATCTCTCTCCCACTCGATTGGCCTATGCGTCCGAGGAGAAGAAAGACAGCGGCAGCACACAACTTACATCTACACGCGAACTGTTTCGTCGACTGGTTATAAAGTGAAGTGAAAAGTTGATGTGGTTTTCATTGCTTATTACAACAACAATTTCGGCAATGAAGGTTAATTATTCTTGCATTTTAAAAATCTGATTACTAGTATAATTTCAAGTATTTATTCTTTTATTATTAAAATAAATATGATTCAATTTTATTCATAGGAGTATGCAATCATTTCATGAATGCTTTTTTATGAGGTTGTCACTTTAAACTATCGTCCGTAAACCGACTTTACAGACAACCAATTTTTTTTTTAATACTCTATATCGATATTGGTTCTATGGCCGGCTACTGGGCGCGGTATCGTCGCTTTCAAGTCTGACGTCACCAGCGCCATAGTGCGGGTGTGGGAGTGAGCTGTAAGCTTCGAGGAGTGTTGGATTGCGAGTCGCCGCCGACGCACGTGCGCGGGAACTCCGCCGCGGGCAGAGGTGTATAATGCTTCCACACGGCGCCAGGCAGTCCGTGCCTGGGTTGGCATGGATGGGGCCGCACCTTGAGCTGGTACAAAAGGAAGTGCCTCGCAAGAGAATACTTCGACAAGGTAAAGAGGCGACACGTAATATTGTTTGGATTCGGCACAAAACTAATTTTCATGATAAGTAAAAGTTTGGTGCAAAAAGGTTTGGACGAACCACCATCTTGGAAGCACTATTAATTCACGTGCGTGTGTTGATTAGACTTACTCATTTTGTATGCAAAACATAACTGTGTCTATGCTATTTACAATTACGTTGAGCAAAGTTAAGCAGTCCCGCAAATTTCGTACGAATTTTAAATTTACGTCAAGAATCTTCAAAATTTGAACTTTGTCTTTGGAAATAAGTTTGTCAACACGGAACTCAATCTTTTTTTCTCGGCCCCCCTGCATATACTGTGGCGGCACACGGCGCTTTTGACTGGACAGTCAGTGTTATTTAGGTGAAGGTCAGGCACACAGCTGTTCGTCATATATCAGGAAGGCGAGAAATCGCGTATTTGCGTGTGGCGACGATTAAATCCGGCCCCAGTTTACTTATAAACTTTATACAGTACCGGTCAGAAGTTTAAGACCACTGTGTAAAATAATAAAATAGCACATGGAACCTACAGTTTTGCCGAGAAATATATTAAATTTTTTAAAAATATTATTCTGCATATAAGTAAAGAATACCTACAGCTGCGACGATAGGCTATGTTTAGTTTAGGTGTTAATTTTTAAAGATTTTCTTGTAACTACAAAATTACCACATTTTGCGACATACAAAAATTTTTGTGTCCTATACTGTTAAAGTTACATCTACGTGGAATTTTTTCTTTTAATAGAAAAGTGTGTTCGTCAGTTTGGTTGAATAAAGAAAAATCCGAAAAAAGATGAACTACGCACAGGAAGAAAGCAGGCTTCTGTAGCTTACTCGATAGTTAAGTTATGAATTTTTAAAAATCATGTAAAAGAGTTCTCTTTTTTTAATATTATTTTTTTCAATAAATGTGACCGGCTTTTCTTTGGATACCTTTTTTAAATTTCTTTTTTGTTATACGTTCCGGTGAAGTAAGCAGTTAAACTTCAAAAGCTATAGCTTTTATTTTAATAATATAAAACAAAGTTGCCGTTCACATCTGTGTGTGTGTATATCAGCTCACTTACTTCACCGTCATTTAGAGAATTTCTTCCAGAAGATTTACGTGTATAATATATTCATATTAAATTTAAAGATATTAAAAAGAAGCTTACGATGGCTTACGTGACTAGTTCATTAGATCAAAGTACTATAAAATTTGAGGTTTTAAACAGAGGCCTATGGGATGGATGGAATATGTCGATATTCCAATGATGACTAACAGTAGCATTTTTTTTTAATTTTGAAAGATGACTTCTTTTTTTTTTTACTAGCTGAATTTCCTGGCTTTGCTCGAGCTATAATCACACTTGGGAGCTGATTTTCGGAAAATCTCGCTCTTAGTTAATGGCTACCTAATATAAGGGACATCACTGCACGGTTCTAAGTCTGTCGGAAATATACTTGAAGAACGGGAAATTTTGTTCTTTCAACACCTCCGCGACCTCCCTTGAAAGTTGGGTTTCGTTAAAAAAAAAATTCTTAGCGCATGTCCACGCAGCAAAAGGAATACACGTACCAAATTTCAAGTCTACAGGTGTTACAGGGTCGTTACCACAACGCCGAATGTCAAAATTGACCACAACGCCGACAGCTAGAAAACTGCTGTGTACCACAACGCCGAAATAACAACTGAATGAATTTGTGTGTGTTTCTTAAATGTACCTTAACGCCGAAATACCACAATCAAACCTAACCTTACCTGACCTAACCTAACCTAGCCTAACCTAACCTAGCCTAACCTAACCTAGTCTAACCTAACCTAGTCTAACCTAACCTAGTCTAACCTAACCTAGTCTAACCTAACCTAGTCTAACCTAACCTAGTCTAACCTAACCTAGTCTAACCTAACCTAGTCTTTGTGGCAGTCCTGCAATGACATTTTTCGGCTTTAGTGTATTTCGGCGTTGTGGTAATTCGGCGTTGTGGTACACAGCAGTTTTCTAGCTGTCGGTGTTGCGGTCAATTTGGCATTCGGCGTTATTGTACGTTCGGCGTTGTGGTATTTCGGCGTTGTGCTGCGTCCCCGGGGAAGGGGTATAAGGGGGGGGGGTATACAAACAGGACACTCGCATTAGCGAAAGCGACGCCTTGTCTCCGGGGGAGATTACCGTCGACGCACGGCGTCGCGACGCCACAGCCCAGGGTTCACAGGGTCCCGAACAGCCACGAAGTACTGTTCGCAGGCTTTCACGGTTCGTTGTAGGTAACTTGTTCCCTGACGATGGCGACTGCAATGTCGCACCGAAACCGTCGGCGGAATCATTCGCAAAGGGACACGGCTACAACCCAGAAGCCACGAGCTACTTCAGAAAATTGGCCGTGGAAAGCCTGCGAACAATCACAACATTATTATGTCATTAATTTAGATGAATAAAATGTAACTGCAAGTCTTTTGGGTGTGCTTTCAAGAACCTCTACTGGGATTTTCATGCCTGAAAATTATTATGAAACACGTATTTTAGCTTCTTTCAAGTCTTATAAAAACACAGCTCAAACAAAAAAAATTCGATGTCTGTAAAGTCGGTTTACGGACGATAGTTTAACGTGACGTCATAACAAAACATTGATGAAATGATTGCATTCTTTTATGAATAACATTGAATCATTTTTATTTTAATAATAAAAGAATAAATACTTGAAATTATACTAATAATCAGATTTTTAAAATGCAATAATAATTAACCTTTATTGCCGAAATTGTTGTTGTAATAAGCAATGAAAACCACATTAACTTTTCACTTAACTTTATAAACAGTCGAGTGGAAGAGAGATAGATGCGGCGCAAGCGTACAATGAGCGTAACGGGACACAGCTTAAAGGAACAATGTGCGTAACGGGACACTTTTTCGTGCGTGCAGCCGGCGTTCATCGATTTATTAGACGTTGTCACGTCAAAAAATAACTACTTACTACTCCTCTGTCTTAAGCTTATTCTTGAAGAGAAAAGGAAAGGTCTAATCGTGCATGAATAACTGGAACACAAAAACAATAATATAATCTGAAAGACTTGACAGAATTCGATGGATTTTTTTTTTCGGGTAGATATTTTCATTTCGGAGACCTAAATGTATAGAATTAAAAATACAGTGAATAGTTTTTGAATATAAAAACATTAAACATTTTGTTAAAATAATTTTATTGAAAACAAAAAAATTATAAAAACGAAAATAAATGCATTTAATTTATTTAAATCAATTAATAGAAACATCTTTTGTAACCAGATCTAAAAGCGAAATATATTTCAAAGATTTTTTTTTACAATTGCCTAATGTAATGTTTTAATACATAAAATTAGTTAAATAATACAAATAAAGTTTTTGTTCCAAGTATTTTTACAATACAGGTCTTACTAATGTGATTTAAATGTGTCAATTTTTAGGACAAATCTTTTCATATTTGTTTAAATTTTTGGTTTCAAGCTCCTATTTTATGAACTATTTCAGTACATTCAGTTCGCCGTAATAAAAAAAATTATGTTTAAATGAAACATCGATTAAAATATAAAATTATACATCAATTTTGTATTCAGTATTATCTCGAAAAACGTATTTTATACGTGCAAAAATAACCACATCTACGTGTTGTACAAAGTTTCAATATTTTTATATTTTTCTTGTAGTATTATAAACTATTTCTTTGGCAACTGCTTTCCAGAGGAAACTCGGATTAGATACTACAAATTTCCTGCTACTAGAAAGGGTCCTTCGTTTATTTGAAGCGCATTCATCGCTGAAGAGTCTGTTAATTTAAACTGTTATTTATAACTATGCAAAGCGAGGGAGAACTCTGGAACCTTTCCTAGTTCGTTTTATTTTTGACTAATGGCAACCTTTTCATCTCAGAGAGATACAAATCTCAAATGGCAGGGAATTACCATTCCCCCCTCCCCCCTTTTCAACTCGCCGTTCAAACAACCGCTGTTTTTGGACCACTGTGATTTACATTCTCGATAGGCGCAATTCAAGCGAAATTCTTTCGGATATCTCGCTCTCCCAGCGCTATCTCTGCAACTACAAACACACAATAGTCACCCTTAAGTTTCCGCTGAAAACAGCCATAGAATACTATCGGTAATTTTTTTTTTCCAGCACTGTGAACATTCATTCAGATATAAAATAACTACGGATCCTCATATCAATACAAAATTAAGTCCAATTATTTACTTTTCGGATTAGCATTTCCGTGTTTTAAATAATTTTGCTTGAAAGAAAAACATCAATCAAAATATAAAATTATGCGCCCAATTTTCGTAAGAAACACTCGGTATTATCTCTAGAGAAAAAAACGTATTTCATAATTACAAAAAAATAACCAAATTTTCAGTATCTTTCTTGTGGTGTTAAATCCTTATTTCTTGGCAACATTTTTTCCAAACGAATTTTTTGTAAAATTGCAGAATTGTTTTTTTGAAGTGAAAACTTCTTTAGCCGCGTTGAGCGATTTTTGGTAGGGGCAAAAACTTATGGGTTCGCGTCACCGACATGCTGTAGTAGCAGTAAGTGAAGTTAATTTGACCGCGTTGACCGATTTTCTTTTGTTTATTTGTTTACGTAGTGAATGTTGATTATTTGTGGATTTAAGTTCCTAGTTTTTTTTTTCAAGGATAAAACTTCATTTATTATAATTTAAAGTTGTAAGTTTTTCATTTTATTTTAATTTTACAAGGTAATTTTAACGTTATTTTGTGGTAAATATTGCGAGTATTTGCTATTTTTAGTAAGTAAGTTGAGTTTATGTTTTTTTCTATTTTTTTTATTTAATTACGTAAGAAATTTCTTTAAATGTCAGGTTATTTATTTATGAGAAGTAATGTTGATTACTTGTGGATTTAATTACTTTTGTTTCAATGATAAAACTTCATTTCTTCTAATTTTGAATTTATTATTGGTAGGAGCAAAACTAATAGGTACGCTACACCGACATGCTAGTGATATAATACCAAATATCATTTTCTTACGTACATTTGACGTAGAAATGATGTCATATTACACATTTAGAAACAAAGTTTTAAGTTTTTACTTCTCTTGACAGTCCCCATGACTGGCTATTTTTTTGACGTGAGAAAGTCTAATAAATAGACTAACGCCGGCTGCACGCACGAAAAAGTGTCCCGTTACGCACATTGTTCCGTTACGCTGTGTCCCGTTAAGCTCATTGTTCCGTTACGCTGTGTCCCGTTACGCTCATTGCACGCTTGCGCCGCATCTATCTCTCTTCCACTCGATTGGCCTATGCGTCCGAGGAGAAGAAAGACAGCGGCAGCACACAACTTGCATCTACACGTGAACTGTTTCGTCGACTGTTTATAAAGTGAAGTAAAAAGTTATTGTGGTTTTCATTGCTTATTACAACAACAATTTCGGCAATAAAGGTTAATTATTCTTGCTTTTTAAAAATCTGATTACTAGTATAATTTCAAGTTTTTATTCTTTTATTATTAACATAAAATTTATTCAGTTTCATTCATAAAAAGTATGCAATCATTTCATCAATGTTTTGTTATGACGTTGTCACGTTAAACTATCGTCCGTAAACCGACTTTAGAGACAACCAATTGTTTTCCGTGGAAGAAGAATGGCTCGAGTTTGGATCCGTGTCTGAGAGCAGGGCAGCACAAAGGGCATATTCAAGGGCGTGACCCAAATAAAGAAAACATGGAGGGGGTTTGTATTGATCGGACGTCGTTTGGACTCTCAACTCATTCATCGGTCGCTCGCCAGTTCTTCGTGCGAGGTACGGAAGTCCTCTTTAAGGCGGTTGTGTAAAAAAATTTGATGATTGTCTCAGTGTATATCACATCTCTTTCCTGGAGACAGAAAATTTATTTACAAAAAAAAATGGTTATCTGTAAAGTTCGGTTTACGGACGATAGTTTAACGTGACAACGTCATAACGAAACATTGGTGAAATGTTTCCATACTTTTATGAATAAAATTGAATCATTTTTATTTTAATAATAAAATAATAAATACTTGAAATTATACTAGTAATAAGATTTTTAAAATGCAAGAATAATTAACCTTTATTGCCGAAATTGTTGTTGTAAAAAGCAATGAAAACCACATTAACTTTTCACTTCACTTTATAAACAGTCGAGTGGAAGAGAAATAGATGCGGCGCAAGCGTACAATGAGCGTAACGGGACACTGCGCAACGGGACACAGCGTAACGGGGCAATGTGCGTAACGGGACATTTTTTCTGTGCGTGTAGCCGGCGTTCATCGATTTATTAGACGTTGTCACGTCAAAAACACAATTTGCATACAATTGTTATAAAGAATTCTACGTTAAATTTAGTGTCCGAGTTCATTTTTTAAAATAAAAGTGGATTTGCAACACATTAGAACACGCGCGAATTTTCTCGCTACCGAGGTTAGATGTTACACATTTCTGGCGAGTGCTGAAAGACTCGCTCACATGTTTCGCAACGAGACTACAGATGGCTGGACACGCCTTGGGGAAAATAAGTTTAGTTTCCTTAGAAGTGTGTGTTTTTCTCACGAAAAGACTGTTTTAATTTGCGCAACGCTCTGTGTTGTATTGTTTTTTTGACGTGATGACGTCTTATACATCGATGAACGCCGGCTGCACGCACGAAAAAAGCATGACTCATCGTCACGTTCCTCCCTGAGCCGAGCGTGCAAGAACCGGCCAACCACCGTGCGAGAAAAATCTTCTATAATATCGAACAGGTTATAGGCGGGCTTTTTAAAAGCAGAAATTTAAAAAAAATATATTTATTTGTCCAATTATATTCATTTCAAATTAACAATTTATTGACATTGATTTGATTTCAGTTTATTTCTATAGCTGATTGTTCGTGATTATATTTAACCAAATTATTTAAATTTTACGAAAACTGTATAACATTTGAAAATTAAAAAAATTATGCAAATTTTTCATCAATGTTATCTTATGACGTTATCACGTAACATTATCGTCCGTAAACCTACTTTACAGACAAACCTACCTTTTTTTTACCTTTGCTTGTTTTGGCGAATATATTTCCGTAAGGAGATCCAAGTGCGGATAGAAAGAAGCCAGCCGGTTAAAATTCGCGTGAGACGCGAAGTAAACAGGTCCAATCACGAAGTTAATAACGCCGCTGAGTGTTTACAGTCAGCAAGACGGGAGTGCACGTATGTTGGAGAAACGTGTTGGCGGGGGAAAATTCTCGGGCATCCACACCGAACCGTGGCCCCCGGAGGAAAATTTAATAAGGCGGCCCGGGAACTCGAGAATGTACGTGGAGGGGTGTCGGAGGATATTAAAAGGAGGGGGTTGTCGGGTGCATTTTCCTGCAGCTCATTTCAAATCCATTACTACGTCTCCGGCTCGCAAACTTCGCACACTGTAAACCCGCCGCAAAAAAAAATTGGTTGTCTGTAAAGTCGGTTTACGGACGATAGTTTTAACGTGACAACGTCATAACAAAACATTGATGAAATGATTGCGTACTGTTATGAATAAAATTGAATCATTTTTATTGAATTATCACTATTTCGTATGGATACAAAGAACGAGTGAAATGAAATCTGCAATTTAATTGATAAATTTACTTTTTTTTGCACTCATTAATTCAAATATGTTGATTACTTTAACAAACAGATTATTTTAACTAAAACTTTTATACATGTTTGCTATTTAACTTCTTCCTATCTGTGTTATTTTATTAAGGATAGGACAATGATAGGAAAAGTAGGAAACGAATGGGAGTGTTTCAAGTTTAATGTGCCTCGAAAAAGTCAAATCGATGGTTGTTCCAATCGAGTGGAAGAGAGATAGATGCGGCGCAAGCGTACAATGAGCGTAACGGGACAATGTGCGTAACGGGACAATGAGTCATAATTTTAGTGCGTGCAGCTGGCGTTCATCAATTTATTAGACGTTGTCACGTCAAAATAACATGAAAGTTTTTCACTTTTACACAGTACGCAAGGAATACAGTCAACGCTCAATATGTTTTTTGTTTACAATTTTTTTAAACCATATAAGGTGACATTTAATATAATCGTATTAATTATGCTGACATACAGTGAAGATCAGTGATGACGTAGGTCCATTAACTAATTTATATAAAAATATAAATACATTACAATGTACGACACATGAAAACAATATAAAATCAATCTTTCCTGGTCAACCCAAAAACCAAGAAGTAGTTCATATAAAATCAATTAGTATATAAATTTAATAATAAATTTTATGCTATCATAGTTGTATTCTTTATTACCATTTATTTAAAAAAAATATTTGTGAAGATTTAATTTTTTTCAGTACTCATTTAATAAAATGTACGTAACATTTAACCGAAATAAATGTACCACAACTTAAAATGTTAAGATATAATTCAAAGACTATCTTTAAGAAAACAGTATGAATTAGATAAACAAAAATCTAAAAAGTAAACTACACTTGAAATTCATAAAATTATAAACATAAATCTGACTCCTCGGAAATTCAAAAAATAAAACAGTCAAATGCGCATTATGATAGTTAACAAATTACCTAAAATCATAATTTATGTTTTAAAATAAAACATAGTTCTAACTAAGAGCAAGAAAACCATTCTTAAGCAATAATTTACCCATTAACCACATGTAACAAGTGTGTTCCTTCTATCAAGTGTTTGAACATGGGATATGCACTTGACTTATATATGTGATTCTGTTAATAAAAAAATTATCTGTCGTCATTTCATTGGGGAATATTTTAGTCCAGAAAGATTTTTTGGATTCACAATTTTTATTTCTTAAGTTTGTACCTTCTTAGACTCGCTCTCCAAGTACTGATCAGAAATCGATGTTAATACCTTAGTCAATTCTAAACCAAGGCAGTAATTAATGTATGTTTATTTCTTAAAATACTCTTATTTTCACGCTAAGTTAAGAATCAAGAAATTCTCAACGTTTCTTATATTACTACTGCATTTTTTTTAGTGTAATAATGCAAGGTTAGTCAATAAGTTTAAGTATAAATAGTGTGGTTTTTATCAATTATAACAATCGGGTATCGTTAAAAATATTTCCATTAATTCTAAGTAATATCCTAGTTAAAGTTACTAATCATCTATAATAATTGAATTAGTAACTTTACAGCTAAATTATATATAGTATTTCTTTAAAGCTCATAAAAGTAATCAAGAATCCTGGAATACGTTTGGAAGTAGGATATTGCGGTAGGTTATCAGCGTAGAGAGATGTTTAGCGTGCAGAACTAATAATGAAGCGTTAAGAGTGTACTACAGTGTGTTACATTCCGTCGTCTTTTTCAAGGGGCGCCATAGGCGCCTTACCAACTGGTTCTGTACAGCGGCGGTTGTTACGTGTTAATCCCCTTTGCGTTTATGCAACCACGCCCGACGTGACTGCGTTGAGGAAAGTTTCCCCGCATGCTAGCAGGCTGAAAGGAGGTTCTACTAGGGGGGAAGAGGGGAAAAAAAAAAAAAGGAGAGCATTATTTGCTTACTTGATTGAGGAAGCCGTTCGCAAGCAAACCTTAACTTGGGGTTTCTGCGCGGGTGTACCGACCCCTAGCGCGACAACAGAGTCCCGTGAATATTCATGACCCCCTCCGTGTTTTTGGCAACGAGTTGAGAAGAGATTTCGCTGCTGAGGGCGCGCATTTCCACGGACGGGGAAGCAGGTTCGTGGCTTCCCAGTGATTGCATTACGCAGGCCTTCGTCACACGAGAGGTTGGATGTGGCTCCACCGCTTGCAGCGCAGTGGTGGCTCGGCACGTATTAGACAGCTGACACCGGGACACTAGTCAGTCGTCACTAGGCTGTCGTCGCTGCGTTGTTTCCGAATATCTCTTCAGCACGTATCAGATCCCCTGCCGTGTGCTATCGTTAGAGACAGGAAAAAAAATTCGCGGGTTCATTTCGTGATATGCTGAAATTCAAATAATTACACCTTAGTACTGCTTCTGCCATTGGTCCACTGTTAATCTGGAGGACTGGAGGGCCAATTAGAGACCCCACACTCGTAGAAGTGTCGAATCACAGGCCACCCAGTCGTGACGACTCACAAGTCAGCAGCCAATGATCAGTTGGCATTTGCCCGAGTGTGTAAAGGATATTGGAGTCCATCCTAAAGGTCATTGAACCCGCGAATTTTTTCAGTCTCTACCTATCGTACACTAGGAATATGGTTAGGATAGAAGTGTAGCATATGCAACACCTAAACCCTACATTTTTGTGTCTTAGTAAATCATCCTAAAATAAGGCCTATTAAGTAAGATACTAGTTATTTGTAAGACACCTAGGCGCCCGTGGAAAATGACGATTTTTAACAAATATTTTAATTTAACGTACAAGAAAAATGTATTAAATAATTTAATGTTGTGCAGTTGAAAATTATTTGCGATATAATTATATTAAATTATTTAAAAGAAAATATTTGACAGGAATTGTTTTTTAGCGCAGAACCTCTTGAACATAGCGTGTAAATTTTCTGTTGTCATTGAATAATCTTCCTTACTGTGAATTCAGTTCAATGTACACCAGAAAGACCACAACATTGGCAGGGCCCTTTCACCACGCATCAAAAAGCACAAAAAAAACCAACATAAATAAGGGCGAAACTCAAAAATCTAGACTGGCCGAACATGCCTGGGACAATTAATAATGATGAAATTATGCACGTTTGACATTCAATTGAAGAAGATATTACTGTCTAAATACGATTTAAAAAAAAATAAATTCCCGTAACCCTGTATTCAGCCCGGACAATACCGGGTACTTCATCTAGTTCGAGAATATATATATATTTTTAGCACAAAACATAGCATGCATTG
Organism: Bacillus rossius redtenbacheri; assembly: GCF_032445375.1. Lineage (NCBI taxonomy): Eukaryota > Metazoa > Arthropoda > Insecta > Phasmatodea > Bacillidae > Bacillus > Bacillus rossius. The sequence goes on from NC_086345.1 coordinate 23,300,591, forward strand.
TCTTAAAAATACGCAACAACATTTTTTAAAAACCAAGTGCCACTAATAAAAATTTAAAAAAAAAAACCGTATGAACATAAAGCAAAATAAAAATTTAATAGAAATTATTATTTGATTACTTGATTTTAAATATTGTTAGATTATTTATTTTTTTAGTTTCAACCGAAAAAAAAAATTACGTCAAAGAATTTTTTTTTTTTTTTTTTTTTTTTTCGCCGGATAAGGAAAGTTTGGATATTTTTGTTGTTTGGCAGCGCATGTCTGAGAGCTCTATTCATCAGGCGTGAGTGCCGGCCTCCATCGTGTCCTTGTAGACAAGGATACAGGCAGATAAGGTCGATAAGGTCGATAAGGTCTCGGTAAAGGGTGGGGCCGAAGGGGGAAACTTTTGATGACGGGTTGACGGTGGAGGGGAGGGGGAGGATGGGTAGCTGCGGTAGCCTACAACTCACATAGTTTCGGTTCCCTACCAGGTTCGTGCAACTTCGGATTTCTCTCGAAAAATCGAAATTAAAAAAATAAAAAAATAATCGAAGGGTTGGGTTAGGTTAGGTTAGGTCAGGTCAGTCAACAACATGCTTGAACTTCTGATTTAGCGGCTGAAGTGGCGTTAATATACCAAAAAAAAAAAAAAAAAAAAATGAAAAACTTCGGAAATCTTCGGAAATTCTCGTTGCAGAGAACCCGAAACTACGTGAGTTGTGTGGGCTTCTTGGGTGGATGCGTGATGGGACGTGAAACACCCAAGGGCGGAGAAGTATCGATTCTCCGGCGGCGAAGAAATCCGCCCGCAAACACACCTCCCGTCAATCCGCCGGTCCAAATTCTTCATCTTCTTCTCGTACTTCTTCTTCTTCTCCCGGCCATCCTTCGAATAATAAAGTTGATCGAAAAAGTTGGCACCGCCGCGCCGGGCCGTTGCGACACCGAAAAAAAACATCACCGCCGCCGCGCGGCCGCATTTGTTTTTTTTTTTAGAAAGTTCTATGGCTTTAGTTCCTCCACCTCCCCCTCCAAAAAAAAAAACTCCCATTTTGTGTGCGCGCACATAACAGAACAGGTCCTGGATTTTGTCGCAATTTCGGCGAGATAAACCAATCAGAATCACGTGCTCAGAGAGAAGCTAAAAAAAAAAACGAACGTCTCCGATTCAACGGATCTTTAAAACGACTGAAAGGAAATAGTAGATTAAAGACGTAAATACTTATGTTCACAGGATGGTTGTCTTTGAATTAATATAACTGAATGATCTTCCGTTGCGCCCAGTTAGTAGCGCCCTCAAGTTCATTTTTTTCCATAATAATTACATTTTAACTTATCATTTTTTTCCTACTTAATAATTGCCACGTGCGTTACTTATCATAATCACACCGTCCGTTAATCCCTCTCTCTTAAAACACGGTGTACCCAATGTTGTCTTTCTATCTTGTCCTTTTAATAGTATAGCGACGATAAAGATGCCAGAAAAATGCGACCTCTCCGACTTACAACGTGAAAATTCTGGGGTGAACGCGAGATAGGACGCTTCAACGCGCATAATGTGTCCGGCTTCAACGCACGTTGCAACGCTCCATGTGTACTAGGCTTTAGAATCTCCATCGCTAAATACTGTCACTTCCGTGAAGTACAGAGTTATTAAAAAAAAAACGTTTCCTCTAATAAAATACCATGCTTCAGCCAATGTTTTTGGGCGTCTAACCAACTTGACTCAGACCAGTAGCTGGAACAAATATGGCTTCAGCCGATTTCCATGTTTTCATCGAGACGTTGGCACCCCTTGTGTGTCTAAGTAGTTTTCTCTTCGAAAATAAAATAAAAATTTAAAAAGAAAATCTTGCTTTACCTGGGTTGTAATCAGGGACGAATCTAGGCTTTTCTTCGCCCGGGACAGAAAATTTAATTAGCCCCTACCCACACTCCCCTTTTCCTACCTTTTTTTTTTACTACAACAATAAATCTACCAGGCATAATTTGTTTTGCATCCGTGCACATTACATTTTTTTTCTATCCCTAGCGTTTAAGTAAAAGTTTTATTCCATGTTTTGTGTTCAAAGAAATACCTACTACAGTGTTCAATGTTCAATGGGCACACTAAAAAAATTAAAATACACGCATCATTTTATTTGCGATACATTATTTTTAAAATTACAATAGTGAAATTTTTTTTGACAAATTACATAAATTAAACTTAATTTTACTGTTGTATTAGTTAAATACTATACAAGGCTAAAAAAAGTTTTGATAAGATTAAGCACACATAAAATTACGCATTTAGGATATATATACATATACCGTACCATTTTTTGTCACTTGGAAGAAATGGTATAATTATTTTTATAAATTAGCTTTATATTTCAATTTTTTTAGTCTACATAATTATATTTGCCAGTCCAATCTGCGCCCCTAAATTCGTCCTTGGCTGGACTTGTTATTTTAATTAATTAATTAATTTTTACTTTTGTTTGGCGCAGTTAAGGTGGGTACGCCTTCTCTTACACCGAATCATGAAACACAAACAACGTATAATAAATACATCTAGGAATCAAACTAAACTAAAAAAAAAAATTACCAACTACCGCAATTAGCTACTCTTGAATCATCTGCCAATTTTAACCACCCACTTTAGTTACAGCATAAACCACATAAAAAAATTGCAATAAAAAATATAAAAACATATTTAAAATTGCTATTATGATACTGTAATTCTCTCTCACGCACACGAATTCATTCAGTATTCGTTCAGTTACGTATCTGTGGATTTAGAGAGACTTAGCGTGTTTCTTCGTCGGACCCCCAACGGAAAGTTTTTTTTTTTTTAAGAGTCTCCTGAGGATAACGTGATTTCCCGGACTGTCGCTAGGGCGCTCTGCAGTCGTCCGTGTGGCGTGAGAGGGGGATGAAGAAGATGGGAAGGGGGGGAAAGGTGGCCATGACGTCACAAGACCGGTCCGGGAGGACGGGGAGTGGGGGAAGCGCGTTGCCTGTTGAGACCTGAAGAGGGGAAGGGAAGGTGGATGGAGGGGGAAGGTGGCTGGCGCTCCCAAGCGGCAAATCTCGTAAATAGAATTTTCCTTCTAATCCAGAAAGGCACACGCTCTTAACGACGTGGCTACCTCGGTAGAGAAGCGACGCTTGTGAATGTAGTCTCTCGCGTCAAAAATAACCCTTTTCGCGCGCTTCGTTTCGCCAGGTAATAAAAATTGGTTGTCTGTAAAGTCGGTTTACGGACGATAGTTTAACGTGACAACGTATAGCAAAACATTGATGAAATGATCGCAAACTTTTATGAATAAAATTGAATAATTTTTATTGAATTATAACTATTTCGTAATGATACAAAGGAGTGAAATGAAATCTACAATTTAATTGATAAATTTACTTTTATTTGCACTCATTAATTCAAATATGTTTATCGCTTTAACGAAGAGATTATTTTAACTATAACTTTTATACATGTTTGCTATTTAACTTCTTCCAATCTGTGTTATTCTGTTAGGATAGGACGATGATAGGAAAAGTAGGAAACGAATGGGAGTGTTTCAAGTTTAATGTGCCTCGAAAAAGTCAAATCGATGGTTGTTCCAATCGAGTGGAAGAGATAGATGCAGCGCAAGCGTACAATGAGCGTAACGGGATAATATGCGTAACGGGACACTTTTTCGTGCGTGCAGCCGGGTTTCATCGATTTATTAGACGTTGTCACGTTAAAAATTATGCATAAAGCATACATGTAATAAACGTCATTTGCGAGCCCTCAATGGTAATATGTGAACACTCGCGTTATTGAATACGGGAAATAAAAATTTTCCTTTTCAAATGCATTGAGGAAGTAGAAGAAAATGCTAGGACAATTGAACGAAGTTCTTTCAAATAAATCAAGCGACGGAAAATGTTGATTTAAAAATGCTTTTAATGTGTGAACATACATTTGGTGGGAGTAACGGAACGGAAGACGATGCATGGAAATGTGGCACAAAATGGCGGACCCACGTGTAGCAAACATAAAACCCGTACATAGTCACTTTCGTAAAAAAATTTCGGGACATACCAAACGTATTCGTGTGCAAAAATAAACTTTATAATACTGACACTGCTCCGGAATAGGATATCTTTTAAACTAAAAACGTCATAGTAAAAAATTGGTCGCCTGTAAAGTCGGTTTACGGACGATAGTTTAACGTGACAACGTCATAACAAAACATTTATGAAATGATTGCATACTTTTATGAATAAAATTGAATAATTTAAATTTTAATAATAAAAGAATAAATATTTGAAATTATACTAGTAATCATATTTTTAAAATGCAAGAATAATTAACCTTTATTGCCGAAATTGTTGTTGTAATAAGCAATGAAAACCACATTAACTTTTCACTTCACTTTATAAACAGTCGACGGAACAGTTCACGTGTAGATGTAAGTTGTGTGCTGCCGCTGTCTTTCTTCTCCTCTGACGCATAGGCCAATCGAGTGGAAGAGAGATAGATGCGTCGCAAGCGTACAATGAGCGTAACGGGACACAGCGTAACGGAACAATGAGCGTAACGGAACACCTTTTTGTGCGTGCAGCCGGCGTTCATCGATTTATTAGACGTTGTCACGTCAAATAGTAATCTCAAGTTGTAAAATACTTAAGAAAACTGGCATTACACAGATTATAATACATATTTTCCACGTAACAGGTTAATGGTATCGGTAGCACAGCAATAGAGCTTATGCTTGTTAGCTTAAAGAGAAGTGGTTCAAATCCCGTCGTATGAATTTTTTTGTAATTTTTTAATAATCTTGTATTATAATAATATTATATAATAATAATGTTTAATCAGCCCACTAAGGTTTAGGTTTGTTTGTAGGAAGTGCTTACAGAATTATTTCAGTCGTTTAAGTACAAAAAAAAATACACAATATATAGTTAATGTTATAACATGTGTTTTAAAATGTTTGAGGTTAATATGTTAGTAATACCATAAAATTATAATATCTAACGTGTGCGGAATCTTGATTGTTTTAATTTTTTTTTTTTGAATTTTAAACAAGCTGGACCATATTATAATAATAATTTCTTGTCAAAAATCAGATCCAGTTCGGGGATAAGGAATTCTTTTCTTTTTCGCTTTCATCGGAACCGTTTCTAAAAGTTTTAAATTTTCGTTTACTCCGTGCGTCTCTGTGATTTATGGTGGCAAATAACGTTTACTATTCAGGCAGCGAATTCTAGTGGCGTGCACAGATTTTAAATATGTGATTGGCGTCTAGAAATTTTGTAGGTACAGTACACTCCCGATTATCCGCGAAATTAAGTGGCAGGGCCACCGCGGATAGTGAAAATCGCGGATAATCCGCAAAAGAGCCGAAAATGGGAAACAAAAATGGAAACATTAATTTCAACTTAAAAATCTAAACATTTATGTACAGTAAAAGTTACAATTAAAGTACCAATTTTTAAATGATGCTTAAATTTTAGTATTTTACTGAGTAATTAACATGCAATAAATTTCAGTAATGTAAATATAAAAGTTTTCCACCATACGACTAGAAACAAAGTGCGACAGAGACAAAAATAGCAACGCATGCCAGCCTACTGCGTGAGTTCCGAGAAGGCCTGTGGCGTTTTACTGTATACTGCACACAATACACTCGTCAGTAGAGTTCAAATTTGCTCACTTGTAATAAAATACAGATTTACATATGTGCTGTATTTTTTCGTAGCATGCGCGGATAATAGGGAGTTTACTGTACTTGAAAAATGATTATTTTTATTGATTACACTCGGCAGTATTTTTTTTAAGAATTCTACTTTGCATTTAGTGTCCGAGGTTTGTATTGTAAGTTTATTTGCAACATCAACAACAAGAACAACGTGATAACACACGAGTTAGCTCGTTAACCGAGGTTAGATGTTAACACATCATTGGCGAGTACTGAAAGATTCGCTCACTTTTTTTTTATTTACCCAGAACATTCAGGAAGCAGAAGAAAATTCAAGGCCAAGTGATTGAAGTTCTTTGAATGTTCCTTGCAATGGATGATATTGAATTAAAATAGATTTTTTTGGTCACTTCCATTGCTTTTTTTTTACATTGAATGCCATATAGAAACTTTAAAATGTATTTTAAAAAAATGAATACACAAACACACAGAAAAGAAAACAAAAATTCGGCTAGTATCAATTTTTAAATCATGAGATTCCGTCCTGTGTTCGTATGTGCTTTCGTGTTTATGTTGTCCAAGGTTATTGTTTGTCTGTCTTAAATGTTATCGTTGCAAATGCCTCGTCGTTCTCAGTCACTGTGTTCTTCTGTGAAGTGATATATTTCTTATGACTGATTCCTTCCGCGAAATTGTATATGCTGTATACGCTTTTAACAAATTATTTGGTTTGTTTTCTATTTGTTTTTGTATTCATATTTTTTATTCGCTCTTTGGGTTTCTCTCTGACATACAGTGTAAAACAGCAATCACGTACACAGAATGATTTTTGTACTTTTACAAAAAAAATTCCTAACCAGTTGCTAAGAAATGGTTTTTAATACAACACTAAAGATGTAAATTTGTACAACACGTTACTAGTTTAATTTTTGCATACATGAAACATTTTTTTTTTTGGAAATAATACCGAACATTTCTTGTCGCGATTTCGAATATTTGCACATAATTTAAAATTTTGTATGAAGTTTTACACAAACATGAATGTTTTGAACCATTGAAAATACAAACGAATATTCAACAATTTTGATATATTTTTAAATGTGCACAGTTGACTCTGTAAAGCTATTTAGGGATCAGTTTAGAAGTAAAATTAACTGATGTAAATACTGGGCATAAATTCCCGAGGAAGAATACGAACCTAGTTTTATTGCAATCATTCTTTTCAACGTCAAATGTACGCAAGAAAATGATTTTGGTATTATATCACTAGCATGTCGATGAAGCGAACCCACAAGTTTTGCCCCCTACCAAAAAAATCGCTCAACGTGGATAAAGAATTTTTCACTTCAAAAATTACAATGTATGTACAAAAAAAATTTTTGAGTAGTGAATGACGCTTGGGAAATCATGCCAAGTGAACAGAGTGGCAGAATCAACGTACACTTGGCGCTCAAAGAGGAAAAGGGAATGCAAAGTAGGGGGAAATGAGATGCAGAAAATAGCGCCACGCGGAACGGAAATGACGTCACTTCGCCCAAAGTTCGTTTCGTGGTTTCCCGCCGTGTGAAAGGCATGGCGGGACTCCAAGTCAATCCTCTTCTGACAGAATCGTTGGAAATACTTTGGACTTTCTCTCGCAGCTTTCGTGATGAAATGTTGGTCGTTATTTTAGTACGATTGTATTTTATTGTACGTTCTGGTGTAATAATTCATTCTAAGATTTTCAAGCGCGAATATATATGTTTAGTTCCTCTTGGCACCAGCTTCAGAATGAGGATTTTGGATGGGGTCAGTGACTGAGCACCATCTTAGATTTTTGAAAATTTTTACCTAAACATTTTTTTTGATTCCTTTACGCAAAAAGACCCAAACAACCTAAAAGGATGCATTTTTCCGTTTTAGAGAAAAAAAAATTTTCTCATTAACAAAACACTATATTTTTTGTTTTGTATGTGAAACATCTAAGCTCTCGGTATATATGGCATTTGGTAGGAGTAAATTTCTTAAATGTTACGGAAGTCGCATGGAACGGAAATGCATAACTATGGTTATTTAGTCTGTATAGGATGTCTCAAACCAAAGATTACAAAGCCAAATGGAAAAATTATAACATATAACTGTGAATTTCAACAAGATGGGTAGAATTTTAATCAAATTCCTTGTCAAAAATCAGGTCCAAAGCCTGGGGATTAATATTTTTTCAAGTCTTTTTCGCTTTTATCGGAGATGTTTTCCTTATATAGTTTAAAATTTTGGTCTGCGAATCAAATGATTCGATAGTCGACGTAGCTTCTCTGGCAGCGAATTCTAGCGGCGGGTGCGGAAACTACGTGTGATTCGCGTCCAGAAATGTACTTAAAAAAAAACACAATTTGCATACAATTATTATAAAGAATTCTACGTTAAATTTCGTGCCCGAGTTTCATGTTATAAGTGTATTTGCGGCATGAGAACACGTATATTTGTTGTTACTGGGTAATATGTTACGCATCTCGGATCTCGGGCGAATAATTACTGAAAGACTCTCTCACATTTTATTTTTTTCTTTTTTCAAACAACTCTGAGCGTACATTTTCCTAAGAAGAGATCATGTTTTTTCATAGATGAACCGTTTTCTTTACAGACACTTCAATTTTCTTAAAAGTTATTATCTTGGGTCAAGACCTTGACTTTGATTTAAGTTTATTTTATGGATGTAAAAAAAAATATATAATATGTTCAAACCATACACAATATTTTTAATAAAGCCTGTCTCCAGAGAAACGAAATTATACTAATGACTTGCTTTTACAATTTAATGACAGGGAAATTTTTATAGGTTTTAGTGTTATTATAAATTTAGTTTTACTTAAAATCATGAAACTTATTCGTTCGTAAAAGTGTATGGTTTGTTTATTTAAGGATACATGTTTTTTTTATAAATACTTACAAAATACTATGTAACACTTTTGCCTTTTATTTTGGCTGTGATTGGTGTAAAACATTGTCTAGACGCAGTCGTGAACAACATCGTGTTAATCTTTGTTCGCAAACAAAAATCAATTGTCGACTCAGACCTTGTCGGTGAAAATAATGGCGGTGCTCTCCCGACATTTCGGAACACACCTTGTCGCATCCGCCTTCAAGAGCCCTCTAAGCACAGTCCGGGTGACTTTTCTATCGCAGCGACAGGCGACAATCGACAGTCGCTCGACCTGTCGCACCGACGGGCGACAGTCGACAGTCGCTCGACCTGTCGCAGCGACAGGCGACAATCGACAGTCGCTCGACCTGTCGCAGCGACGGGCGACAATCGACAGTCGCTCGACCTGTCGCAGCGACAGGCGACAATCGACAGGCGCTCGACCTGTCGCAGCGACGGGCGACAATCGACAGTCGCTCGACCTGTCGCAGCGACGGGCGACAATCGACAGTCGCTCGACCTGTCGCAGCGACGGGCGACAATCGACAGTCGCTCGTCCTGTTGCAGCGACGGGCGACAGTCGACAGTCGCTCGACCTGTCGCAGCGACGGGCGACAGTCGACAGTACAAGAGTCTAGCGACAGCAATGCTACCTTCCTGCAACTGGCTGCAAATGCCGATCCTTTCCGAAGTTGGCCGATCGGGAGCGCCTACCCCCTGGATGCTTTTTATTTTTACGCGCGCGTTTTTTCTCGCCAGTATAAAAATGCCACATAGTCTGTTTAGTGGATGGTTGGTTATATTAGGTAAGTATAGCTACATTAAAAATACTGTAAATTCATTTTATGGTTGCTTAGCAAATAACTTTTTAATATGTAGCTATGCAGCGCTAGGAAACAGTTTACATGATTTCACAGTATCTTTAATGTAGCTATCCTAACCAAATCAACCGTCCACAAAGTTTTAAAGTATTTATAATGTAGCTAACCTAACCTAATTGACCATTAGTTATCATGTCCTTACCTGAAAATTACAATTTAATTAATAAATTTACTTTTATTTGCATTCATTATTCAAATATATTTATTACTTTTGAAATGTTATGTGCTCGTATTTATTTTTACAAGTACAAAAAAAAAATTCACACCTGCCGGGATTCGAACCGTCAACATTACGATTAGATGATATCGCCGCTGAGCGCTCAGCCACGAGCCCATAATTGATAATTTGAAGTTTCAGATGACATATATGATCGTGCCGCCGGCCCCGGAACGAGCCTGAGCGGTGCGGCAGCCGGCCCCGGAACGAGCGTGAGCAGTGCGGCATTTGCAGCCAGTTGCAAAAAAGTAGCATTGCTGCCGCTAGACTCTTCTGTCGACAGTCGCTCGACCTTGCAACAAGAACGTCACTTCTGTCGCAGTGTTGAGATGGGTTTCGCGTGTTCGGAACGCGAGAGAGAGAGTGAGAGGAAGAGAAAAAAAATACAGCAATGGGTGCATACGCCAGTAAGTATGCAACTTATTAAAATCTTTTGATGAATAATTATTTTTGAAGTGAAAACTTCTTTAGCCGCGTTGAGAGATTTTTGGTAGAGGCAAAACTTTTGTGTTCGCGTCACCGACATGCTAGTGACGTGTTGCGCCAGACTGGCGAATCGCAGCGGCCTGTGTACATGTATACGCATATATACACTAATACATTATATATACTCGACTGTATCATGTGCGTGTTGGACTCTTTTTTGGATGGGTAAAATCTTGTGAGTTCGCATCACCGACATGCTGTAGTAGCAGTGAGTGAAGTTAATTTGACCTCGTGAATACATGACCTAGGTCTGACATCACTGGTAAGTCATAGCTACTGACATCTGTAAGGTTAAATTATATCATGCTGACATCGCACTGATATAATACGAAAAACAATTTTTTACGTACATTTGACGTCGAAATGATGTCATATTACACATTTAAAAACAAATATTTAAGTTTTAAATTTTGTTGACAGTCCCCATGACTGTCTATTTTTATTTATTAATTAATTTATTTATTGCCTTTCTCTTTCTTCTCTTCTACAGCCAAGGTGATTCTAGCTTACGTAAATCTGCCCACAACTTCGTTCTTTTTTCAAATTTTTTTCCATCACTTTAATTTTTTTTGACGTGATAACGTCTTATAAATCGATGAACGCCGGCTGCACGCACGAAAAAAGCACGACTCATTGCCACGTTCCGCCTGAGCTCGAGCGTGCAAGCGAGAGCGCGGAACAAGCGATAGAGATGCACGATCGGCTTGTGACGCATCTATCTCTCTTCCACTCCATCGGCCGATGCGTCCGAGTAGAAGAGAGACAGCGGCAGCACACAACCTACACGCGAACTGTTTTTTCAAAACTGTTTATAAAATTGAAGCGAAAAGTTAATGTGGTTTGTATACAAATTTTTCCATCAGTGATATTTTTTTTGACGTTATCACGTAAAATTATCGTCCGTAAACCGACTTTACAGACAACACCCCCTTTTTTTTAATGCACAGTTACGGATTTCAGGCGGTTTCTCTGCCCGTGAAATGAACAGTTCCGATTCCACATTCAGTGTTGAGTGGCGTGTGGAAGCGCCTCTAGGCTCCGGCGTGTGGGAAGCCTACGATTCACTCGTCTTTCTGGACATACCCGAATACTCACGTTGTCAAGCCTTCTTTCAACAGACGAGAGAGCCAAACGCCCTATCGTGCATCTTAGGTTTTTTTTTTTTTGTTCATTGTAAATAAATATACAACTCATGATAACTAATGGTCAATTAGGTTAGGTTAGCTACATTACAAATACTTTAAAACATTGTGGACGGTTGATTTGGTTGGGATAGCTACGTTAAAGATACTGTGAAATCATGTAAACGGTTTCCTAGCGCTGGATAGCTACATATTGTTACGCAGTTTCGCACTGCGTAACTATACGACTACCAGGCAGCGCCCCATGGCTATCTGATGGATACCACCCGCAGCACAGGGGCGCGCAATGTTCGATTCCTGCGCGCCGGACGGCAATGCATCGGGGCCGCTCGGGCCGCTTCGACTCCGCCCGGCTTCGCGGGCTTCGTCCGGAACAACCAACGATGACGTACTTCCGCCGGCGGGTATCCAGACTGTTCCTCGGTCGGGCCCCGGCGGACTATATAAACCGGCCCAGCCAACGCTTCTGCAGGCAGTCTCCGACTGGCCCAGCAGCATGAACCTGCAGTGACTACCATCTACACCACCGGCCTCCTCCGTCACGCTGCCCGACGACGTGGCGACCGCTTCAGCAACTATACGGTAAGGGACTCTGAAATTATTTTCAACCCAGTAGAAAAATTACAAGTCCACGAGGGACTTAGAATAAATTCAAGCAGAATTAGTTTGGTCTTAGAATTTTCACAGAGTGAGGAAACAGAGGGTTTGCCTCGTCTGTAGAATAAAGGGAACTGTCTCGTGAAGGTTACGGGATAAGTAAAGTAAATGTTTGACTGGTGTTGAAAGTAAAACGGCAGTGGGGCAGTGTGGCAAGTGACGGAGGAGAGGTCGAGTATCTGCAGAACGTAAAGTGTACCAACTTGCAATACGTTGAGGCTTACCGTAACGTAACCAACTGACACGACCGTAACCTACGTAGCCTTTACGTAACGGGATCCGACTGAAATTTTATAAGTTCCCGAACAAGTGCAGATCAATGTATCGACCACTCCTGTGTGAACTTCAGTAAACAGCTACTTCGTAGAACGACTGACGAGGCGAATAAAGATAAAGACTGCTCGCCGCAATATTGGCGGGGCACCACGGAATACCGCTGTCAGTAATCAGAAGACATTTGATTACGACTCGCTGACTAAAAGTGTGTGTAAGAACGTAAACATTTTAAGTGTCTTAAATTGTGTTATTTGAGACTTACACGATAAACACTGTTTAATAACTTTAAAGTAATCAGAACACGATGAGAGAGAATGTATTGTGAGTTTAATGGATATTTCTTTATTATCTGGGTAAACTAGTTACAGATAATATTTAACTGTATAATAAGCGATTTCATGTCAGTTCTCCTTGATTATTTTCTTTAACTTTTCTTGTTCTCTAATTGTAAATTGATATTGTTGGCAAATGTTAAATTCATGTTAGTATAGTTATTTAACGTCATTTTGAATGTGTCAAAAAACCAAATGATTTGACGTTCATTTTTCTACTAATATAATTTGCTGTTTGCTTTTTAATAAGGCGTTAATTAAATGTGTGTAAAATATATATGTGATCCAATATTGTTAATTATATTATTTTGTTCACAGACATCGTGGGCACTTGCTGTAATCATCAAAATAATAAATCAGAAGGTTTCATATCTGATCTTGCGTGTATTGAAGGATGTGGTGTTGTTGTTACAAGTTTTGTTAATGAAAGAACTTTGTTTTCACGAACTTTAGAACCACGTTCTGAGATTCTAACCCTTGTCCTCCCGCCCTTCCGGACTGGAGGTAACAATATTAAAAAGTTATTTGCTAAGCAACTATAAAATGATTTTACAGCATTTTTAATGTAGCTATACTTACCTAATATAACCAACCATCCACAATGTTTTAAATTATTTATAATTACTTCTTTCCAATTTTAAGAATGACATCTTATAAGTTAAACCCGCGCATTTGGAGAATAAATGCCCGCGAATTCTTCCCCCCCCCCCCCCCCACCAAATAAATACACCTGGTGTGGTACGGAAAAAAAATGCGAGCATGAACTTGGGGAACATCGGGTTTGGCTCTCTAGTCCGTGAAAAGAAGGCTTGCCAACGTGAGTATTCGGGTATGTCCAGAAGGATGAGTGAATCGTAGGCTTCCCCCTGGCGTTTCTGTTAGCGACAGTCGCTGCTATTGTACAGTCGCTTCGCTAGAAGGGAGGGGGGGGGGGGAGAACAGGTTTGAACACGCCTGTCGAATTGTCCCTGGAGATCGCTCGGCGACTGGCGATTATATTTTCTACCCAACCTAACTAAAACCCAAGTGTGTTTGGGAGAAGGGTATGGGTTGGGAAGAGACTCTTAAGGCCCCTGTCTACCCGGACACACACACACGGTGTGCAGAGCTTCAGGCAAAAAACAACGCGATTTCAAAACCACTCGAGACATCCGAGTGGGGCTCTGCTTACGAAAAGCATTTAAGAGTTCGCTGAGGGTCGAAAAGTAATTTTGAATTTGGATTAAGTTTACAAAATGTATTTTTAGAAGAGTAAAAATGACTAAAACGCATGTTTTCAGAGTAATTTTTAGGCGTATAACAACCGGTACAGATTCTTGAAAGCACTTCAGTGGACTTGCATTTCACCTTTATGTTCATTTCTCCGCCATGTATTGTTACGGTCACCGCTCATGTGCACGACGAGAAGACTGCGCGCCAGTCCAGAGGAGACACAGCGCTAGAAGCACCAGCGAGCGTCGCGCTTATCATCCCGCCTCACTAACACAGATACACCCCTGACGAGGCGGGCCCCTTAAGTGCGTCTCAGGCCGAAGCCTATACGCTCTAATCGTGCAGGGTTTCAGCCATGCAGGAGAGGTAGCATGCATCATGTGCTAGGAGGAGGATTGGCCAGCCATGGTAGCGATTGTCGCCATGACTAACTCCCCTCACTGACTATCCTAGACTAAAACTAGATAAGTTGGGCCCAGGTGAAAACCTACATAGACACAGGGGAAAACCCTGGCCACTTACATGAGGGGTGAAAAAATTTCATGCATTAATAACAAACAAGTTGGTTACGGGAAAAAGAAGGATGGATCCGGAAGAAGAGTTGGACAGAGGAGAAATAAACTACTAAGCAATGGAACCAGTTGCGTCTTTTCAGTTGCGGCGATAAAAAAAAAAGACGTCCGTGTGTGTGGCTCAGTTACGAAGTACTGTTTTCATCAAGAGCGACGGAAAATCGCCCTTTCGTAAAGGGCTTTCAGTGTCTCTGGCGACTATGTTCTACGACCCGTATGATATTTTGGATTTAACCGATAAACGTTCATAATGTTCGCAGGCTTTCACGGCCATTGTCTGAAGTAGCTTGGCTTCTGGGTTGTAGCCGCGTCCTTGGCGGATGATTCTCCGACGTTTCGGTCGAAATTGCAGTCGCCATCATCAGAGAGCAATTACCTACCAGTAGGAAACTGTTCCCTGATGTCGACCGAAACGTCGGTGAATTTTTCGCCTAGGACACGGCTATAACTGATAAACGCTTGAACGTATAGTTTATTTTAATTTCGGAAATTTTGACGATGAACAAACAGTTTGTTACGTAACCTTTTTTATTTATTGGAAAGGGTACAGAAAATATTTTCTTTTTAACGAACCTGGTAATGATTAGCCTTCACGAAATCGCATTTGTTCGTGACTTGATTACGAATGGCGAGAAAAAAAAAAAGGTCACAAGCAGATTAACGAGGTGTCCGCTTAAAGAATTTGTGAAAATCATTTCCGTGGTAAGAAGAAAAAATTTTGTGTTGATTTCTTCTCGCCTCGTTCCGAATTTTTCTCTCGCTCCGCCATTTTTCACCGGCGGCGAAGAAGGAACTCTATGTTCACTGATCCAGAGACTGACGCCTATTAATTGGCGCACGTATATCATCGGATTTTTTTTAAAGTAGAAGGTAGGCTGGATTATGGCTATCACATTAATTTAAAAAAATTTAAAAATTCGTTCTTTTCGTTCGGAGGATAAGTTTTCGCACATACTTATAGGTTATCGTAACTGAAATGAAAGAGTAGCTGGGTTGGATCACGCTGGGGGCCGGATTTAGGGGAGGGCAACCGGGGCGAAAGCCCCGGGGCCCCCACAAACGGAGGGCCCCCACAATAGACACTTCGGAAAAAATATCTTTCAAATTCCGACAAGTAAACACTAGTAAACATCTTTTCCTTTGGTATTCTTTTTTCGCTGTTTTACCTTTACCGACAGTACTTTGTACATACATGATTATATTATTGTTAAATATTAACAGAAATATTCATTAACACTAAAAATTTAATTTCATATAATTCTTGTCTCCGATTATATTTATGTATGTTTTTTTTAATACTAAGAGAATCTACTTAATTTCTGAATAAATTATTTATTGGAAAACTCGGCTGAAAAAAATTGTTCATTTTATTTGGAGAATAATTTGGGGCCAGGGGACCTCCGCTCCTCTGTTGCCCCGAGGCCTTCAGACCTCTAAATCCGGCCCTATGATCACGCATGGATAAATACGCGTTTTAGGCATATACACTCTTATAAAAATACAGTTAAAAAATAAATACAGAAACAATACCATTCATCCTTCCTCGGTGAATTCTTGAACTATTTTCTTAAACATGCAACACTCGGATATCTTCAGCAATTATTAAATTACGCGGTTTTTTTTTAAGTTATACTTCTTAATACGAGATATGAAAAATTTAGAAAATGAAATTTTACGATGCGCGCGCAGCATGAAACAAAAAATTGTATGATGAAAAAATGGCTTCATACGAATACAAATTATATACGTTGTTTTAAATCATATTCTTTAGTAGTTTAATATAAACACTGATCCATATCATTGAAAAAAATTTTTTAATATTATCTTTATAAATTGGTTTTATAAACTTTTCAAGAATATTTATATAAGTTAGTTTATGTTTCCGTATGTATGACGATGTCAGGTTGCTTGTTAGTTTATATTGTTACTTGCAGGAAGTCTCCTGGATGTTTTATGGGAGTATTTGTGAGGTTATGTTCCCGCGTGTGTAATTGAATGGTATTGTAAATTATTATATAATTATTTGATTAATAATTAAAATTAATAAATTGGAATAATCATACATGATATTTATTTTCATAATTAATTAAAATTTATCTCGATTATTATACTAAATTAAATTATTTATTTTATACGTGTGTCAATATGAAAATTAAATACTGAAATTTTTTTTTAAAATTTTGATTGAATTTATACTTTACCAACCGTGTTTATAATATCACTCTAGTCCTTTCTATGCAAAATTAAATTTATTACGGAAATAGACGTAGGTATACGCACCCATAATTTTTATTTCTGGAGCTCTACACATTGCATGTGTAACCCTGGGTAGGTAAGGGCCTTAAATCTGCTCTTTTCTTCTGTTTGCATCCCTCTTTCAGCACTGCATTGCATGTTCATTAATAGTGGAAAGGCGTCGCTGCCGAAACTCTGAAGGAGGAAATGAGGCCATGTCCTACAGACTTCCAAAACTTCTTTTCTGGCCTGGTCCCCTGGAGGAAGAGAATATTCAAGAAGTCATCTCACGTGCCGACGTACCGCGGAAACTTCGTGCTGTCGTGGTACACCCCCTCCCCCCCCCCCCCAAAACAAACCCACCCCTCACCACCCCTCATGAACCACCTCCACCACAATCCCGACATCTTACGCGCCCCCTGGGACATAAGACAAAAACCTTCTTTTTTCCAGGGTTACAATTTTTTATTTCCCACGAGCAAGCGAAATGTCAGCACGGTTTTTTTTTCACTCCCCCTTCATTTTACTTTTCACGACTCGACGGGTAAGAAGTAAAAAAAAAATCCTGTTCTTTTACGAAAGATAATTTTTTTAAAAAAAAGGGGGTGGGGGTTTGTCTATAAAGTCGGTTTACGGACGATAATTTTACGTGATAAAGTCACTCGATGAAAAATTACATACTTTTTAATTTTCAAATATTATTTACAGTTTTTTTCAAAATTTAATGTAAATAATTTTTTTAAATATAATCACGAACAATTAGTTTAAAAAGCCCGCCTTAACCTGTTTGATATTATGGAAGATTTTCTCGCACGGTCGTTGGCCGGTTCTTGCACGCTCGGCTCAGTGCGGAACGTGACACTTTTTTCGTGCGTGCAGCTGGCGTTCATCGATTTATAATACGTTATCACGTCTAAAGAGTTGCCAAGAAATAGTTTTTATTACTACAAGAAGGATATTGTTACTTTGTACAACACATGGCTATGGTTATTTTTTTGCATGTATGAAATACGTTTTTCGAGGTAATACTGATTATTTATTACGGAAATTGGCGCATCATTGATGTTTATTCGAACATATTTTTATTTTTTCAAACCAAGGAATGAGATAACAGAATATTTAATAAATGAAATTTTTTTGTTTTGATTGTGCTTATTAATGTGCAGAGTTACTACTGGAAAACCATTCAGGGAACGGTTTACAAATAACTCTAACTAATGGAGGTACTGGGACAACACAAAGCATAACATCCGGGTGAGAATCCGAACCCAGTATTACTGCGAACACTGTATTGTAGCGATGCAGTTGTTTTAATGTAAGTGTACAAATTCATAAATATCTGTTATTTTACACGAATATATCTGTTCCATTGTAAAAAATTGGTTGTCTGTAAAGTAGATTTACGGACGATAGTTTAACGTGACAACGTCATAACAAAACATTGATGAAATGATTGCATACTTTTATGAATCAAATTGAATTATTTTTATTGAATTATCACTATTTTGTATGGATACAAAGGAGTGAAATGAAGTCTACAATTTAATTGATAAATTTACTTTTATTTGCACTCATTAATTCAAATATGTTTATTACTTTAACGAAGAGATTATTTTAACTATAACTTTTATACATGTTTGCTATTTAACTTCTTCCAATCTGTGTTATTCTGTTAAGGATAGGACGATGATAGGAAAAGTAGGAAACGAATGGGAGTGTTTCAAGTTTAATGTGCCTCGAAAAAGTCAAATCGATGGTTGTTCCAATCGAGTGGAAGAGAGATAGATGCGGCGCAAGCGTACAATGAGTGCAACGGGACACATCGTAACGGGACAATGTGCGTAACGGGACACATTTTCGAGCGTGCATCCGGCGTACATAGATTTATTAGACGTTGTCACGTCAAAAAAAAATTACAGTGTACAGTCCAACAGGATACTCTGCTCTCGTCAGATTTCAAAATACTCCTGGCCGAATTAAGAGACTATTTGTTCGACAGTTATCCATTCACCATAAGTAATTTGAATTGAAATACCTCGGCAGACATCTTTCGATAATTGGTTGACTGCTGGTTAAAGGAACGCCAACCCCTTGAAAGTGAAAAAGTTCTGATTCTCATTCGAAAAATTGTTGGGCTGAAAGTCGACGAAACCGTTTACGTTTTTGGTACACAACTTTTCACACGTACAGTGTTTTCGCATGTGCTCTTAAAATTTATAAAAAAAGTTTACCGCGATGCTAGACCCGTATTTAGAACATTCTAGTTAATCTGTTGTAAAATTAAACTGGTTCTTACGGGTGAAAAATCGTTTCGCCAAAGCAAATACATATAATACTGTCGAGTGCTTATTTCTAAGTATACGTTTCAAATACATAAGGCACTACTGCCCTGTATTGCGAATTTCCAGTAATAATTACTGATTTTGAAGTCCAGTTACGTAACATCAGAGTTATTTATTTAATATGTAAACAGAGGAACTTAAGGATGTCTAAAAGTCAGTATTACTTACTTTAAATATCAATTTTGTAGATCTTGTAATAAGCAGGTAAACACTTTGTAAAGCAACTAACGAAAATATGAATCCTGAAACTTATTTTATCTTTTTAATTACTGAAATTTTTCAAAACCTGTGTAGGCTAATATTTAAATTACTTAACCGATGGATAGATCGTTATTGTATAGAAATGAAGTCAATTATTTGGTAGAATCTAGTATCGCGCGTATAAACTTTATAGCGATTGTTTAGGGAGTGTTGATTTGTATGCATAAATGTGATTACTGATCGGAGTTCCTGAAAGAAGCATCGCTAAGACGGCTTTTTTTACAAGCCACAAACGTATACTTTGACAGCACATTATTATTAACAAAATAGTATTTGATACATTATGAAATAGTCTGATGCTTCATGAATGTAACATGGCAAAAAAGTTAACTTATGAAAAATAGCTTGGATACACCAAATAAAAAACACATGATTGAGTTTTTCAGTACTCGTCAGAGTTGTATGGTATCTATCCTCGGTAAAGAACAAAATTATGTGTTCTCATGTTGCAAACAAAAAATGTAATACAAAACTCAGAGACGAAATTTAACGTGAAATTTTTTTAATGTAATGCCGAGATTGATAAACATAAGCAGTGTCGCACCTGTATTTTCGGACCATGTGCGTCGCTGCCTGAGGATGGGAGCAGATAGCAGTTGCCGAAACGTCGCTTGTTTCTGTTTCGGAAAACTATTGTGTTTGTTTCGTCTTTTTCTTTTTGTCGTGTTTTTGTCTCGTTTCAACTGTTGTGCTGAATTTTTTTGGGTTCAATATTCTTGTGCTGTCATCATTTGTGGGTTTTTTTTTTTCGTTCTCTTAGTGCATTTTTCTTTGTTTTTCTTTGTTTGGTGACCATATTTCTGTTATGGAATATGATGTGGTGTTTATATCCTGTTGACAACAGCAATTTTTTGCTTAATTTGTGTATTTTGGGTTTTTTGTAGTTTTCTTCTACAGACATACATGTGCTTAGCAATGGCGTACGTCCAAAAGCTTACATCAAGTCAAACATGAGCAAGTTGTGTTTTCAGGTACCTAGATTTCTGGACGCGAATCACAAGTAGTTTCCGCAACCGCCGCTAGAAATCGCTCCCGTAGCAGCTAAGTCGACTATAGAATCATTCCATTTGCAGACCGAAATTTTAAAACAATATATTCAAACGGCTCCGATTAAAGCGAAAAAGACTTGAAGAAGGAAAAAAACTAACCCCCGGGTTTGGACCTGATTTTCGTAAAGTAATTTTATTGAAATACTGCTCATCATGTCATAAGATTCATTGAACAGTAAATACTACAGGGTGGCCATGAATATGTGTTACAAATTGATAGGGATGGTAGATGCAGATGTGTGGAAAACATGTGGCGGAGGACATTTTGAGCAGCAAATGTAAAGCGTACAGAATAAACCTGCATAAATACAGATACACATGTGTCGTTATTGACATCCGACGTCATCGTCCCTGTAAGGTTGCCTACCTACCCCTGTTACTTTGTTGCGCAGTTTTCAGGTATAAGGATGCATTTCCGGACATGGGTTTCTTAATAAAAATTTTTCCACACATCTACATCTACCATCCCTATCAAATTGTAACACATATTCATGGCCATCCTGTATAAAGTTGGGAACTTTGGTTCACGCCATCCGCCACAGATGGCAGCACTGTAGTCAAATATTTCCGTTTTATGAGATGTCCGTCCCATTCACGAAATTACCCCTACAAATTTTTTTTCTGTGTAAAACTATAGAATATTTTTACTGTCAGTACTTGAAGAAAATTAAAAGAAAAACCAAAACTCGGCGTGTGAAACCAAGGCTTAAGAACGCTAATTAAATCTTGCTCGAATTTTAATGCTAGGAATGAATAGTACTGTAGTTTTATTTATTTATTTTGACTTTTCGTGGCACATTTAAGGAGTTTGTGCCTTCTCTCACACTGAACTATGTGACGTAAACAGTGTTCAATATATAATATATAGTTAATCATGCATGAAATTCAGTGTTGTTAAAAGTACTCGGAAAAATTAATTGGGCTCAATTACAATTACTGTGGTGACAATGTAACTAATTACAAGTAAAAATTACTTTACATAGAAGTAATCAGTAAAATTACAATTACAATTACTTTCCACTACCATTTTAAAACTGACCTACGATTCAATTTTTTTACACTTTGTTACATTAATAAACATACATACGTTTTTGTTAAAAAAATTATTTCATGTAATGATTAAATTTATTATCTTTAATTAAATGAATCATATTTGAGGACAAACTTGCTTGAATAACATCAAAAGACTTCATACAAGTAACTAGCTGTAATAAAAGTAACACTATTTAAATTTTGGAATTGACATTACAAAACAATTGCATTTTAAAGTTCTCATCAGATAGATTCTTTCTCTTGATGGCAAAAACATCTTTACCAACACTAAAAAGACGCTCAACGGGAGCACTTGACGGCAGCGATGTGTTAAATTTTAAAAATGCAGATTTTAGGATAGGGTAATGTTGGAGACACTGCAAGTCACTTTGGCTCTTCATTTTTGATCATAGATGTTGTGCATACGATCGTAGCACTAC
Source organism: Bacillus rossius redtenbacheri (assembly GCF_032445375.1). NCBI lineage: Eukaryota > Metazoa > Arthropoda > Insecta > Phasmatodea > Bacillidae > Bacillus > Bacillus rossius. The sequence goes on from NC_086345.1 coordinate 23,322,278, forward strand.
AAGCGTAAAATTTTAAACTTTACTAATGCAAAAGTGTATGATCTTCTTGTTCTTAATTGTATTCATTATACGTTCCGAGAATAAAAGTAACGGCAAGTAAATATAAAGTATCGATTACCTTAATGTATCGATTACAATTAATGTTATGTAATCCGATTACAAGTACGAATTACATTTTTTAAATGTAATTCGTTACAAGTATAAATTACTTGAAAAGTAATCGTTACAAGTAATCCGATTACTTGTAATTCGTTACTTAACAACACTGATGAAATTACATATTATCTTTGAAAGATTTGTGCAATGGGAGTGCATGACTTGATGTAAGCTTTTGGACATACGCCATTGCTAAGCACATGTATGTCTGTAGAAGAAAACTTCAAAAAACCCAAAAGACAAAAACACAAACTAAGCAAAAAAAATGCTGTTGTCAACAGGATATAAACACCACATAATATTCCATAACAGGAATATGGTCAACAAACAAAGAAAAACAAAGAAAAATTGACTAAGAGAACGAGAAATCCCCTACAAATGATGACAGCAATTTTTTGCTTAATTTGTGTTTTTGTCTTTTGGGTTTTTTGTAGTTTTCTTCTACAGACAAACATGTGCTTAGCAATGGCGTAGATATGTCCAAAAGCTTACATCAAGTCATGAAATTACATACCAAAACGTTACAAATTTACAGCAATTACTACTGAATCATCGACCAAAAATAACATACACTTTCACATCTGACATAAAACATTCGATAATTTGGTTACAAATAGAAAAACAATATACTATTATTCAAACACACACGTTTATTGAGTGTTTTTTGGTTAATGTCTGAGAATTTCGAGAGCCAATCTTCCAGAGGCGAGATTCAGTAACTGCGAAGGATTACTTGACGTTTGTTTTTGATTTTAAGCACGGATATCAAAACGTTCGTGTTTAAAAGTACCTCGGAAGGTAAAGTGATTGTGAAAGGGCATCCACCCACACGAGCATCGAACCCGGTAACTTTTCCAGACAAAGGGCTTGCGTGACCTAGGGACGATGGAACTCTCGGGATGGATGGACCGGCCCGTTAACTTGCTCTTCTGTTATTTTTATTTCTCTTCTTTTTTCCACGAGGGGGGGGCTCTGCCATTCACTGGATGCGAGTGGAACCCTCTCCCCTACCTGCTCCCCAATCCACCACCCGCAACAACATCTTTTTCCACCTACAGAAAACGCCGCTGTGCCATTAGCCCTGCTGCTTTACCGCCCGCGCCTTTGGCGGAAGGCCCCTGCGATGTCGGCAACCTTGCATCGCAACCCCTTCCCCCTCCACCATTACTCGGCCGGGCTCCACTACCCCCACCACGGCTCCGCGCGCTACCCCCACCACTCCGCCGGTCTAACCCCCTCTACTCCGCCAGCTGGCTCATCCCCTCCACTCGGCCGGCTAATGGAGCGCGCGGTCGGACCCCGGGTCTAGGACACCCTTATTCTCGGGTAGTTCTGCTCCGTCGAAGCTCGGGGTCTCGGAGGAGAACCTTACCATTCACAGGACCCGGGTCAGACATCCCGAACAATCCCTGTTAAGGGGGCCCCGCCTCGTCAGGGGCGTATCTGTGTGATAAGCGCGACGCTCGCTGGTGCTTCTAGAGCGGTGTCTCCTCTGGACTGACGCGCAGTCTTCTCGTCGTGCATACGAGCGGCGACCGTAACATTACATATGGCGGAGAAATGAAGATAAAGGTGTAATGCAAGTCCCGTTAAGTGCTTTCAAGAATCTGCACCGGTTGGTTTTACGCCTAAAAATTACTCTGAAAACATGCGTTTTTAGCCATTTTTTTTAACTCTTCTAAAAAATACAGTTTAAAAATTTAATCCGGAATCAAAAGTACTTTTCGGCCCTCGGCGAACTCTTAAATGCTTTTCGTAAGCAGACCCCCAACTCGGATGTCTCGAGTAGTTTTGAAATCGCGTTGTTTTTCCTGAAGCTCTGCAAATCGTATGTGCCCGGGCAGACATGGGCCTTAAGGCGGTATCATCCTAAATTATCGACGCGCAACATCTCAGCTCTCGGCAGACGGCATTTGGTATACGGAGTAATTTCCGTGAACGGAACGGAAATTTGTAACCGCGGTGCTGCCATCTGAGGCGGATGGCGCTAACCAAAGTTCACAAAGCCAAAGGGAAACTGGTTAATGAATTTTAACAAGATGGGCAGTACTTTAATAAATTTCCTTGAAAAAAAATTGGTTGTCTTTAAAGTCGGTTTACGGACGATAGTTTAACGTGACAACGTCATAACAAAACAATTAAAAAGAGAATTCAAGTTTTTATGAATAAAATTGAATAATTTTTATTGAATTATCACTATTTTGTATGGATAAAAAGAAGGAGTGAAATTAAAATCTACAATTTAATTGATAAATTTACTTTTATTTGCACTCATTAATTCAAATATGTTTATTACTTTAACGAAGAGATTATTTTAACTATAACTTTTATACATGTGTGATTTTTAACTTCTTCCAATCTGTGTTATTCTGTTAAGGATAGGACGATTATAGGAAAAGTAGGAAACGAGTGGGAGTGTTTCAAGTTTAATGTGCCTCGAAAAAGTCAAATCGATGGTTATTCCGATCGACTGGAAGATAGATGCGGCGCAAGCGTACAATGAGCGTAACGGGACACAGCGTAACGGGACACTTTTTTCGTGCGTGCAGCTGCGTTCATCGATTTATTAGACGTTGTCACGTCAAAAAATATTCAGGTTATTTAATTCCAATTGGTTCTCCTGATCCATATTTCTCAATAATGTTTAAATTCAACTTGCCGGCGTACTATGCAAAACGTGCGCACTGTATTTATATATATTTATTTTTTTAAGTTGGCTTTACAAAAAAAAGTCCACAATTTCAATAGTGTCAAACGTAAATATAAAATAATAACTTGGAACTGGTCATAAAACAATAAACCCGGTTTTTGAATGTCATGTTAATACACCACGATTATTCGTTTGGATTTCATGTGCATAGTAAGTTAACCCAGAGCCCGTCAAATTCAGAAGATGGCCGTGAATTGACGAATCATCCTTGGATGATTTGTAAAAAAAGCCGTTCTTCGTGAATTGAAGGTGAGAAATTTTAACTGTGTAAGTTTTTCTTTTGACGTGACAGTCTAATAAATAGATGAACGCCTGCTGCACGCACGAAAAAGTGACCCGTTACGCTGTGTCCCGTTATGCTCGTTGTACGCTTGCGCCGCATCTATCTCTCTTCCACTCGATTGGAACAACCATCGATTTGACTTTTTCGAGGCACATTAAAATTGAAACATCTTTAAAGTAATAAACTTATTTGAATTAATGAGTGCAAATAAAAGTAAATTTATCAATTAAATTGTAGATTTCATTTCACTCCTTCTTTGTATCCACACAAGATACTGATAATTCAATAAAAATGATTCAATTTTATTCATAAAAGTATGCAATCATTTCATCTATGTTTTGTTATGACGTTGTCACGTTAAACTATCGTACGTAAACCGACTTTACAGACAACCAATTTTTTTTTTTCACCGCAGTCTAGAAAGAAATCTGCCACGTCTATGCCTTGAGCTGTGAGTGTCAAAGTTGGCAATGATATTCACCTCGCATCTCGAGAAGATGAGACCAAAGAGGGGAAGATTAAGAGAGAGGCGTGGAATTGAGAATCGCGAGCAGACCGCGAACCCGGTAGATGGAGAGAGAGAGAGAGAGAGAGAGAGAGAGAGAAATAAAATAACGGTGGATTTGAATATTTCCGTTGGGTTTATACGTGGAAGTGGCGAACCCCTGAAATATTCACTCGCCACTCTGACACTCCCGAGTGCAGTGTGTGTGATGTCGCCTTCTGGCCAATCCCTTCGCAGAAAAGAATATTCTGTACTTTTCTCTTTCTATTTGAATCCAGTTGCCGAGAAATAGTTTGTGAGATATTGTAACTCTGTACAAAACGGGGTTATGGATATGTTTGCATGTATGAAACTCGGTTTGGATACACTACTATTTCTTACGAAAGTTGAATCATGATTTTATAAAATTTAATCGATGTTTCGTTTAAAAAAAATAATTTTCTGTTTAAAATCACGGACAAGATCATCGTATATTCAATAGTAGAACTTGATTTGGTTTTATTATGATTGATATTGTGCTCAGTTAATACTGGAAAGCTATTCAGGGAACGGTTTTTTCAAATAACTTTAACCTTTGGAGGTACTGGGACAACACAAAGTCCGGTTAAGAATGCGAACCCAGTATCACTGAAAATATTTTGTAGTGATAGTGTTTTATTTTCGTATAAATGTAAAAAAAAAAATTGCCAATACCTGTAAGTTTACGTGAGTATTTCTGTTCCATTTACAAAAGAAATAATGTATTAAACCTAACCGACCTTTCGTTTTAGTAACGGTAACCTAACCTACCCTCCCTCAGGAGGAAAAAAAATTGGTTTTCTGTAAAGTCGGTTTACGGACGTTAGTTTAACATGACAACGTCTTAACAAAACATTGATGAAATGATTACATACTTTTATGAATAAAATTGAATCTTTTTATTGAATTACCACTATTTTGTATGTATACAAAGAAGGAGTAAAATGAAATCTACAACTTAATTGATAAATTTACTTTTATTTGCACTCTTTAATTCAAATATGGTTATTACTATTACGAAGAGATTATTTTAACTATAACTTTTATACATGTTTGCTATTTAACTTCAAGATCGTTGAGAATGTTTTACGCTTTTTCGCAATTACACATTTCACGACGAAGTTTGTTCGTCGACAAATTAAACGTAGAATTTCATAAAAATGCCATTGCATTTAATAAAATAAGTATTAGTAAGTTTAAGAAAGAATTTCGGCTTTTATCTCCAACCCAGACGCTCGTGGTGCGCTGGGGCCAAGATTAAAATTCGTCGAGAATTTTTTACGTTTTTATGTCTTCCAGTGCTCAAAAAGATATGCAATTGTGGCCCCGGGCACGAAATAATATTTATAATTCATTAAAACTAACGCCCCTCGCAATAAACAAAGGAAAATATGTATTAACGAGTGCCTGGTTGCCGCAGAAGCGAATATATAGCGCGATTCGTTCGGTTCGCGTCCACCACCGTAGATGGTAGCACCGTAGGGGAATAATATTATTTCGTTTTTATAATACGATTTTATAACAAATACGCATCCCAAATACAGCAAACTTATTTATAATGAGTTACAATATTTTTTAAAACATTGTGCAAAATATCCCGGGTGTAATTTGAATTATTATGTGTAACCGTAAAACACCATTGTTCGTACAAAAACGTATTTGAAAATTCAACATTTCTTTTAAATAACCGTACCGATTGTGCTGTATATCGGTGGACGATCGTTGAATTACATAATATTAATAATTCAAACGACGAAGACATGATTGAAAAGTCAAATCGATGGTTGTTCCAATCGAGTGGAAGAGAAATGCGCGCAAACGTACAATGAGCGTAACGGGACACATTGTAGTGGGACAATGTGTGTTATTGGACACTTTTTCGTGCGTGCAGCCGGCGTTCATCGATTTATTAGACGTTGTCACGTCAAAAAAAAAACTTTTTTGGCGGTGATCTTCCTGCTGAAATTTATCGGGTCGGATGTTTTTGACTTGTGGTGTAGTTCCGCCTAGGATGTACTGAGAATACAGCCGGCGTTTGCATTGTTTCACCGAAGGACAGTAGACGGTAGGCCCTGGTTGTGTCGTGTATCCGTGCCAAGCCTGCGTTCTGAAGGGAGAAGATAGGGCGCTGAATGGGACTCTCATCCGACGAATGGAATGCGAGGCACTAAGAAGTCACGTCTTTCCGGTCGTAGAACTGGATGGCTCTTTCGGTCGTCACGACCTCGGGAGTTGAGGTTGGTCGTCCCTGGAGCTTTCTTGTGAGTTGCGTCCTTCTGCAGATAACAGCTGACTGTCTTCCGCTTCCTTCCTCTCTCGCATGCGTACCTAACAGCCTTTTTTTTTTTTGGAGCTGTCCTCCAAAAAAAAAATATTTTGAATGCCACCGTTCATTTCTCCCTTCCATCTTTCTTTAATTTCTTACCAGCTGTCAGGAGCGAGAAAGTTACTCATGGAACTAAAATATTCCACGTAAAATTTAATATATTATCTTTAAAAGATTTGTGCAATGGGAGTGCATGACTTGATGTAAGTTTTTGGACATACGCCATTGCTAAGAACTTTTTCTGTTGAAGAAAAACTAATAAATAAAATAAATAAAAATACACAAAATTAAGCAAACAATTACTGTTGTCAACAAGAATATAAACACCACAAAATATTCCGAAACAGAAATATGGTCAACAAACAAAGAAAAAACAAAGAAAAAAGTACTAAGTGAACAAAAAAAAAACTTAGTACTTTTTTCTTTGTTTTTTCTTTGTTTGTTGACCATATTTATGTTTCGGAATATTTTGTGGTGTTTATATTCTTGTTGACAACAGTAATTGTTTGCTTAATTTTGTGTATTTTTTGTCTTTCTTGTGTATTTTTATTTATTTTATTTATTAGTTTTTCTTCAACAGAAAAAGTTCTTAGCAATGGCGTATGTCCAAAAACTTACATCAAGTCAAAATTTAATATAATTGTCAACTTGTACACTCAGGTATTTGTGCTTTGTGTTGTCCCGGTACTTACAATTAATTGTTAAAAATTTACAAGAATTACGTTGAATCTGATCATCGGTCTGATTACGCCTGATGACGGGTAACATACGTCAGTTCCCAAAACGTCGTAACTGTTCTCATTGGGAATATTCTGTGTTCGCCAGTGCTGTCGTCGTGTGTGTTGTACACAGCACTTGTTTATCTTCATCGGTGTGTTTATGTGTTTTGCTGCGTTTTCCATGTTTTGTTGTCCGCCTGCATTTTATCTGTCTCGTCGTTGTTAGATCACTGTGTTCGTCTGTGTTGTTTTATTTTTTGACGTGACAACGTCTAATAAATCGATCAACGCCGGCTGCACGCACGAAAAAGTGTCCCGTTACGCACATTGTTCCGTTACGCTGTGTCCCGTTACGCTCATTGTACGCTTGCGCCGCATCTATCTCTCTTCCACTCGACTGTTTATAAAATGAAGTGAAAAGTTAATGTGGTTTTCATTGCTTATTACAGCAACATTTTCGGCAATAAAGGTTAATTATTCTTGCATTTTAAAAATCTGAATACTAGTATAATTTCAAGTATTTATTCTTTTATTATTAAAATAAAAATGATTCAAATTTATTCATAAAAGTATGCAATCATTTCATCAATGTTTTGTTATGACGTTGTCACGTTAAACTATCGTCCGTAAACCGACTTTAAAGACATCAAATTTTTTTTTTTCCATGTCTAAGTTCTTTCAACGGATTTCTTGTGCTGTACGATATTTATACGTTGATCATTTTTTTGTCCGTGCTGTCGTCGTTGTGTTTTCCGTAATACTTGTTTAAGTTTCATTGTTGGTTCAGTTTGTCCAACATCAGCTGATTCAGTCTTTGTTATCTGTGAATTTTTTTATCTTCAGAATTTTTTATTTATTTTTGATTTTCGGAATTTTTTCCATGACAAACAGTGCAAAAACTGCAATGGCATGTGTCCAAAAAAACTGCATTAAATCAAATCGTTGCGTGTAAACCGCCCTTTTTTTTTTCCACACTTCGTCCGGTTACGGAAATATTTTCCGTAAGCTGGCTCTCATCCCAACTTGAGAAAGTTCAACGTCGAACTATTTTCTAAATGCTCCCCCTTTCGTGAGACTAACGATCCGTCGGCATAAAAAAAAATTACCGAAGAAGTTAGCTCCCAACTATCTACCTGGCAAATCCGTTTCGTCTGTCCGATTTACCAGGTAATTGCTTCGCGCAAGAGATTTCAGAGTTCTCACGAATAGTTTGTTACTAAATGCACGGCGCGAGCTTTCGTGGTCGTTGACGATCCTTTTTTTTTTTTTTGGTTTGTGGTCTTAAGTTGGCTGTCTGTATCTCCGGGTGTAAGGCGCCATTCACACTGTAATTATGTTTCAAATAGAACAGAAATATACGTGCGCAATCACAGACATTTGTAAATCTGCACACTTAAACGAGAACAAACTGTATCACTACGAAATAACGCTCGCAGTAATTCTGGTCTCGGATTCTTGTCCAAGTTCCTCCAATAGTTAAAGTTATTTGTAAACCGTTCCGTGAATTAGTTTTTTTTTCATGTTACTGCGACCATTTATAAGCATAACAAAAACAAAAATTAATTTCCAATTGAATGTTCGATTATCTTTTCCACAGTTAAAAAAAATAGGCGCCAAATTTTCGTAAGAAATACTCCATTTTATCTCGGGGAAAAAAAAACGTGTTGTACAAAGTAACAATATATTTATTTTAGTATTACAAAATATTTATTGACAACTTATATTTTTTTTCGAATGAATCTTTTTTAAAAGTACAGAAATGATTTTTCCTGTGTATAAACTGTTCAACATGCGTTGGCACTGAACGAAAACAGAACGCGAGGACACATGTTGAGCACTGAGCGCGGAATATGGAAAGAAAGAAATATAATGTGCTCAGCTACGTGGGAAAATAAATGGTTGTGCGTCTGAAGGGAACCAGCACAGGTAGAAGGTATAATAATGTGCAAGCAATTATACGGGCATGTAATTATTCGAGTGAGCCAGTTATTAAAGCGTGCAACACAGTGAAAAAAAAAATTCTGTACACTTACAAAAGATTCCTTTGGATATAAGCTGCCAAGAAATACAAAATATTGTTACGAACGTGAGCAAGGCCGGGACACGTGCAGGTGCAGAGCTGGCTGGCGGCTGCCGCAACATGATATGCGCTAGCGCGCGCCTGGAAGGTTACAAGGATTGTCGCTTCCCCCCCCCCCCCCCTCCTTCACACAACTCCCCGCACGACGCCCTGCCTTTGACACGTAACTGAAACCTGACAGCTGCGGAGTTACGCGAGTCACCGACACGTGTTTCGAGAGATTTCTGCCGTCGGGTCGGCGCGGAATGACGCGACTGGCCCCAGCCGCACTCGTGAGTTCCAGAAATGGCGGCTGATGTATAAAAAAAAAAGACGTCGGTCTCAGCAGGGGAGTTGAGAGGAGAGAGAGTAGAGAGTTCAGTAGGGAGTTCTCCCGCGGCGGAGTTTCCGGGGCGATAGTGCCGCGGGTGCGGCGGAGTCCCGAGCGAGGCGTCGAGCGGATCCTCGGCGAAGGCAAGTGCGACGGCGGCGACGGAGTCCCGCGGCGGAGGACCACGAGGGGCGCTGCGGCGAGAGTTGCGCCAGAGGTGCGGCCCAGCGAGGTGTGCGGTGTGTGAGAAACGAGTGACTGTGGAAGCAACATTATTTTTAAGTGCAATTGATTATTTGCCATTTTAGAAGATGATTTGTAAGTGACATGAGTAGTGGCCATCAATAAAACTGCGTATTGTAATAAAATCTTTAATTGGGCTATCCTTTACGAACCCTGTAAATCGTAAATATATATATATATGCATATATATGTATATGTATATATATGTACTATATATATGTATATATATATGTATCGTAAATTTGTACAGCACATGATTATAGTTATTTTCGCATACTTGAAATACGTTTGATATAATACTGAGTATTTATTACGAAAATTGAGTATAGTAATATATTTTAATACACGTTTGATTCAAGCAAAAAAAATATTATGACATTGAAAAATTAATCGAAATTTCAACAATTTGACCTTATTTTGTTGCGCCATGAATAATATTTGCGCATTTAATACTGAAAAGCTGTCCAGGGAATGGTTTAAAAATTACACAGAGCATGAATTGCCCGGGTAAGAATCCGAACCCAGGTTTACTGCGAACATTATTTTGTAGTAACAGAGTTGTTTTCATGTTAATGTACAAATATCTTTAATTTTTCATGAATATTTCAGTACTATTTACGGGAAAAAATAAATTACAGTGTATTACGCAACATCGAGCATCCCACTCCTAAACCCACTTACGCCGCTTCGATATCGATCACCCTAAACCTGATCGTTTCACGTTTCATTACCCTCTGAACGTCACACTTTCGTTACCCTCTGAACGTCACACTTTCGATACCTTCTAAACGTCACACTTTCGTTCTCTTCTGAGCGTTACGCATTCGTCACCCTCTGAACGTCACATTTTCGTTACCCTCTGAACGTCACACTTTCGATGCCTTCTGAACGTCACACTTTCGATGCCTTCTGAACGTCACACTTTCGATACCCTCTGAACGTCACACTTTCGTTGCCCTCTGAACATCACACTATCGTTGCCCATCTGAACATCACACTTTCGTTACCCATCTGAACGTCACACTTTCGTTACCCTCTGAACATCACACTATCGTTGCCCATCTGAACGTCACACTTTCGTTACCCATCTGAACGTCACACTTTCGTTACCCTCTGAACGTCACACTTTCGTTACACATCTGAACGTCACACTTTCGTTACACATCTGAACGTCACACTTTCCTTACCCATTTGAACGACACACATTCGTTTCCCTCTGAACGTCACACTTTCGATACCTTCTGAACGTCACACTTTCGTTTTTACGCTGTGACGTCAATCTCGATGCAAAGAGACCGAAATGCGAGGTTGTCTGAACGATATAGAGATTTTATAACGGCACTAAACCGTAACGTGCGTGCTTTTAGAGTAAGCTGAAGTTACGCGTCCCAAAGCTTGGAAGATTTTCTTTCTTTTTTTTGCCCCCAGGGGCTTAACTCTTGGCGGGTACTGCCTCGTAACCTCCCCTTCTGGCCAGGGCTAGTAGACTGCCCAGGGAAATCACTAGCCATTGAGGGTAATGGGGCCTTCTTAGTCTGCGGTGTATTTCCCAGCGAGGCGGGATGATAAGTGCGACGCTCGCTGGTGCTTCTAGCGCGGTGTCGCCTCTAAGCACAGGGCCGCGAACTGACAGCGCAGGTCTTCTCGTCGTGCAAAGGGAAAAAGGAGATATGAACGGTAACTACATGCTGTCCATAAATAAATATCCCAGTTTCAAAAGGTATATTTTTATTTAGATTATTTACGTAAAATCATTCGTCGCATTGAAGATAAACTAACCTAGTTTTTTTGACGTGACAACGTCTAATAAATCTATGAACGCCGGCTGCACACACGAAAAAGTGTCCCGTTACGCACATTGTCCCGTTACGCTCACTGTACGCTTGCGCCGCATCTATCTCTCTTCCACTCGATTGGAACAACCATCGATTTGACTTTCTCGAGGCACATTAAACTTGAAACACTCCCATTCGTTTCCTACTTTTCCTATCATCAGCCTATCCTTAACAGAATAACACAAACATGTATGAAAGTTATAGTTAAAATAATCTATTCGTTAAAGTAATAAACATATTTGAATTAATGAGTGCAAATAAAAGTAAATTTATCAATTAAATTGTAGATTTCATTTCACTCCTTCTTTGTATCCATACAAAAATAGTGATAATTAAATAAAAATTATTCAATGTTATTCATTAAAGTATGCAATCATTTCATCAATTTTTTTGTTATGACGTTGTTACGTTAAACTATCGTCCGTAAACCGACTTTACAGACAACCAATTTATTACTATTACTTTTTTTTTACAAATTTTCAATGTGTGTTCCTTTAGTTATCACATCAGACCGAAAGTCAAATTCGTCCCACACTTTGGTTACCACGTTCGGGGTAATGGAAGCTGTGTCTCAACTCTGAAAAATCTTTAGCAGGTAGCGGCGGAACGTAGACACGATCTTTTATAAAGCCCCAAAGGTGAACGTGGAGTCCAGCGGAAAAGAGCTTTGTCGTCTCGACCATTAGGACCAATCCAACGGCCAGGAACTTCAACGTTCAACCACTCTCATCGTGCAAAGAGATTCCAATGGGGAGGAACTCCGTCCTGTTGTCAAATGGAATTCACAGTTCCATCCTCAGGAAGTCTTCTTTTCACAGACGAGAGAGCCAAACGCCCGATCGTGCATCTTCGGTTTTTTTTTTTTATTTGTTCATTGTAACTGATGATAACTAATGGTCAATTAGGTTAGGTTAGCTACATCATAAATACTTTAAAACATCGTGGACGGTCGATTTGGTTAGGATAGCTACCTTAAAGATACTTTGAAATCATGTAAACTGTTTCCTATCCCTGGATAGCTACATATTAAAAAGTTATTTGCTAGGCAACCATAAAATGATTTTACAGTATTGTTAATGGAGCTATACTTACCTAATATAACCAACCATCCACAATGTTTTAAAGTATTTATAATGTAGCTAACCTATCCTAATCGACCGAAAAATTTAATGCCACACCGGATTATAATATGAGAGAGAACGGAAAAAAAAAGCGAGCATGATCTTCGGAGAACTTCGGGTATGGCTCTCTCGTCTGTGACATGAAGGTTTCCCTTCACCCTTTAATAATCGCCATTTTGCGTAGGTGGCGCTGCAAGCGAGAAAACAACAAAGCAGTGTTCACGCATGCGCTTAGCCTATCTAAAACGTTTCGAGTTACTTTTTAATTGTGACCTTGAACCAAAAATATTCAAAGCTTACAGTTGATACTCATTAAAATATATAACGGGTAAATTAAGATAAAGGTGTAATGAAAGTCTCTTGAAAACTTTCAAGAATCTTTACTTGGTGTTTCATGCTTAAAAATGCCTCTGAAAACACAAGTTTCAGCCATTTTTAACTCATATTTAAAAAAAAAACGAAAAAGGGAAACAGAACTTCTCATTTGCTATCAGAATATTCTCAAATTATTATTTTTTTTTCAAGCAGATTCAACCTCGAATATCTCTAGCAGTTTTTAAACCACGTGATTTTGTTTCTTAAGCTCTGAACATCGTATGTGTGCTCAAGTAGGCGGAGTCTTTAAGGATGTATATCCCGTCTCAGGTCATTATTTTACATTTACGTCCCTCCCGGTTAAACCTGCAGACATTTTGAGTGACTGATGTGAAATGAAAAAAATCGGTTGTCTATAAAGTCGGTTTACGGACGATAGTTTAACGTGTCAACGTCATAACAAAACATTGATGAAATGATTGCATACTTTTATGAATAAAATTGAATCATTTTAATTTTAATAACAAAATATAAATACTTGAAATTATACTAGTAATCAGAAATTTTAAAATGCAAGAATAATTAACCTTTATTGCCGAAATTATTGTTGTAATAAGCAATGAAAATCACGTTAACTTTTCACTTCACTTTATAAACAGTCGACGAAACAGTTCACGTGTAGATGACTTGTAATTAATTTTAAAAACTGGCGTTTAGCTATAAAGTTTAAATATAATTATGAACAAGTTTTCATATAAATAAACTGTAAGCAAATATCTATCATCAATTATATGAATCACCATAATTTTTAAGTCAATTGTAACATAACCTATTATTACTGCACTCGCCGACAGCGTAACGGAACACAGCGTAACGGAACAATGAGCATAACGGGACACAGCATAACGGAACAATGAGCGTAACTGGACAAAGCGTAACGGAACAATATGCGTAACGGGACACTTTTTCGTGTGTGCAGCCGGCGTTCATCGATTTATTAGTAGAGACCGGAAAAATTCGCGGATTCATTTCGCGATATGCTAAAATGCAAATAATTGTATAGACGTTGTCACGTCAATAAATATATATATAACATACTGTTTGCATAGTTAGCTGGCAAATTTTCATTTTTTTACTTCCTTTTATTATGTAGTATAAATAAGGAGAATGAAATGGAATATAAAACTGGTACTTTAAAGCGTTCTTTAAATGATTCGTGCGATGGGAAGTTTTGATTTAATGCAATTTCCATGACAAACAGTGCAATACTGCAATGGCGTATGTCGAAAAAAAAACTGCTTTAAGCTGGAACTGTTCACGTTTATTATCTACTTTGTGATATGGTTTAATTTCTTTTAGAAACAAATTATTTAATTAAATAGCCTTTTAATATCCTCTGAAATTTTATGATTTTAAAAAGAATAATATGCTACCAGCATTTCTTTTAAACCCAAACGTTTTTAATTTTTGTTTGTTCCATTTGGTTTTCCTTATTCACATTGCAATTAAACGTTAAAAATCATATTATAAAACTTTTAAAGATAATTATTCAAAAAGTATGCACAGCACCTTTTTTTTTAAGTTCTCCCACTCAAAGAGTCTACAAGTGTAACAACGTTAAAGGTAAAAATAAAATAATGACCTTGAAATGGGGCATACACCCTTAAGGGGGTAAAGATATGTAGGAACCGACACACAAAATATTTGTTTCAACATTTTTATACCGTAAAGAATTTTCTTGTCGTTTTATATCGAAAATTAGTCTTTGTAAAAGCAGAGACCACACAATAAGATTTTTTTGAGCTCTTAATTTTAAAGCAGGTAAGCAACTACATATTTCACGAAAATATTTTATTGTTGTTATATATTACCTAGAATTATATTATATTTGAAAATGTTAATGTTAACATTTTTCATGCAATTGTAATGATTGTTTTAAATGTTTGGATCCATCTCAATGAAAATACATTTTAGCTCAAAATTGTCACGCAGTCAACAAAACTATTTTATGTAAATATTTTATTACTGTGGTGTTTTTTTGTTAGAGATAATATTTATAAATAACAATGTAAACCTTTCTGTTTCCTTTCATTAGGTCTCTCTTTCTGTTTTTGTCCTGTATTTGTTTTATCATATGTTGTATTTTTTTCGTGGCTGTTTATGTGTACTATTATGTGTGTATCATTTAATATTATTTTTTTAAGTGCCTGCCTGTTGAATGTCATGACTTTTGGCGGCACACAAATAATAATAATAAATAAATAATACAAAAAAGCCTGGACGGACTGAAGTAAGGTAGAATTAGCACAAGCTTTAAAAAAAAAAGGAGAATGTTGGAGGGTGGTGGGGGGAAATGGTGAGATCGGCGCCAAAGTTCTGGGAGCCGTTACACAAACACATTTGTCCTCATTCAGCTAAATCTGTGTCCCGCGTGGGAAAAGTGGCGTCGCGACAGAGTGATTAAGGCTCCCGCCCACCCGGACACTCACGCAGTGTGCAGTTCTTCAGAAGACCAACCACACAGGAAAAAAAAAATTGTTGTCTGTAAAGTCAGTTTACCGACGATAGTTTAATGTGACAACGTCATAACAAAACATTGATAAAATGATTGCATACTTTTATTAATAAAATTGAATCATTTTATTGAATTATCACTATTTTGTATAGACACAAAGGAGTGAAGTGAAATCTACAATTTAATTGATGAATTTACTTTTATTTGCACTTATTAATTCAAATATGTTTATTACTTTAACGAACAGATTATTTTAATATAACGTTTATACGTGTTTGCTATTTAACTTGTTCCAATCTGTGTTATTCTGTTAAGGATAGGACGATGATAGGAAAAGTAGGACACGAATGGGAGTGTTTCAAGTTTAATGTGCCTCGAAAAAGTCAAATCGATGGTTGTTCCAATCGAGTGGAAGAGAGATAGATGCGGCGCAAGCGTAAAATGAGCGTAACGGCACAAAGCGTAACGGGACATGTGCGTATCGGGACACGTTTTCGTGCGTGCAGCCGGCGTTCATCGATTTATTAGACGTCACGTCAAAAATTCTCTACGTTTACAAAATATTGTTTTGGAAAACAGCTTCCAGGAAATAGTTTGTAATACTGCAAGAAAGATATTATAACTTTTTACAACACACGGCTATGGATACTTTTGCTTAAATGTAATACGTTTCTAGAGATAGTATTTAGTTTTTCTTACAAAAATTGCCGCTTAAATTTATATCTATTTTGTGTATGTTTCATTCATAAATAGTTTTTTTACTATTGAAAAGATGATCGAATATACAAAAAAAATTACTTTTTTATTTTGTTTTATTATGCTAATTACTGCGCCGTTAAAAGTTAGTACTGGAAAGCTGTTCAAGGAACGGTTTACAAATAACTTCAATTTTTGGAGGTACTCGGACAACACAAAGCGTAAATTCGCGGGTAAAAATCCGAACCCAGTATTACTGCAAACACTAATTTGTAGCATTGCTGTTTTTTTTCCTCATGCAAATGTACATATTTACAAACATCTCTAACACTGACCTGCGAATTTAAACTTTCCGAACATTGCATAGTGTTTAAATTGTGATTTTTTTTTGTATTATTCTGACATGCTTATTCCAGATCTGAAGTCAGATTTTCTCTATCACATTTGCAAAATGAAAATGAAAATATGTGAAATATGATAAATTCGCACATGCAAGATTACTATTATCACATGTAATTAATGCTTCTTTCTTATTATTTTCACTAATTTCAACACTTCTATATTGTTATACTAATGAACATAATATACAAGTATGTAATGTACTGTGTAAATATATTTGAAGAAAAACAGCCGAATGGACCAAACTTTACTCTACATTAAGTCTCATATTATCTTTGAAAGATCTGTGCAATGGGAGTGCATGACTTGATGTAGGCTTTTGGACATACGCCGTTGCTATGCTCATGTATGTCTGTAGAATAAAACTACAAAAAACTCAAATGAAAAAAACACAAATTAAGCAAAAAATTGCTTTTGTCAGGATATAAACACCACACAATACTCCACAACAGAAATATGGTCAACAAACAAAGAAAAGCAAAGAAAAATGGACTAACAAAACGAAGAAAAAAACCACAAATGATGACAGCACAAAAATACCGAACCCAAAAAATTCAGCACAACAGTTGAAACGAGACAAATCACAGCAAAACGAAAAGACGAAACAAACACAACAGTTTTCTAAAACAGAAACAAGCGACGTTTCGGGAACTGCTATCTGCTCCCGTCCTCGGGCAGAGACGCACATGGTACGAAAACACAGGTGCGACTCGCTGACACACATACACCCCCTCATTAAGTGGACACCTTATGCAAATTAAGTGTTGTCCTGGAGGAGAGAGAAGCTGTTATGTGGCGTCAGACTCTTGCGATAGGGGCTGAAAAAAAATAGACGAAGAGAGACGGCAGCTCGGAAAGTCCCTGTAAACAACAAAGCCGAAGAGACGGATTCTGTAATTAGAAAGGTCTTAGCAAGGGAAGGTTCGACAGAGAGAGAGAATAAGTAAACAGTTGCAAACAAGACAACTTTCCTAACTCAAACAAAAAAAACACCAAAAAAAAAATCATAATCTAAATCGCGGTTTTTCGATAGATCACAACGGTTTTAGGGGTAAATATTATTTTAATCGCGTTCATTTAACGTTTCCAAACTATGGTGTGGTTATGGGAATAATATTAGATACGCACAGTTTAGTTGAAAATGATGTTTTACAAATCTATGATAAAAAGGTTTTTGAGGAAGGAATTGTTCAAAAATTGCTCAGAATTTTAACTACGGCTGTTCGTGGGCAGTGACGAATTTGACAAGCACTTTTTTTGTCTCGTCGTCGACTCCCAAAATGATTGCAAAGGTTTCGGCTAAGTACCAACTTAATTTAAGTAACATCACGATGTGTTCCCTAAGCTACTGACTAAATAAAATAATTCATTGGAGTAGTATGTAAATGACGGTCCGGGCACAGGGTCCAGGGTGATGAGCCAGAGGAGCCGACCGCCATCTTGGATTGTGACGTCACGGCGGCCATATTGGTTGCCCGTGACCTTGACCTTTGTCCTAGACCTTGAATTTTATCCTCAAAACTTGCCAAAATTGTCCAAAATTGGGCAAACTTTGCCCAAAATTCCTCAAAATTCACCAAAATTTCCATTTTTTTGAAAAAAAAATTCCGCCAAAAATTCTCAAAAAATTCCACAATTCAAAAATTAGGATTTCGAAAATCCTCAAAAGTCGCTTTGCCTTAGAAAACACGAAAATTCCTAAAAGAGGTTTAAGCATCCATGTCTACAGCCTCCGATAAGCCTCTGACGTCATCTAGGATTATGACCGTCATATTGGATTATGACGTAACCGTAGCAATTTACGTTACGTCCGCCATCTTGAGAATCCTAGACCTTGACCCCGGCTGCCATTTTGGATCCGCCATCTTTAAAGCGTCAGAGTCTTCATTTAGCGTAATGAATTCCTTGATCCTTTAGCTATCCAGTTGTGTGATTAAATTTTGGTTGGAGATGATAGATATGTAGCTGCAACACCAAACCCTGTCCCCCGATTTAATCATTCGTTTTTTGATTTGCCATCTACTATGGAAGCAATTTTAAAGGACGTATTCACGTCAAAAAATAGTGTGTGCCTACTCACTCGTCTCACTATAACTACTAGAGTTTGTGTCGTGTTTACTGCGATTACGTTTCGCGCTTCCAGAATCATGCGCGTAGTTTATGGGAAGCATATGATGTACATTCTATATTGCACAGACCTGAATACTCACGTTGGCAAGCTTTCTTTTCACAGACGAGAGAGCCAAACGCCCGATCGTGCATTTTCGGTTGTTCTTTGTTCATTGTAAATAAATATACAACTCATGATAACTAATGGTCAATTAGGTTAGGTTAGGTTAGGTTAGCTACGTTATAAATACTTTAAAATATTGTGGACAGTTGATTTGGTTAGGATAGCTACATTAAAGATACTGTGAAATCATGTAAACGGTTTCCTAGCCCTGGATTGCTCCATATTAAAAAGTTATTTGCTAAGCAACCATAAATTGATTTTACAGTATTTTTAATGTAGCTATACTTACCTAATATAACCAACATTCCACAATGTTTTAAAGTATTTATGTAGCTAACCTATCCTAATCGACCGCAAAATTTAATGCCACACCGGTTTATACAATGTGATAGAACGGAGAAAAAATAGCGAGCATGAACTTCGGGGAACTACGGGTTTGGCTGTCTCGTCTGTGAAAATAAGGCTTGCCAACGTGAGTATTCGAGTCTGTGCAATATATAATGTACATCATAGGCTTCCCGTAGTTTATAGGTCATTGAACTCCCCATTAACTTCAGTCCCCTGAATACCCCCTTAATGAACGACTCTTCACACGACCGCGTTTTTTGATTCGCGGTCTTTGGAAACGGTCTGAATCGCCTCCAAATTGGCTTGACCTACGCCATGTCCAAAGATAACGTGACTTTTTTTTTTATGACGGGCTCCCTTCAACTATCGCTCACGATCCAACAGCTGGATTTATTGGACAAAAGAAAACATAAATTCTAACGCGGACTCATTGGTAAAATACCATCCAATTATGTGTCCATGAATATCTTGTTGATTTCATACGAATAATCAGCTGTTTCAACTATAAATTTTCACCGAAATACCAGTCAAAAATGGGGAGGAGGATGAGGAATGACTCGTTTTTTGACACAGAGTGTACACAAATAAGCTGAAATTTTATTTACGTGATATACATAACTCAGTGTACACATAATTTTCTTTTGAATCGATCATTCCAACGTATTGAGCATGTTTTTTTTAATGATTTTTGTATAGGATAAGATTTATTTTAACCATTATTTGGGACATATGCCATGTCATAGAGTAAACCGCATTAACGCACAAGAAATACAAATAAACAAACACATTGGCGTTTTTACTGTTACGGTTTTTGACGTGACAACGTCTAATAAATCGATGAACGCCGGCTGCACGCACGAAAAAGTGTCTCGTTACTCTCATTGTCCCGTTACAATCATGGTCACGTTACGCTGTGTCCCGTTACGCTCATTGTACGCTTGCGCCGCATTCTTCTCTCTTCCACTCGATTGAAACAACCATCGATTACTTTATCGAGGCACATTAAACTTGAAACACTCCCATTCGTTTCCTACTTTTCCTATCATCGTCCTATCCTTAACAAAATAACACAGATTGGAAGAAGTTCAATAGCAAACATGTATAAAAGTTATAGTTAAAATAATCTCTTCGTTAAAGTAATAAAAATATTTGAATTAATGAGTGCAAATAAAAATAAATTTATCAATTAAATTGTATATTTCATTTTACTACTTCTTTGTATCTATACAAAATAGTGATAATTCAATAAAAATGATTCAATTTTATTCATAAAAGTATGCAATCATTTCATCAATGTTTTGTTATGACGTTGTCACGTTAAACTATCGTCTGTAAACCGACTTTACAGACAACCAATTTTTTTTAAATATATTGTAATATTTACATTATTCCAAATCTTTGTTACAACCATGTCAATCTATGTATTCCAAATAGGATGTTGGCATGTATGTGTGTATGACGTTGATTAACTCAGACACCGTTTTACCGAATAACATGAAAGTCGGTACATCGAAGTATTACATGGAAAAGGTTTTTCTGATATCCAATTTTGTTTCGTAACTTTCCGCTAGATGACGCTGCAGCACATCAACTTCTAAGCCGTTCAACAGATCACCATAAAAATTGGTATACATAGATATTTGAACACGGAGAATATTTTCGTGATATCCATTTTGCTATAACTCGCCACTAGATGGCGCTCTATCGCATAAACATCTACACAGTGCAACCGATCGCCATGGGTAAACAGTAAATCTTAGATCATAAACATACAAATAGCCATTGTGTTTCATTTTTATACGTTCAACACACTGTCATATAGCACTGTAATTTTTTTTTTTAAATCGCGGACAAAATATTACCCTGTGTTCAGCCCGAATTATAAAATTCAAAATTCCTCTGTGTTTTGTTCTGGTATTCCATAACACACATTAAATGTATGCCAATTAATTTTTTAAAATCCTATATATGTAATAATAAAAATGTAAAGTTTTCCACCGAGCCAGATAAAAGTTTTATTAATTAACGTTGCAATTAAGAGAAAGATTTATGTATACGTCTGGTTTTACAAAAAGAAAATGCATCTGTCTCCACTTAATAACCCTAAACACTTTCCGTTCCAGGGAATATTTCATGTTTCTGCCTTGTGACCATTGGTAGTTTTAGTTTCTTCACTCTTTTGAAAGCCCGCACAGAAACAATATTTCTATACTTTTACAAAAGATTACTTTGGAAACCAATAGCAAAAAAAAATGGTAATACCACGAGATAGATATTGTAACTTTGTACTACACATTGCTATGGTTATTTTGGAATATATGGAATACTGTGTTTCGAGATAATACTGGGTATTTATTACAAAAAAATTTGGCGCATCATTTTGTATTTTTTAGTTGATTTTTCATTCAAGCATAATGTTTTTTATAAACCATGGAAAGCTATTCACGTAACCGTTTACAAATAATTTTGACTATTAGTGGTACTGGGACAACACAAGAGCATAAATGACCGGGTTAAATATCCGAACCCGGTATTACTGCGAGCACTATTTTTAATTGGTACAGTTGTTTTCATGTAAACTTACAAAAATTTTCTTATTCCTGTAATTTTTGCATGAATATTTAACTAAATTTATATCTCCTATATTTTCTTGCAGTTATGATAACTTCTGATGTAAAACATGTATTATTGTAATTTCATTTATAAGAATTAATTTAAAATTGACAGATTTAGTTATTATAGTTTTTTTAAGTGTCTTTTGTCATGTGTTTATGTTTGTGTTGTCCCATTTTTATTTGCTGTGTTTATCATTGTGTTTTGTGTATGTTATTGTTATTTCTTTATGTAATATTTGTTAAGTGCCCACCTGTTAAAGGCTTTGACTGTTGTTAGGCACTCAATTAATAATAAATAAATACATACAGTTTGTATGTGTGACGACCCACACTCGAGTATCGATGCTGTGTAGAAACCGCAGATGGTATGCAAATTACAACTCATCGTCGAAAACTAAGTATTGCTTAATTGCTTAGTTGGGTTTGGCTGAACCGTCAGGGTTCGCTTTGTGCTCTGCTGTGACGCTCTGATGCGCCCATGAATACCAACCACAATGCGTTCAAACTGCCTGGTTGCGTCGCGACCTCGTTTCACACCGTCAAAGGGGTATGGTAAACACGCGTCGAACTCACAGTTTCCCACGGGCCAGTGACGTGAAAGCACTACGAGATGACAGCACCTAACTCGAGAACGAGGCTGTCAGACACATGCCCAGTCGTCGTTTCAAATGAAGTACTTTAAGGCCCCTGCCCACCCGGGCACACACGCGGTGCGCAGAGCTTCAGGAAAAACAAGGCGATTTCAAAACTACTCGAGACATCCGAGTGGGGGTCTGTTTACGAAAAGCATTTAAGAGTTAGCTGAGGGCCGAAAAGTACTTTTGATATCGGATTTAAGTTTTTAAACTGTATTTCTAAACAGTTAAGATTTGCTAAAACTCATGTTTTCAGAGTTATTTTTTAGGTGTAAAACAACCGGTGCAGATTCTTGAAAGCACTTAAGGGACTTGCATTACACCTTTATGTTTCTCCGCCATGTAATGTTACGGTCACCGCTCATACGCACGACGAGAAGACTGCGCGCCAGTCCAGAGGAGACACCGCGCTAGAAGCACCAGCGAGCGTCGCGCTTATCATCCCGCCTCGCCTGACACAGCAGATACGCCCCTGGCGAGGCGGGAATCTTAAGGGCCCCGCCTGGTCAGTGGTGTGTTTGTTTAAATGAGGCCGGTTGGTAAGTGCGACGTTCGCTAGTGCTTTCATCAAGGTATCACCCCTAAGAGCAAGTCTGTAGACTGACGCAGTCTTCTCGTCGTGCATTGAGCGGCTATGAATTTTGAGTGATAACCATAATATTTTATAAAAGTGAAATGAAGTTAGATGTTTAATGCAAGTCCGTTGAGTGCTTTCCAGAAGCAGTTATGAAAACAAGCGGTTTAAAAACGAAATAGCTTCGATAATCAGAATCAACGATCTTCGGTCTTCCTATAAAACCTTTTTAAAAAAACACTCTTGTTAATTATTTTTTACTACGAAAACACGGATTCCCATTAAAAAAATATCTCTTTTAAATACAGAGTCTGAAATTAAATGATTTTTACTTTTTCTGCAGCTTAGCTAAAAAAAATGTTGATATGATCTTCGAGATAAAATGTTCCAACTGGATATGTTCATTTTATCTTGTGAAATGTTATACAAATGTATTAAAAAAAGGGACGTACACATAAATTTTTCAGCGGGGAAAAATGAAACTGTAATGAATCCTTTCCGCTTCATACGGTTTTTGTTTTCTTTGCATCCCAGACATGGTTTATAGTTACTGCTGAACCTTCGCTGGACTACGAGAATAAAACCCCCCCCCCCCCCCCCCCAAATCCAAAAAAAGTATTCAATTAAATACCGACGGAAATTGTAGACTGTTGACAAAATGAAATAAAATAATTACAAGTAGAAATAAATATTTGATGTAAAATTCTTTTTTATGATATACCTTAGTTTTAGTAATTTTTTTTAATATTTGATATTTTTCGAATACACTTTTCGTGGAAATAGATTTTAGGTACGTACATACTCATACGAATGCACAATTTTAGTAATTGAACATACCAGTGGACGCTTAGAAGATAAATTGCATGTAAATAAACCAAATTTTATTAGGAATGTGACTAGATTATTTATGGATTAACTTGATCCAACTGCTGCTTGAACTATGTTTAATTAAATAAATAAATTTACCAAGTTTACGAAGACAATCTACAAGACATGAATGCAAAAAAAAAATATTTTCTATGACCAAATACCAAGATAAATACTTGTTATTAAACAACAACTTAACCAAAAACGTGTTTTTAACAGTACAGAGACCACAACTTGTTAAACACACGAGAGCGCATTGATAATAATGAATGGTTCGTTGTATAAGAGGTAGGCTACCTACGCACTAGATATTTAGGAAGCTACAAGAAAATGGGTGTATTATTTTTTGGTTTTCAGAGTTTTGTGTTAGCCGTTCCTTTTTTTACCTTTGTCGTAATCGTCTCTATTCTTAAGATTTCTTTCATATACTATTAAAAATTTATGTTTCTCCTAAATAATAAAAACCTGAAATTTTTAGGGTTTAAGTAAAATTATACTTAACATAAAATATTTATAATTAAGGCCACAAAGGTAAAAGAGTTAAATTTAAAATTGTGTACCACACAATTTGATGGCCTTAATTCATCCTGGGATTAAAATAAAAATTGTCCTTAAAAGTTCCAGAAACCATTGAGTGAATACTTGTTACATAGATAAACCAATTTTTCTATGCAATATCTAATAGTTATATTGTAAATTCTATTTGAATCTAAAAAAAAACGTCTTAATTCTATTATTTTTTATTTTGAACGCAAATATTTGTCAATCCTAGCATGTACTGAATGCATGAAATCGTGTGGTAAACAATTTTGGGATAATCGTTAATATGTAATCCTCGTCTTCAAACTATTTACCTTTAGTACATAATTTATAAATCCATCAAAAAAATATATTTTTCCTAAAACTCTGAAAAACTCAGGTTTACGTGGTTTTGGGAAAAATTTGTATTGCTTTGACATATGACATAGCTACCTACTAAAAATAAACAGACGGTTAAATCCAAAACTAATTACCATATGCATTCATGCTTTCAGTACGTTCTAGGAATGACGTAAAAAGTTTTCTTTAAGATAATAAAAAACATTAATTAACGACTTGATTGTTAGGAAAAAAAATTGGTTGTCTGTAAAGTCGGTTTACGGACGATAGTTTAACGTGACAACGTCATAACAAAACATTGATGAAATGATTGAATACTTTATGAATAAAATGGAATCATTTTTATTTTAATAATAAAAGAATAAATACTTGAAATTATACTAGTAATAAGATTTTTAAAATGCAAGAATAATTAACCTTTATTGCCGAAATTGTTGTTGTAATAAGCAATGAAAACCACATTAACTTTTCACTTCACTTTATAAACAGTCGAGTGGAAGAGAGATATATGCGGCGGAAGCGTAAAATGAGCGTAACGGGACACAGCGTAACGGAACAATGTACGTAACGGGACACTTTATTCGTGCGTGCAACCGACGTTCATCGATTTATTGGACGTTGTCACGTCAAAAAATTATAAACATTAATATATGGATGCGTCGTGAATTTATTTAAAAGCACGCGCAAACACACTCACTATTAGAAGCTAAATAATCAATATATTACCACCTCAACGAGTTTGCTCGGGGTGATGTCTATCAGTCTAGGCGCGCGTACTGCGGTTTTTTTGACGAGCGCTTCAAACTCACGACCTTCAATCTGGTCTTCTGGTTCCCCGAGATTGAATTTCGCGGCTAGCGCTCCGCAAAGTCTGCGGTGTCTAATTCAAGTTCATCCCCTTCAAGTTTAGGTCCCCGAAAACTATGGAAGGAGGGGGTAGTAGATGTATAGTTACCCCTTTCTCTTCATCACCATTTCCTTTGCCATAGGTTTAAGTTTTTTGACGTGACAACGTCTTGTAAATCGATGAACGCCGGCTGCACGCACCAAAAAGTGTCCCGTAACGCACATTGTCCCGTTACGCTGTGTCCCGTTACGCTCATTGTACGCTTGCGCTGCATCTATCTCTTCCACTCGATTGGAACAACCATCGATTTGACTTTTCCGAGGCACATAAAACTTGAAACACTCCCATTCGTTTCCTACTTTTCCTATCATCGTCCTATCCTTAAAAGAATAACACAGATTGGAAGAAGTTAAATAGCAAACATGTATAAAAGTTATAGTTAAAATAATCTGTTCGTTAAAGTAATAAACATATTTAAATTAATGAGTGCAAATAAAAGTAAATTTATCAATTAAATTGTAGATTTAATTTCACTCCTTCCTTGCATCCATACAAAATAGTGATAATTCAATAAAAATGATTCAATTTTATTCATAAAAGTATGCAATCATTTCATCAATAGTTTGTTATGACGTTGTCACGTTAAAATATCGTCCGTAAATAGGACTTTACAGACAACCAAATTTTTTTTTTTAATTTTTGTTTTACAAATTTACAGTTTTGTTCGTGTAGCATTATAAAAATAATATCTTGGCAACTGGTTTCCGAGGGAATATTTAGTGAAAGTGAGGATTCGCATGAGCAGAACTCTGGCGTAGAATGTTTTTCTTTTTACGACCCCCCCCCCTCCACCCGGAAGTACCCTGCTCTTGGCTACGCCGTGATAATGGGCCATCCATATTCCTGCTTTCGAAACGGGAACAGTGCTGACTACTCGGGGGTTGGTAATGGGGGGGGGGGGGGGGGTCCTGGGAATGAGTTTTATGGGATTGATGGGGGGTTGGGAAGGGGGGGGGGGGTCAGTAGGTGATACCGGTCGTAAAACACGAAATGGCCTTGCCAATCGACCGAATCTACCTTACGTTTCACCCTTTGCTCTCATTTCCTCAGTTTCCTTTTTTTTATCTCCCTTCCCCCCCCCCCCCATCTTTCGGGGAAGCAGTTGATAAATTACTGATCCGTTCGCACATTTCTCTCGATAAGTAGAGACACGATTTTAAAGGTTTAAAATTTTTAGGTCAAATTTTTTTTTTTTTTTTGAAATGGGAATATTTTATTGATTTTGTTTTCTATGATTATATTTGATGGGTAACATCTTATCTCTCGGGATAGGCTTAAGTTATTCCTTGAATGGAACGGAATTCGCATGAAACGGAAACATAACTATTTCTTGTTACGCTGACGAGAAATTGGCGCATGTTTTTAAATTTTGATAACTGTTTTAACCAAAGAAAAGGTAACCGAATAATTGACCATTAGAATCTATGTTTTTTTTTTTAAATTATGCTTAATAATGTGCGCAAATAATACTGGAAAGCTATTCAGGGAACAGTTTAAAAATAAATAACTTTTAACTATTCGAGGTAACCCACTTTGGTAACCCACTTTGCTGCCACCTGTTAAACGATGGCGCTAATAAAAGTTCACAAAGCCAAAGAGAAACTTTATTATTAACTGTTTAATTAATTCTAATAAGATGGACAGTATTTTGAAAAATAAAATTCCTTGTCAAAATCAGATCCAAAGCAAGGGTTTAGTACTTTTAAAAAAAAAAAAATTTCGCTTTTATCGGAGGTGTTTCATTTCATAGTTTAAAATTTCGGTCTCCGAATCGAATGATTCGATAGTCAACGTAGCTGCACCGGCAGCGAATTCTAGCGGCGGGTGCGGAAACTACGTGCGATTCGCGTCCAGAAGTGTAGTTGAAAACACTATTCGCGTATATATTTAACAAGCTCGGCATTATCTTAAGGAATTCTACGTTTCATTTATTTTCCGAGTTTCGTATTACAAGTGTATCTACCTGAAAATTAAAACACACGAATGTGTTCGTTAAGGCTAGACGTCACAAATGTCTGGCGAGTACTGAAAAACCTCGCTTACATGTTTTTAAAGTTAATACTTCTTTAGGTGCGTCGAGTGTGAAATGTTAGTGCACGAAGAAATGTGTGATCAATGCACATGCGTGTTTCTTCTAGTTGTTTTCAAACGTAACATAAGCACCATAGCACGTGGTTTATTTTCTAACCAATGGAAAAAATAATACATATTTTTACTAAACTACTAGCTACAATTCATTAGTAACTATTGTTTTTTTAATGCTGAAACCAGCAAACACAATTCTTGCAATTAGGTTTTCTTCGAGCTTACATATATTTTATTATACGATCAAATTTTGTTATAATAATATATATGGCGTCGATAACCACTTCTTCACTTCTTTTTAATATGACGAACGTTGGGCTATATAAAGATTTTTATTTACTAATGCATTTATTTAATCGTGCCAAAGAAAGATAACTTATACCGCGGTTACATAAGTACATTCACACTTTTTTAGTAAATGATCTTATACAACATGATAAAATATGTACATATTGAAGTTATTTTCACGGAAATGAAATAATTTTTTTGTGAGATATTAGCTGCACATAAAGTATTTAATATTCGTTACATAAGTGTGTAAAGAAAAAAAATGCAAAGAAAAAAATATCCAGTAAGCATTTTTGTATATTAAGTATACATCATAATCTGTAAAATGTAAAAATAAGTTAGAATCGAGTGTATAATCAATTGAGAAATTGATTCATTTTCACAATTTACTGTGTCATTTTATTTTGATACAACCCTTCATACAGAAATTATAAAATTAAAAGAATCTTATTTATTATTTAGTTTAAGTAATTTGAGAAAACTTTTGTTTAAATTCAATTTTATATCAAAACTTAACTTTCACTTCGGTCTTATATTAACTCACATTTCAGTTGTATTTCAGTTTCATCGTATTTCACCATAATGTCTTGACCCTAAATAAATGCACTACAAAAGAGACAGTCAAGCAAGACCCAATTTATTCAGGCTAGGTTGTTGAGCTGAGAAATTTCTGGCAAACCGTCCAAAATCTGAAATACTTTCAACATATTATTTTATCTCTGTCTTTATGCATGCAAAATAGGTAAATTGTTATTGAAAATATTTTTAAAACTTGATTTCGTTAAAGGAAATGAAGTTTTTTTCTGTATTCATTAAAGAAACAAATATTAAATTTTTATTTTAGCAAAATAAATTTTGATGCTGGAATTATTACATGTTAGAAATTTTTTCTTTCATTAATTTAGGTAATATATATATATATGTGTGTGTGTGTGTGTGTGTGTGTGTGTGATATTTAGCCAGCTTGAAATGTTTCGAGACGATTAAGTGTTGTGGGATACTAAATATAAATATACTTTTAAAACTATTAATACACACTAATTTTTTTAATTACCATATTTTTTTTGTTGTTATTCTTGCCTTGGCTGTTACGTCGAATTAAGGGAAAGAGAATACTTAAACTGCGGAACTCGTAAGGAAGGCTAAGAAAATTCAAACTTCAAAATCATTCCCTTCGAAGATTTTTCGTTAATAGAGGACCGCTAAGAAGCGAAGAGAGAAATCACAGTTGATAAATAAAATAATTCATTAAATAAGGTTTTTTTTATGTAATCATTTTATTTGACGCCAAATTTCATAAAAAATTCTTGACGCATTAAATTTGTTCTGATTACTAGAGTCTACTTCGCGATAAATTTCCAAACAGTTTAGAAAAAATATGGCAAAATATGTGTGTGTGTATGTATGTATCCTTTATTTTCCAACATTGTAACTACAAACCTATTCAGATTGCAAAAGTTTCCTAAATTAAAACCGTTGAACCTAAAAAATAATAATACTGAAAATTAAAAATTCAAATCTTCTAAAAACCAACGTTGTTTGAATATTAACTTTTCATTACGACTAAAAAATAATGTGCGTCATCATTATTTCTTTAAAAAAATATTCGTTAGTGTCAAACATGAATTAAATTACAAAATTTCATTTAGAGACTGTATACAAGTGTTAGAAATTCTTCTGAATTTAAGATGGTGAAGTTGACGATCCCACAAACCTCTAGAAAGATAAGTTAGTTCAACCAGTGGTACAGAAGCAAAAAATTTGTATTAAACTTGCTAACGCAAGCAAGAACCAAATTAGCCTACTTTTTAAACTACTTTCAACCGTAAAAAATATAATACTTTGACACGACAGGCCTTGACTCATTGGCGTTTTTTTTTTTCCGTGAGTGATAAAAACTTATAGACGGCGAATTACCAAGTTTACGAAACATTAATTTAAAACGCAACGATAATCCACACAGTCACCATCCTGCTCTCTGTAACAAAACCGGTGATATCGTCTCGCCACAGGAGTTGTATTAAATTTTACCGTCGTATACATAATACAGCAAGAAATGTCTTTCGCCATCATAAAATATTTCCATTACTACCAGGACTTCAGTACATTATAAAGCACAAAATAGTTACGCGTAAGTTAAATCCATCCTCATTTCTCTTAGAGAAAAAATTTATCAATGACGTTAAAAAAAAAGTTTTGATAAATCAAAATAGAATATCTGTTACAGGTTATAGGTCACGCTTAAATGTTACGTTTCTTTTAATTGAAAGTGAACATATAAAATTGCACTACTGTTAACTTACTTCGAGACTATGTGCTTTGGGATTCTTGATACTGGTCTTAAAAAAATAATGCTTTAACCAATTTATAATTTTCATTGATTAATACAATATTATTTTTAGTTATTTCTAAATTTGAAATAAAATATTTTTTTTTTTAGTTTCCATAGTGTAAAATATAGTAGCCTAATAACATTGGTATTTACAATGTGTTTTTTTTCTGAAGTGTTATGTTTTTTTATCGGTGTTCTACTTATAAGGATCTAATATTTTCCTCCCTGGTATTTTTCAAGCCGTGTGCTGACACTATCGCGTAGGCATTTTTTTTTCTCCCTCGGCCATCCTCCCTTATAGGTTGTTAGAGGGTAACAACCCTTGAAGGAAAAAAAAAAAAGGAGGGATGAAATTCTTGGCTGTTGGAGGGGCCTTTTTTCTGCACTCCCCAGCATAACAGGGACAAAGCCTGCTGGCCTTGTGTTATCTTTCCTCCCTCTTGGACACTCGCTAAACCTTGCTTATTTTTTTCTCTCATTCGCTTGATTTTTCTCTTACCTGCTTCTTCGTATTTCATTTTGCCTCTCACCTCGCTGGCATTACTCAAGCACTATCTAAAGCTTAAACTTGCTCCTTTGTTTTATTCAGCCTGTTACCCAGCCATTTAAAACGGCGGTTCTTACAAATACTTACTTACTATGTTGCAACACACATCACCCCATGAAGATGGCTTTAAAAAAACACGCCGAAACGTCGGTGCGAAAAACTGAGTACACACTGTATTTTTTTTTTGTGAATCTGTAAAATTACTGATATTTGTAAAAAAAAAAATTGACATTTGTATCACTAGAATAATACTAGGTTCGAATTCTTACCTGGGCATGTATGTTTATTTTGTGTTGTCTCAGTACCTTCAAACAGTTAAACTTATTTGTAAACCGTTCCCTGAATATCTTTCCACGATTAACTGCGCACATTAATAAGCACAATAAAACGAAATAAAGTCCATCTATTTAATATTCGATTATCTTTTCCATGTTTTAAAAAATAAAAATTCGGAATGACACATCAAATAAAAAACAAAATTGTTTATCAATTTTCGTACGATATAACTCAGTATTATCTAGAAAAATGTATGCAAAAATAACCATGGCCATGTGTTGTAAAAAATTACAATAACTTTTTTGTGGCATTACAAACTATTTCTTGGCAACTGTTAGCAAACGTTTTTGTAAAATAATAATAATGATAATAATAATAATAATAAAGGCAGAAAAAACTTTTCTCTAACTGCTATAGGTTTTTTTTATATAAATTACTCTTCCAATTGATGTTTTTGAAACAAGTGACCATGTTCTTGAGAAAGGTACTTTTTAATACAGGTATTTTCCAAATAAACGAAAATTCATACAAAACTCCATTGTAAAAAAAAAATCTTAAAAATTCACGAGGGCGTATCATTAAGTAACGCTCATGTTCACTTTTAAGTAAGAAAATAATCAGCCAAAATGAAATTATTCACTAAAAATGTAGGTGGAATATATATTACGTGCCATGAACCCAGACTGATTTTGTATTCACGACAAGCAACGTAGGGAAACCTGGTGAAATAAAGAGATTTAGATAGATTCATGGTTTATAGTATATTTTAAATGTCCGAGCGAATATTGTCTTCCAACTTGAACATGACATGTGTCGGGTCCTGGAAGGAACACGATAAAACCATCAGGTAAAAATGTCAGGGCTAATCTGTTGCATGTTCTTTTCACAGACGAGAGAGCCAAACACCCGATTGTGCATCTTCGGTTTTTTTTTTTTTATTTTGGACAACTCATGATATCTAATGGTCAATTAGGTTAGGTTTGCTACATTATAAATACTTTAAAACATTGTGAACGGTTGATTTGGTTAGTATAGCTACATTAAATATAACTGTGAAATCATGTAAACGGTTTCCTAGCCCTGGATAGCTGCATATTAAAAAGTTTTTTGCTAAGCAACCTTCGGGGAACTTCGGGTGTGGCTCTCTCGTCTGTGAAATGAAGGCTTCCCATTCAAGGATGGCACACTTATACAAATCAAGTTTAGTTAGTGAAACAGAGGGCGCTGCTGACTTAGCTCAATGCAAGGTCTCGCGATTCCACGTACAGATAGCGTTCGTCAGTCACCGGTCAAATGGCGTTGGTGATCACATCTTCAACTGTGGAGGAGCAACAAACACTCTCTGATTTACATCTGAAGAAGTTCCACCTATGAAGTTGTTCCACCCATGAAGAGGTTCCACCCATGAAGATGTTCCACCCATGAAGATGTTCCACCCACGAAGATGTTCCACCCACGAAGATGTTCCACCCACGAAGATGTTCCACCCACGAAGATGTTCCACCCACGAAGATGTTCCACCCATGAAGAGGTTCCACCCATGAAGAGGTTCCACCCATGAAGAGGTTCCACCCATGAAGAGGTTCCACCCATGAAGAGGTTCCACCCATGAAGATGTTCCACCCATGAAGATGTTCCACCCATGAAGATGTTCCACCCATGAAGATGTTCCACCCATGAAGAGGTTCCACCCATGAAGAAGTTCCACCCATGAAGAGATCAAGAGGCACAGTCAAACTCCATTGATATAAACCCTCATGTATACGAAGCATTTTCTAGTCTCTAGTAATACGTAGGAATTTATACGCCAAACATTGTTTTTTTTTTTTTTTTTTTACAAAATTGATTATTATGTATTACAAATTTGATTTTGTCTCACGTGTATGTAAAGAAGCATCGTGATGTTTACAAACTAATAGCATGCCTTTTGAAGGTTTTTTCTGAAACGCAAACTTTGAAAATTATTTTTGTACTTAATCTAAAATTGTATTTTATTATCATCAAAAAATATAAACTGTGTAAATATACAAATTTTCTAACAGCATAGTGTACATTTTAAGGATTGCTATTCGTGACAAAATCGAAAAAATATTTAAAACTTTATTCAAATCTTTATTCGATAATATATTTAAATTTGTGATAAAATTAATTTCGCAAAAGTTTGGTTGATAACACAAAACGCGTTTTTTTTTTTTACAAACTGCTGAAATCACGGTATTTTCAGGTTTGTGATATATAGGTTAAATTTTATTTTTTGTTTGTCCAACAACTTTTATTTTTCCACCCTTTCTGATTCACGCCAGAGACGACAAATACTCTGTCTCGTATTGTTTGGTCGCCAATCTGACTAACGAATCACCAATAGTTGATGCTAAAAAAAAGTTTTAAAATAGTTTTTTTTATTATTTATGACCGGTGTGTCGACGTTGTCAAAACAATCGGAAACCAGATATGTCCTCTCTGTTGTCTGATTGCAGCGCGCCATTTCGTAACAAATCAGGTTCCAGCAGGGTTACCAATGAATGCAGAATAAAAAAATCCTCACTGGCGTGATTGCTGTGTCACTGTTTTTTTTTTTTTTTTTTTGTTCTTCATAAGCCACGCAGAAGCGTTATAAACATGTATAATGTCACGTGACTTCACAGCAAACTTGATTGGAAGAAAATATTTTTTTACGTTTCCTTTTTTTTAAAACTAATGTTAATATTTTTCAGCGTAATTAAAGTTAACATTTGAATAATTCGCGCGTTGTCGCGAAGTAAAACATGAAAAGAATTTTATAATAATAGGGGACTGTTAAATTCTCGTGTGAAAGAGGTTTGTTTTAAAATACATTTGTGTAATTTATTGTTTTAAAAAAAACATTATCCTCTACAGTCCCCGGTTCTAATTTTTTAAATTTTTTTTTTTACAAAAATCTGTATAACTAATGAATCCGAAAAATAAAACCTGGCTACTGATGTGGACTCGTTATCACGCGTCGAGTTCATTATTTCATTTTCTTGTCACCACCGTTAATGAACTGTAAATTCATTCATACATCTCTCCTGCAGTTATGTTTCCTCTGAAATTTTATAAACGGAGTTTCGCTTAATAAAATAGATAGAGACCGGAAAAAATTCGCGGGTTCATTTTGAGATTGGCTGAAATTTAAAATAGTTGTACCTCAATGTTGCTTCTGCTATTTGTTCATAACTCACCGGGAGAACTCTGGGCCAATGAGAAACACTCAGACAAAAATGACTATACCCAATCGCAGGTTACTACTTCGGGGATGGCTGTATCAGAATACATCAGCCAATCAGAGACTGAAATCCGTCCGAGTGTACGTATCAACTGGGGCGTATATCATAGAGGTCATCGAACCAGCGAAATTTTTCCAATCCCGACTCACAACGGGAAAAATAACAAGTCACGCAAGTGTACTTAATCATGATCAGTTTTGTATCTAGCGATAAGACATGTGACCTAGCCACAAATTGAAGTGGTAACAAGGATGCCTTGCTTACATTGTTATAATAGTGTTTCCCAATAATTAAAAAAAATATATTTTAAAAAAATTAGTGGTCTGTAAAGTCGGTTTACGGACTATAGTTTAACGTGACAACGTCATAACAAAACATTGATGAAATGATTGCATACTTTTATAAATAAAGTCGAATAATTTTTATTGAGTTATCACTATTTTGTATGTATAAAAAGGAGTGAATTGAAATATACAATTTAATTGATAAATTTACTTTTATTTGCACTCATTAATTCAAATATGTTTATTACTTTAACGAAGAGATTATTTTAACTATAACTTTTATACATGTTTGCTGTTTAACTTCTTCCAATCTGTGTTATTATGTTAAGGATAGGACGAAGATAGAAAAGGAAGGAAACGAATGGGAGTGTTTCAAGGATGATTTGAAGGAAAATGGCTTACCCAACACCAAGATGCAGTCAAAAATAATATATTTGCGCCACGGTCTCTGCAGCAATGCTAGGAGGAATGGGTTAGCAAAGAGCAATGAAAATGTTACAGAAATGCATGAAAACAGAATCACGCCATGGACTCGGTCGCAATGCTAGGAGATTCACGTTAGCAAAGATCAATATAAAATGAGCGTAACGGGACACTTTTACGTGCGTGCAGCCGGCGTTCATCGATTTATTAGACGTTGTCACGTCAAAATATCTTTGTAAACTATTAAGGAAAGCATAAAGGGTTTAATAAACTAGTACACCAGAAATTTCCATAAGTGTGACCACCAGTACAACCGTCGTTTAAGTTAGATACAGACTCAACAAAACTAGTGGATCTTTGTTACTATCTATACAAATAAAAATGTAAATGTTTGTTCTTTCAAAATCCCAAATTTCCGAAAGTTTTTCACTGATTTTTTTAAAAATGTGACGCAACGTTTCATTCGAATACGCGCGTGTTTTTCTATAAACCTGTGATTCATCTGTGACAGGTAAAAAGTGTAGATGGATAACAGCATAGTTTTTTAATATTTTCATTGCTATAGAGTGACATATACAGAGATATAGATAGAAAAAGAGATACAGAGAAAGGTAGACATATATGTAGATAGAGATGTAGAGAGATGCTTTGCATATGTGTACCTACTTCAAACAAATTACAAAATAAAATTATTGAGGCATTGCAACGCATTAACCCTGCTACTTTGTTCACATGTTACACACACTAACTGTGTTCGGGTCCAATTAGACCCAAGATAAATAATTTATGTTAATTAACCAGTAAAATATTATTTGCACTCTAAATTTGTATTAGTGAATATTCACAGATGGTTCAGTGATTCATGGAGCAGTTTAAACTAATTGAATCAGTGAAAATAACGAATAGAAATTTGTGAATATTCACAGATTTCCAAAGTAAATTACTTAAAGAGGATAATGTCGTGTTTTGCCTCACCTTTAATAGTGATGAGTTTTTTTCACGATTTATGCTCGACAAATGCAAGAGAGCTATGGGAGGAAATTCACGTAGTACTAAAGAAGACAAGATGAACTAACCAATCAGGCGTGTGAGAAAAAGCCGTATTGACCCCGCCCACACGGAAACACACACACACAAACACACACACACACACATACAAGGTGCGCACAGCTACAGAATAAAACTGCTCAATGTATTCGAGAGACGTCTGTTTTTACGAAAAGCATTTTAAAACGCGCTGCGTACGGATGAGCAGTTACGTTTAAGAATTTAGTTTTTTAACTGTACTTTTAATTGAGTAAAAAAATTTTAAAAATAAATAACGTTTTCAGAATTATTTTTGTAGGCATGAAACTTCCCGGTAGCGATTTGCGACAGCACCCAAGGGATTTGCGTTATACCTTTTTAAATCTTAATTTCTCCGCCGTTATAATGATGTGGTTACGACTCGAATCTTTGCACGCCGGGATGCGCTTTGGGGCGATAACGCGCTAGAAGCACCAGCGAGCTTCGCCCTTATCACAAACCCCCTGACTCCTGGGTAAAAATTCTAACTCGCTTGGATTCAAGCGTACAAATGGCGTCGGAAACGAAAAAAAAAAAAAGCAAACAAAAGCGCTAGAACAAAAAATAATAATAATGTTTTCAGGTTCTTGAAGAGAGAAGTGGTGATTTTCGCAAACAAATAAAAAATATTTAAAAATATATATATAAATCCTTGGCATCAAGGTTGGGGTGGTTTTTTTTGTTTTTTTTTTCCTGGGTTTTCGTCCTGTACGCTGGGGGCGAATATGTGGTTCTCGTTCGTCGAGAAAAATAAGGAGGGGGGGGCGGGTGTGGGGAGTGTTTTCCGCACCCACGCAAACTTCGTTATTTATTCTCGTTTTCGCGGCGTGCTATTCGTTTCCTCTCTCTCTCTCTCTCTCTGTCTCTCTTCCCTTTTTTCTCTCTCCCTCGTTCCGTGTTCGCCGCCGCAGCTGTGTGGGAACGAATTGCATTCCCCCCTCCCCTTCTTGGTTCGACAAAAAAAAAATGGGTCGGTGGTGTGGGTAGGGGTCGGAAGAGAACCGAAAGGGGTGGCTGATTGCTCCGCCAGCGAATCGAAATGATAACCGGTGTGTGGAAAGGAAGGAAATTATACCGAGGAGTTGGCTAGACTGTCGAGTGTTTCGCCACCTGGTGGAATTTGGGGGGGGGGGGGAGGATGGGAAATGAGGGATTTTGTTGTGTGCACCTATCGGGGGAGTGAGCTGAAGTTAAAAAAAAAAAATTACATCCCTACAGGAAGTCCCATAACTCAACGTCTAGCCGAGGACGGATGATAGGCCAGTTTATCATGGTTCTGAATCAAAAAAAGCAAAATTAAAAAAATATATATATCTTAGTTTTTCGAGTCATACGTAGGGACCGGAAAAAAAAATTATTCGCGGATTCGATGACCTCTGGTATGGACTGCAAAGTTTTGTGTACACTCAAGTCATTCATTAGTTGTTGACTGAGACGTTTTTTATTTCTGTACTTTTAAAAACGATTCCTTCAGAAACCAGTTTACTGAGAAATATTTTGTAAAACTACAATAAAAAAATATTGTAACTTTGTACGTAACATGGCTGTGGTTATTTGTGTGTATATGAAATAATTTTTTTCTCTCGAAAATACCGAGTATTCATAACTAGAGACCGGAAAAAATTCGCAGATTCATTCGGCGATAGACTAGAATTCAAACACATATGCCTTTTAGATGATTTTTCTATTGGCTTACTGTTCATCTCGAATAATCTCAACCAATTATAAACCCTCAAGCAAAGAAGGATCGAATCACAGACAAATCTGCTGAGACGACTTACAAGTCGGTAGCCAATGAACTTCCGTTATTTTCCTAAGTATACAGGAGAATGTGCAGTCTATTCTGAAGGCCATCGAAACCGCGAATTTTTCCGGTCCCTATTCATAACGCATATCCTTTTTATATATTTTAATTTATGATTCATTCAAGCATTATTGTTTTTAACCATATTCAATATCATTTTTTATTATTATCATGCGTGTGAATGTGCGCAGTCAATACTGGAAAGCCGTCCAGGGAACGGTTTACAAAAATTACTTCTAAATATTGGAAGTGCTGGGACAACTCAGAGCTCAGTATTACTGCGAACACTTTATTTTTTTTTCTAAGTGCTGCAGTTTTTTCTCGTGTAAAATATAAAAAATTTACAAATATCAGTAGGTTTACATAAATTATTGTTTTTCCATTTACAAAAAAAAAAGGGGCGGTCGTCTGTAAAGTCGTTTTACGGACGATAATTCTACGTGATAACTTCATAAGAAAACATTGATGAAAAAATTGCATACTTTTTTTAATTTTTCAAATATTATTTACAGTTTTTTTTGCAAATTTAATTTAAATAATTTGTTTGAATATAATCACGAACAATTAGTTAAAAAAAAAAAAAAAAAAAGCCCGCGCCTTAACCTGTACGATATTACAGAAGATTTTCTCGCACGGTTGGTTTGGCCGAGTCTCACACGCTCCTGCTCAGGCGGAACGTGACAATTTTTTCGTGCAGTGCAGCGCCGGCGTTCATCGATTTATAAGACGTTATCACGTCAAAAAAAGATGCAGTGTCTCGAGAACCACTTCAGTGGCGCTGATAAATCAAATTTTCTCGGGAAAATGAACGTGCGGAAAACCTCGCTCGCTGAAGTTGTTCCAGCGGATTGTAAATAGCCGACAGGATATATATATGTATATATATTGTGGCGATTTGGATGCGCCGCTAAAGGAAGCAAACGAGGAAACGCGGAAAATCGCTGGGAAGAACACGGGAAAGCTTTCAGTGCCGGCGTCTGTGTGATGTTGTTAAGGAGGAGGGGTGGGAGGGGAGGTAGTTGAAGAGTAGGCAGATCTTTCTTCCAACACGTAACGGGGTTGGTTGATGAATCCAAACTTTCCGCTGCACGAGGGGGAAAATTATAGTTTCGTTGGCCGAGGGTAATTGTGGTATGTTGGGGGGGGGGGGGGGGGGTTGAAGTTAACGGAGCAGAACGAATCAGAAGTGAGAATGAAAATTAAAAAAATAAAAATGATTCGGGAAACTAGACACAAATATCACCAGAATAACATATTTAAAAAAAAATTAACCTACAAACTAAGGCTAATAGTAAGTACAGTGGTAGTAGGGGTTAAAGGTAACAACAAGAAGAGATTTTTTTTTGACGCGACAACGTCTAATAAATCGATGAACGCTGGCTGCACACACGAAAAAGTGTCCCGTTACGCACATTTTCCCGTTACGCTGTGTCCCGTTACGCTCATTGTACGCTTGGGAACCACCGATTTGACTTTTTCGAGGCACATTAAACTTGAAACACTCCCATTCGTTTCCTACTTTTCCTATCATCGTCCTATCCTTGACAGAATAACACAGATTGCAAGAAGTTAAATAGCAAACATGTATAAAAGTCATAATTAAAATAATCTCTTCGTTAAAGTAATCAACATATTTGAATTAATGAGTGCAACTAAAAGTAAATTTATCAATTAAATTGTATATTTCATTTCACTCCTTTGTATCCATACAAATGAGTGATAATTCAATAAAAATGATTCAATTTTATTCATAAAAGTATGCAATCATTTCATCAATGTTTTGTTATGACGTTGTCACGTTAAACTATCGTCCGTAAACCGGCTTTACAGACAACCAATTATTTTTTTTACTTTTTACATCTCAGGTCTCCGCATAGGGCATTTGCTGGGAGTAATTTTTTTTAAATAGATTCTTTGCCACTATCTCGCTATATCACTTTCATAACTACATAGTTGTGTTCTTTCGTTTTGCCAAGATTCGACACGTTTAACACGTGAAAAGAAAATTATCGTTCATCATGTTTAAAAGGGGGAAAAAAATAATATGAGAGTTTTAATAATGTTGAAACTAAATAGAATGGCATACACTATGTCTAAAATATTGTATTGTTTTTGACGTGATAACGTGTCATAAATCGATGAAAGCCGGCTGCACGCACGAAAAATTGTCACGTTCCGCACTGAGCCGAGCGTGCAAGAACCGGCCAACCACCGTGCGAGAAAATCTTCCATAATATCAAACAGGTTAAGGCGGGCTTTTTTTTTTTAACTAATTGTTCGTGATTATATTTAAATTATTTAAATTAAAAATTGCAGAAAAAATGTAAAATAATATTTTAAATTAAAAAAAGTATGTAATTTTTTCATCGATGTTTTTTCTTATGACGTTATCACGTATGATTATCGTCCGTAAACCGACTTTACAGAAGACAAACCCCCTATTTTTTTTTTTTATGAAAGGTTCTGTTTTAGCGTCGGGCTGTTGGTGAAAATGGCCCACACTGCTCCCTATGAAGAGAAGCCTTCTTTACACAGACGAGAGAGCCAAACGCCCAATCGTGCATCTTCGGTTTTTTTTTTTTGTTCATTGTAACTCATGATAACTAATGGTCAATTAGGTTAGGCTAGCTACATTATAAATACTTTTAAACACAGTGGACGGTTTATTTGGTTAGGATAGCTACATTAAAGATACTGTGAAATCATGTAAACGGTTTCCTAGCCCTGGAAAGCTACATATTTAAAAGTTATTTGCTAAGCAACCATAAAATGATTTTACAGTATTTTTAATGTAGCTATACTTATCTAATATAACCAAGCATCCACAATGTTTTAAAGTATTTGTAATGTATAGCTAACCTATCCTAATCGACCGCAAAATTTAATGCCACGCCGGTTTATACAATGAGATAGAAAGGGGGGGAAAAAAAAGCCGAGCATGAACTTCGGGGAACTTCGGGTGTGGCTCTCTCGTCTGTGAAATGAAGGCTTCACCCCTTATGAAGCGTCAACAATCCCCCTGAAGTGCATCTCGACTAGCGCATGCGCAAACACGCGCCACCGAGTAATTAAAACCCGGGGAGGAGGGGAGGGGAAGTGTGGGAGTGGTGGGAGGACAGAAGGTGCCGATAATGACGGGAACCCTTCATTTCACAGACGTGAGAGCCACGCCCGAAGTTCCCCGAAGTTCATGCTCGCTTCATTTTTTTTTCGTTCTATCTCATTGTATAAACCGGTGCGGCGTTAAATTTTTGCAGTCGATCAGGATAGGTTAGCTACATTATAAATACTTTAAAACATTGTGGATGGTTGATTATATTAGATAAGTATATAGCTACATTAAAAAATTACTGCAAAATCATTTTTATGGTTGCTTAGCAAATAACTTTTTAAATATGTAGCTGTCCAGCGCTAGGAACCCGTTTGCATGTTTCCACAGTATCTTTAATGTAGCTGTCCTAACCAAATCAACCGTCCACGATGTTTTAAAAGTATTTATAATGTTAGCTACCCTAACTATAATTGACCATTAGTTATCATGAGTTGTCCAAAATAAACATCCGCGAACACACGGCAAACGAAAAACATGGCGGCGTAATAATAAATACCGTTGCCTTGTTTGTGGTATTTCCTTTCATCAACACCGCCAAAATTATTTACAATGAACAAAAAAAAAACCGAAGATGCACGATCGGTCGTTTGTCTCTCTCTCTCTCTCTCTCGCCTGTGAAAATAAGGCTTCCCTAATGAAGGCGGGCCTCACCACAGAACTGCATGCCCCTGGTACCGACCCGAGGACTCACAGACACTAGACCACGCAGCGGCGCGGGCGTTCTGTAATGAGCAGTCGTCGAGTGACTATTCCGGGGGGTGTGGTGGCGCGGTGGGGGTGGTGGGGGGAGAAAGGGGGTGAAGAAAGACGACGGCACCTCGCAAAAGGCTTCAGAGGAGCGACTTGTCGGGTCAGCTACAAGCCTACGTCATCACACGATGAGGCACACTCCA
The DNA here is from genome assembly GCF_032445375.1 of Bacillus rossius redtenbacheri. NCBI lineage: Eukaryota > Metazoa > Arthropoda > Insecta > Phasmatodea > Bacillidae > Bacillus > Bacillus rossius. The sequence continues at coordinate 23,363,921 of NC_086345.1, forward strand.
GCAAAGCCCCTGGTTCCTCTGGAAGTGGTTTTCTATACAAGGGGGGGAAAAATAGGGGTGGATGGGGGTGGGGGAAGAAACTCTACGCGCCCTTCATTGTGCAAGAGTCAGGCATCTGCTAGGTCCCGAACTTCACCTGCACGAAAGAAAAAAAAGGGGGGGGGGGTTGTTGTTTGTAAATTTCGGTCTACGGACGATACTTTTTACGTGATAACGTCATAAGAAAAACATTGATGAAAAATTTGCATGCTTTTTTAATTTTCAAATATTATTTATATGTTTTTCTTTGCAAATTTAATTTAAATAATTTGTTTAAATATTATCACGAACAATTAATTATGGAAATAATCTGAAATCAAATCAATGTCAATAAATTGTTAATTTGAAATGACGAAATTGGAGAAATAAAACATTTTTTTTTTAAATTGCTGCTGTTAAAAAGCCTGTCTTATGCCTGTTTGATATTATAGAAGATTTTCTCGCTCGGTGGTTGGCAGGTTCTTGCACTCTCGGCTCAGGCGGAACGTGACAATGAGTCGTGATTTTTCGTGCGTGCAACCGGCGTTCATCGATTTATAAGACGTTATCACGTCAAAAAAAAAAATAAGTGTCCAGGAGAATGAAAATTCAACTCAATACACAATCCTCGACATAAAACTCTCCCTTAACATTATATTTGGCCACACAACAGTTGATATAAACTTTAATTTATTATTTCGCAGAAAATAGAACTAGTAAAAAATTTACATATGGAAATTTTATCACAAGAAACAACATGCCATTGTTCTAAACTAAACAATTTTATCTTTTTTTAATTTTTGTTCGCACACGTTTAATTTAAATTGTGGCTCCAGTTGGCGTATTTTGTTAGCGGCATGGCAGTATATAGTCAATTCTTCATTTATATTCGAGATAAGTTTTTAGATTTTATTTTTTATTTTTTGTCAGTAAGTAGAGAGCATTAAATTGAGCAGAGATTGTCAATTTATTTTGATGTGTTGGCTCTCTAAGCCCAGAGACTTACTTACTTGCACATAAACACGACCCGTGGATTTACGTGCATACGAGCGAATGCATTTGGCGTGGTGATAAAGGGGTGTGGTGGGGGAATTTTGTGCATTTACCAACAGCAAGAGATATTCGTTACTCAACGGACTTAACGTGTGATAGCGTGCAGGGGAATTACCGCTTCCACGCGTGAAACATAAAATCGATTCAGCGTCGAATATCCAATCGTAGCTTGGCGAGTGTTCGTATTTGTAGTCTCTTGCTACGAAATGGCAATATCGACGCTGCTCGGTAGAACATCAGTAGTGGCGGAGGTAATCAGCATAGCGATAAGAAGTTGAAATACAGCTCTATCTTTAATCCCACGCTAATGTTAATTACAATGAATCTACTGAGTTTGCAAATTATAACGCGTATCAAACAAACGAATTTCTCTTCATACACAGAGATAAAAAATTTATGTACCAATTTCTGTCCAATAAATAGTTCGTAGTACTACAAGAAAGATATCGTAACTTTGTACAACATATGACTGTGGTTATTCACGCATATATGAAATACGTCTCTCGAGATAAATACTGAGTATTTCTTATGAAAATTTTTATATAATTTAATATTTCAGTTGATGTTTCATTCAAGAATTTTTTTTTTCAAACCATGGAAACGATAATCGAATATTCAATGTCTGGACTCTGCATTGTTTTGTTATGCTTATAAACGTGCGCAGTTAACACAGGGAAAGCTATTCAGGGAACGGTTTACAGATAACTTGAACTTTATTGGAGGCACTGGGACAACACAAAGCATAAAAGCCCGGGAAATAATCCGAACCCAGTTATTACTGCGAACACTATTTTGTAGTGATACAATAGTACAAGTACAAATTTACAAATATCTGTAGTTTCACATGAATATTTCTGTTCCATTTGCAAAAAAAAAACTGTGTAGATTTCTCAACCAAGATGCATTATTTCACCGCTAAATACGGTTCACGTTTGATGAATTCATATTCAGGAGGCCTGCTTTAATGGTAGTTGAAATGTTATTTTATTTTGTGACATGCCATCATTATGGTTACCCAGGGCAGAGTCCCGACCGAAAGCTAGCTAGTTACTCTACGATCTTTGGCAAATAAGTCAGATTGTTTTATGCATATTAATTCGTTACATTTTTTTTTCCTGTTTTTATACCCGATGTATCTTATTTTAACGTCCAGCCGAGAAAATCCAGTTGATTGGCCAGTCAATTACTGTTCTAAATTTGTACGGACGATAGTTTAACGTGATAACGTCATAACAAAACATTTATGAAATGATTGCATACTTTTATGAATAAAATTGAATCATTTTTATTTTAATAATAAAAGAATAAATACTTGAAATTATACTAGTAATCAGATTTTTAAAATGCAAGAATAATTAACCTTTATTGCCAAAATTTTTGTTGTAATAAGCAATGAAAACCACATTAACTTTTCACTCCACGTTATAAACAGTCGACGAAACAGTTCACGTGTAGATGACTTGTAATTAATTTTAAAAAACTGGGGTTTAGCTATAAAGTTTAAATATAATTATGAACAAGTTTTCACATAAATAAAGTGTAATCAAATATCTATCATTAATTATATGAATCACCATAATTTTTTATTCAATTTATTAGCGTAACGGGACATTGTGCGTAACGGGACACTTTTTCGTGCGTGCAGCCGGCGTTTATCGATTTATTAGATGTCACGTCAAAAAGAATGTTAAAAATACTAAACCCCGGTTTTGTCTTTATTTTCAACAAGGAAATTCTATCAACATGCATCCATTCTTGTTAAAACTCACAAAACAGTTATAAATATTAAGTTTCCTTTCAGTTTTTTTGAAATTCTGTTTGTGCCATCCGCCACTAATGGCAGCACCGTGGTGCCGAGAGTTAAGATGGTACGTAGCAAAAAATTTCAAAAAAGATCGTAGTTTTCGATTTCGAAATATAAGAATGTTTTCAAATGTTTTTAGTCCCCTCCCTGCACCAAATTATTAGACACGTGACTAAAAATTTTTGCTGTTCAATCATAAAAAATCAAATATAGGCTACCAAATATTTAGATGAAAAAAATATATACCTATATTTGGAAGACTTACGTGGTACAAAAAAATTTAATCGGATAAATTTTTCTAGTTACAATGTAAAAAAAATTCCTTCCTGGCAAGTTTTTTTGAAAACATGACTTATTAAAGTAAATAACATGCTAAGATAGAAAGTATATTTTATAATGTGAACAATTAAAGTTATCCTATTAAAAACTGTTGCCGATTCAGACATGAAAAAACATTTTTTCATCCTCAAAAGTATAAAATGTTTGATTTTATTTAGAGTTTTTATCAATATTAGGGTCATCTATGAGTTCCTTTCAAAAATGGTTAGTGCAGGGTGAAAGAATAAAAAACTTTTTAAAAATGGCTGTATCTCAAAAACTATGTCACTTTAATTTTTTTTTTAACGTGACAACGTCTAATAAATCGATGAACACCGGCTGCACGCACGAAAAAGTTTCCCGTTACGCACATTGTCCCGTTACGCACATTGTCCCGTTAAACACAATGTCCCATTACGCTGTGTCCCGTTACGCTCATTGTACGCTTGTGCCGCAACTATCTCTCTTCCACTCGATTGGAACAACCATCGATTTGACTTTTTCGAGGCACATTAAACTTGAAACACTCCCATTCGTTTCCTACTTTTCCTATCATCGGCCTATCCTTAACAGAATAACACAGATTGGAAGAAGTTAAATAGCAAACATGTATAAACGTTATAGTTAAAATAATCTCTTTGTTAAAGTAATAAACATATTTGAATTAATGAGTGCAAATAAAAGTAAATTTATCAATTAAATTGAAGATTTCATTTCACTCCTTCTTTGTATCCATACAAAATAGTGATAATTCAATAAAAATGATTCAATTTTATTCATGAAACTATGCCATCATTTCATCAATGTTTTATTGACGTTGTCACGTTAAACTATCGTCCGTAAACCGACTTTACAGATAACCAATTTTTTGTTCAGAACCGAGGTTAATTGGCCTATCAGCTGTTCTCGTATTTACGGTGAGTTATGGTACACACACTCTGTATAGCGTATAATTCGTAAATTTGCTTTTTGTTTTCAGCCATAGGCCTAGTCCGTTATACCGCGTTATGTGGATGACGACGGTTTAACACCATACGTGCTCACGCAAACGTAAGCGGATTATCGTGAGTTATTTTTTTTTTTCCACCTTCGCTGGTCTTCGGAGCAGGACCAACCGAAACAGTAAACAGGAAGATCATGCCACGTGCAATTTTCCGCATGGTCGAAGGCTTATCGTCGATAGGTTATCAAGCATTACAGCTCGCAACAGATTAAATTACGGTTTGCTTTTGTTCGCGTTCATCCATTCACCGGTGTTTATGGGATGAGTGGTCTCGATATCGAAAACGTAATTTAAATTAGTTAGAACCATGCGCGTTTTCAAAACACAACTCTAGATATATTTTTTTAAAATTTAAATAACTAATTTATGTACAGTGAAGTGCGTTGGTTTGTTAAATCATTCATTGTTAACGCATAAACAATTTTGAGTTTCTGACCTTTTTCTTTACTTTTTAAACATCAGCTATGTATTATTTTGCGTGAAAAATGTTGAAAATAATAATAATGAAAGTGAGCATTTTATTACAAAAAAAGTCAGTCCATTTTTTTAAATCTACATATTCATAGACTCTTCTTGGTCATACATAAGATTCAAGCTCACCCTATTAAACAAACATAAAGTTATAATTTTAATGTGCATGTGTTTCATTGCATTGTCAATGTTTTTAATCGGCGTGAAAATTATAGCAATTTATGTGGTTATGTATTGAAACAAATAAAAAAGATTTGAGGTAGTCTTTAATTACTCGCCAGGGATGTGTAACTTCTAACCTGGGTAAAGAGAAAATTCATGTGTTCCTCATGTTGCAAAAACACTTACAATACGAAAATCGGACACAAAAAATTTAACGTAGAATGCTTTGAAATAGCGTCGAGCGTGATAAATGTACACAAATTGTGTTTTCAACTACACACGTAATTTCCGCACCCGACGTTAGAATTCGCTGCCAGAAAAGCAACGTCGATTATTTAAACATTTTATTAGCAGGACGAAATTTAAATATATATATATATATATATATATATATATATATATATATATATATATATATACATATATATAATGAAACGACTCCGATAAAAAACAAAAAAAAAAGACTTCTAAAAATACGCCACCCCGGTTTTTTTTACCTAATCTTCCACAAGGAATTTTATCAAAATACTGCCCAGCTTATTAAAGTTCATTAAAAAGTTAATACTATGAGTATTTCCCTTTGTCTTTGTGAACTTTGGTTCGCGCCATCCGCCACAGATGGCAGCACCGTAGTTGTTACTCGTTTCCGTTCCTTGTCTTCCATCGCATGCACAAAATTACTCCCTCCAAATGCCGTCTACCGAGTGCTAAAATTTTGCACACATAAAATTCGCAATAGCTATAGAGACCCGGAAATTTCTCTGACTCGTTTTTTCGCGTCAGGGTAGAACTCAAAACACCCAGGTATGTTCAAAACCTCGTTTGCTTTTCCGTTGGCTGATTATTATTTGCGAGATCATGTTGTTGTTGTTTGCCACTAGCTGATTCGCTTATTTAATTTGTAGCTGAGCGTTCTTCGCTCTCGATTGTGGAGGGGCGTGACAAAATAACTGCGGTCCAATATTGGACACGGTGCTAAAAAAAATCATGAAGGAATTCAGTCTTAACGTGTGATCAAATCAATCTGCGAACTTTCCGTATCTCTAAATTTATCTTTCAAAAATTGGTTGTCTGTAAAGTCGGTTTACGGACGATAGTTTAACGTGACAACGTCATAACAAAACATTGATGAAATTATTGCATACTTTTATGAATAAAATTGAATCATTTTTATTTGAATTATCACTATTTCGTACGGATACAAAGAAGGAGTGAAATGAAATCTACTATTTAATTGATAAATTTACTTTTATTTGCACTCATTAATTCAAATATGTTTTTTACTTTAACGAACAGATTATTTTAACTATAACTTTTATACTTGTTTGCTAGTTAACTTCTTCCAATCTGTGTTATTCTGTTAAGGATAGGAATGATAGGAAAAGTAGGAAACGAATGGGAGTGTTTTCAAGTTTAATGTGCCTCGAAAAAGTCAAATCGATGGTTGTTCCAATCGAGTGGAAGAGAGATAGATGCGGCGCAAGCGTACAATGAGCGTAACGGGACAATGAGTGTAACGGGACAATGAGTCATCTTTTTTCGTGCGTGCAGCCGGCGTTCATCGATTTATTAGACGTCATGTCAGAAAGTAGCACGATGTCAGAAATAGTAAAATTTAGACCGCAATTGACCTATGAATAAGACGATTTTTTTAAAATGTATATTTATTCATTTTTTATTACTTCTATAATGCAGTGTAACATATTATTTTCAAATGGAACAGACATATTCATGTAAAAATTCAAATATTTGAGAGTTTGTGCGTTTACACGAAAGCAACTGTATCACTACAAAATATACTGTTCGCAGTAATAGTGGATTCTGATCCTTGCCCGGGCGTTTAATGCTTTGTATCGTCCTGGTAGCTCCAAAAATTTAAAGATATTTGTAATCTGTTCTCTGAATAGCTTTCCAGTATTAACTGCGCATATTAATAATCACAGTAAAACAAAACAAACCCGAATTGTTGGATATTTTATTTATTCATTATCTCAAAATATGTATTTCATATAATATATATATGCAAAAAAATAACCATAGCCATGTTATTTACAAAGTTACAATATTGTATTCTAGTATTACAAACTATTTCTTGCCAACTGGATTCCAAATAAATTTAAAAAAATCTGTGCAGTTGATTAAACACCATGATGTTATCACAGTCCGCTATATGTAATATATCACAAAAGTAATAGGTCTAAAATAAGAGTTTGAACGTGTAATTTTTTTTACGTGATAACGGATTATAAATCGATGAACGCCGGCTGCACGCACGAAAAATTGTCACGTTCCGCCTGAGCCTAGCGTGCAAGAACCTGCCAAACCACCGTGCGAGAAAATCTTCTATAATATCAAACAGGTTAAGGCGGGATTTTGAACTAATTGTTCGTGATTATATTTAAACAAATTATTTTAATTAAATTTGCAAAACCTGTAAATAATATTTGAAAATTAAAAAGTATGCAATTTTTCATCTATTTCCTTCTTATGACGTTATCACGTAAAATTATCGTCCGTAAACCGACTTTACAGACAACACCCTTTTTTCAAAACTTTTTTGGATGTTGTTCGCAAATTTTTTTTTTTACTAATGGAACAGGGAAACAATATAAAATGGTAGTTCAATTTAGTTTTATCATTTAAATCATCTGCTGATATAGGTATCGTTGTATACTTACTTCACGGAATCGCATTTGCGATTTTTTTTTTTTAAATTTAAATATGTAGCCTATGTGCATCGAATAGTTTTCGATGTGACGTATCGCAGTTGCTTTTCGACGCTACGTCACGGGGTTTGTCATCCTACAGCGACTAGCGTCACCCCCCACCCCCTCCCCTTCACCGAGACTTTCCACCGTCTCGACAGCTCGTAATAACTCGCGGTGAAATATCGACAGCGGACCTGCCACGAGCGACTGCCCGCTCCGGGAGATGAAGTTATGAAGTTACTGGCCGTACGCTTCGATCCGGAGGCCACGCCTGCGCGCCGCCCTCCCCTCCTCCTTCACGGAGCGAGCACAGAGCTGGAATCATAGAGCAACTTCGAGGTAGAACCATCCAAGCTGGCTGGGCGATGAAAATATATAAAAATTCCCACAGGGGAAATTTTTTTTTTAAAATGGACGCATGGCCACCCCGCCCCTCCCCCTTCCTCATTCTAGGAGCGAGCACAGAGCTGGACCCATAGAGCAACTTCGAGGTAGACTCGTCTGAGCTGGCTGGGCGATGGAAATAAAAAAAATTCCCACAGGGAAAAAAAAAAATTTAAAAATAGACGCGTGGCCACTCCGCCCCTACCCCCTCCTCCTTCTAGGATCGAGCACAGAGCTGGAACCATAGAGCAACTTCGAGGTAGACCCATCCGAGCTGGCTGGGCGATGGAAAAAAAAAATTCCCACGGGGGAAAAAAATTTTTAAAAAATGAACGCGTGGCCACCCCACCCCTCCCCCCTCCTCATAGGAATGAGCACAGAGCTGGAACCATAGAGCAACTTCGAGGTAGAACCGTCCAAGCTGGTTGGGCGATGGAGAAAAATTTCCCACAGGGGAAAATAAATTTAAAAAAAAAATGGACGCGTTGCCATTACGTATGTCGGATGTGAAAAAAAACTTCGCGTGAAGTAGAGGAAATATGTATGTATGGTACAAAAAAAACATTTGAAACGCGAGTACGAGTGTGCAAACATAAACAGGCGAGTGTGCAGGTATGAGGGTGGTACCTGAAAGAACGTGTTGCGAGTAGCCGAGTGCGGAAGTATGCGAAGTGCTGAATTATGCATGTAATCTGATGGTTGACAAATTTAACCCCCGGCGTGAATGAGACCAGGAGTTTTCCCCTGCGTCCATGCAGGTTTAACTTGGTACCAACTTAACTACATAGTTATAGTCTAGAGCAAGATGTGTAAAAAACATTTTTTTTTTTGGTTTTATTGTCACGTCTCCGACTCTCGTCACCGTAGGGAAATAAAATATATGCCAGTTTTTTAAGTCGCATCACACGCTTTAAAACACAAAACGTTTTATTAAATTCAGTACTTTAGGTTTTTTTGACGCGAATACGTCTTTAAAATTGCTTCAATATTGGAAGGCAATTAAAAAAATAACAAATGATAACAAAATCGGGGGATACAGTTTGGTGTTGCAGATACACATCTATCATCTCCATCCGAAATTTAATCACACCACTGGATAGCTAAAGGGTCAAAGAGTTCGTTACGCTAAGTGAAGGACTGTGACGCATCGCGCGCGTTGGAGGGGGAAGCGCCGCCATTTTGAAGTCATTTTGCTGCGTTTCGAGATTTGCATTCAGCATAATTTTTGACTCGGAGAAGCTACGACATTCGTTTAGGTTTCAATCGTCAGCTCTCGTCAAAATCTATCGATTGTACATGTAAAACATTAGTGTAAAATAGTTACAGTGAATATATATGGTGTTAAAATTTAAAAAAATATATATATTATATCCTAAATAAAATAGCGTATTTTATATTTTTATAGAGAATATTACCTGTTACGTACACGTATTCTCGAACAACACACGGTCGTGTCCATGACACAGCCAAACCCCTTTTTTTTCTTGTTTTCATCCCATATAGGCCTACATACTTTTTGTGCCCTGAACAGTTTTATTATTAGGACAGATACCTGTGTTTTCGCGCCGGAGCTGAGTTGAGGAACTGCCTGTAGATGAAACGGGGGAACATAACCGCGCGGGAACTGGGGGAAACTGGCTCAGGCTCCATAGGAAAGTTAGACGATTGCCGAGAGGCACTTGTTTACCCTTTGAATGGAAAAGAAACTAGTTTTTGACGTAATAACGTCTCATAAATCGATGAAAGCCGGCTGCACGCACGAAAAAAGCACGACTCATTGTCACGTTCCGCCTGAGCCCGAGCGTGCAAGAACCGGCCAACCACCCTGGAGAGATAAACTTCTATACTATCAAACAGGTTAAGACGGGCTTTTTTTTAAAAAAAAAAAAAAGCAGCTATTTATAAAAAAAATTTGATTTATTTTTTGTCCAATTTCGTAGTTTCGAAATTAACAACTTATTGACATTGATTTGATTTCAGTTTATTTCTATGGCTAATTGTTCGTGATTATATTCAAAAAAATTATTTAAATTGAATTTGCAAAAATCTGTAAATAATATTTGAAAATTAAAATAGTATGCAATTTTTCATCAATGTTTTGTTATGACGTTATCACGTGAAATTATCGTCCGTACACCGACTTTACAGACAAACAAACACCCCCACCCCGTTTTTTTTTGCCGGGGGTTTGCGGGGAGGGGGGTAACTCGTCGTGACGCAAGACGCCCGGAGACAAAAGGAGGCGGAATGTTATGTAAATTAGCGGCCCCGGGAGAAGAGACTTCTGTGTAGACTCGTGGCCAGGGCTTGTGGTGTTGATCTTCCGCGTCGACCAGACCTTCACTAACTAACAAACCAACCTCTTGCCATCTTCCCCTCCCCCAACCCCCACCAACAGACCGAACAGAACAGACGTGAAGACGTAGGGCCGCCTCCGACACAATCAACATTAGCATTCCACAAATAAACAAAAAAAAAATTGGTTGTCTGTAAAGTCGGTTTACGGACGATAGTTTAACGTGACAAATTCATAACAAAACATTGATGAATTGATTGCATTCTTTTATGAATAAAATTGACTCATTTTTATTGAATTGTCACTATTTTGTATGGATACAAAGGAGGAGTGAAGTGAAATCTACATTTTAATTGATAAATTTACTTTTATTTGCACTCATTAATACAAATATATTTATTACTTTAAAAAAGAGATTTTTTTTAACTATAACTTTTATACATGTTTGCTATTTAACTTCTTCCAATCTGTGTTATTCTGTTAAGGATAGGATGATAGGAAACGAATGGGAGTGCTTCAAGTTTAATGTGCCTCGAAAAGGTCTAATCGATGGTTGTTCCAATCAAGTGGAAGAGAGATAGATGCGGCGCAAGCGTACAATGAGCGTAACGGGACACAGCGTAACGGAACCATGTGCGTAGTGGGACACTTTTTTGTGCGTGCAGCCGGCGTTCATCGATTCATTAGACGTCACGTCAAAAAAACACTAACATTTTTCTTATTCTGTGAATTGAAACAACTAACTGTAGTCTCACTACAAAAAAATAGTGTTTGCAGTAATAACTTACCCAGAGTGTTTTCCCAGTACCTCCGATGGTTAAAAAGGTTATTTTGTAAACTTGTTTCCTGAATTATTTAACTGCGAACGTAATGAGCACTATGACGCAAAATAATGTCTCGCTCTTTCCGTGGTTGAAAAAAGGTCATGCTGGAATGATACATCAATTAAAATATAATATTATGCACTACTTTTCGTAAGAAATAATCAGTATTATTCTGAATAAACTTAAAATTTTTAAAAAAAAATATGATTCCTATGTTGTATGTACTAAAAAGTAAAAAATATATATATATATTTAATTTTAAGTAATTTGTTCAAAAGCGAAAGAATGAACTACAAATCTATAAAACATATTTTTAATGAGGTTAAAATAAGAATTAAGTTATAAAAAAACATTAATTTAATGAGAAAAAAAGCGTAGTGTGCTCTCTTCTTTCATTTTGTAAATGACTCTATCCTAACGAATAATCATTAGTGTTAGAAAAGTTAAGTCAACTGATATCAAGCACCCAACGCATTTTTCATTAAAATTAATTGTTTTGTTTATTAATTGATTCTTATTTTAAGTTTATTAATAAATTACGTTATTCAGAGTTGTAGTTCATTCTTTCGGTTTGAACAAATTTCTTAAATTTAAAGATTTTTTTTTTCCTTTTTAGTTCATACTACATAGAAAGCGTCTATTTAATTTTATTAAAATATAATTTTATTTATTTTTTTGCTTTTTATTTCATAAATAATACAATTTTTTTTATATAAATTCCTCAAAATGCACCACAGGATATATTTGTCATCCTAAGCATGTATATAACTATAAATATCAAAGACCATGCTGATACTCATAGACTAATAATTCTTTAATTCTTCTACGGAAAACAATATTACTCTATGATATTACTGAAAGTCAATATTATATCAATTTTGAGATAATGTTTCTTCAAAAGAGTGACCCAGTTAGCAATATTTTTGAGAAAAAGAATATTTCATTAAATAAAACCAGGACACATCCCCCTGTGTGTGAAGGAAAAAAAAGGGGGTGGGGGGGCAGGTTGACCCACTGACGTTCCACTTCGTAATACTCCTCTCGAAATGCACCACAAACTCAATTTTCAGAGTCCCGAAAATTTCGGAGGAAATAGATTCTCACCTCCCCCCCCCCCCCCCCCTTTTTTTTTTTTGTTCATCCGAAGAGGTCTGATAGTACCTGAAGACCTCGGAAGAACTTCAGAATCTACGAACTTCAATTTTCCTGTATTTCGAAAAATCAAGGGCAAGTGACCACCCCTGGAGAATTTAGGTGTGGATAACAGTCGAACCCCCGGGCAAATTTGCCACATGGATATACAAAAAAAGCATTGTTTTTGCCCAGAGCTCGAAAGTAGTGGTTTTTTTTTGCCCCTATGCCCCTTACCCCTTACCTCTTCAGGTTATAGTCATAAAATTATTGTGTTGTCAACCGGATTACATATACTTGCATAGTTTCAAATCGATACAAGTACGACAATTAGGAATAGATTAAAATCAAATTTTAATATTTGATTACATAGTTACAAGTGAATTATATTTTTTTTTTATAAATTCCTCAAAATTCTCTAAAAAAATCAATTTTCGAAGTCCCGAAAATTTCTGGGGGAATTACACCCCCCCCCCCCCCCTTTTCATGGTTATCCGATAGTGCCCGAAGTACCCGGAAGCACGTCAAAATTAACGGTACTTTAATTGTCCCGACTTTAAAAAAAACCGGGAGCAAATGACCTTTTCCCTGAGGGGGAGGGGGTTGGATGTTGAGGACACCAAGTATCTCGAAATCACACCAAATCGAAATAGGATTGCTTGTTTCCTGCGCCAATTTTTTGTGGACATGTAATCTAATAAATTTTGTCTTATCCCCTAATTATTTTATCCGAACCCCGTATTATTTTTGTCTGATCCCCTGATAAATGATTCCTGATACCCTACTAATTGTTGTCTGTTTATCTACAACGTTTTTTTTATTTCTAATAATATTTGCTTGATCATCTAATAACGTTTATCTGATCATCTAATTATTTTTGTCTGATCCCCTAACTCACCTAAAAAAAAATTTATTCTCCCCTAATCATATTTGTCTGATCCCTTGATAATTTTTTATTTGGTTCCCTAAATACGTTTGTCTCTTTCCTAATATTTTTGTTCTCTGCCCGGATGTTACTTTTCTGATCCCCTGATTATTTTGACTAGTTTTAATTCATTTAATTAAGGGCCTCCTGTAAGTCTGCCAGTCTGTAAACAAGAACAAAACTCTCGTTTACGAAGGCAGGACTGGCGGAAAATGTCAAGACTTCGAAGAAACTTGACGGCTGAAGAGACTTCCTCCAAGGTTCTCCATGCCTCTACTTCGTATGTAACTAAGTTTCTGTCAACCCTCCCCCTCTCTCTCTCCTCCCTTCCGTTTTCAACCGAAACCCATCGAAAAGGAAAATTCGATTTACCTGGTTCCCTCTCCAGGGTCAAAAGGCATGAACAGGAGAATTGCCGTTGAGAAGGGTGGGAGGGGGAAGGGTTTTTTTTTGACATAGGCTCCGTGCTTCCGATCAGCGAACTCCCGTGAGAAAAAATCAGAACTTATTTATTTCGAGCTCCCTTTCCACCCCCTCCCCTTCTCTTCACACTTCTCTTCCATCCCCCCAACCACTTTTCGAATTAAATTCCATCTACTGTCTTCCCTCGTTAATTGGTTTATTAACTTCCGCCTCCTCTCAGCACGAGGCGAGAGAGAGCAAAAGGAAGTTGACGCAGATTTTGCCAAGGCGCTCGGGAAGTGAACGCGAGATAAAAAATAAAATAAATTCTTACCGTGAACCATTTTTTTAATATAAATTTACAAAGTCGAAACTCTTTCTCGCGGAGTTTGATAATTGTTTTTTTTTTTTTTTTTGCATTCGTACAAACACAAGATTTAAAATATACCTATATATATATATATATATATATATATATATATATATATATATATAAAATCTCAAACGTCGTAAAAAACCAGCCAACCTCAAAAACCTGCAAGAATAGCCTACTTGCAATTTATTTATTTTTCTTTTACGCAAATTACTAAGACTCCGTTGTAATTGGTTCCTGAAAAAAATAAGTTTAGTTTTGGGACTCATTGTTGCCATCATTGATAAAAAAAAACTAAAACCATATAGTTACTAGTTAATGAAAACTCGCGAAAAAAATTTTCGTTGCAGGTCAAGCTTTCGATATTCTTCGCATGTTAATTCATATTTCGATATTCCAACTTTTTTTCCCGAGTATACGCGATTTTTCATTTCGGTTTGAATATACATTATTCGATTGTTCTAATGATTTGGCAAACCATCGAGAGTAAAAAAAATGTGATGGCTTTCCTATAAATCGAACTCAGATCCTTTGGTTATGAGAGTCGAGTTACTTATTTTTGTGGCATCTTGCTTCGCTATCAATATTGTTTCAAACAATTTCAAACCGATGGACTATATTTCATATCAAAGGTGTTTAAGTTGTAATTAATATGATTTTAACAACATTTGACCTTTTCTCTCCTTGATCCGATTTTTGTCAATTTACTCCACCGAGATTTTATCTCTCTTTATTTTATGTTGCAGTCCAAAAGTGTTTCACGCAAAATTATGGCAGTTGACGAGTTGACATATGTAAGTATGAATATATTTACACTCTTTGGAGTTGGTTATTTGTGCGTAAAGACAAAAAAAAACTAAAACAAAAACTTAGGATAGGTGGTATCAGATACGCCACCGCAGTAATTTCGGTGGAAAATCTTATGCGCGACTCAGTGAGTTGCATGGTATAGGGGTGTAGAGGTAAGCAGTGAAATGGTTGTAACCAAATTACATACACATATTTATCTCTTCTATTTTTAGCCATTTCCCGCTGTTTCTGACGCATAATGGTACGTCTAGGAGGCGCCGTAGCTGAAGTAATATAAAATTTTCAATAAAATTTAAGTTAAATCCACTATAACTATTGACGGGCACTTATCATCAATTATATTTATATTTAACGCGATCACTTTCGTGTTAATCTGTACACATTCCGACGAGTTACAAGCAAATGAAATCCTTGCAAGCGTCAATTTTCAGCCCAAACTGAGACGTGTGTCACGAGGCACTGGCGCTATTTAACTGCATGAGTCACAGGCCGTGAGTCATGGCTGCTTCGCTCTACTCAAATACATATAAATGAATAGCGCTTGGCACGTAGTCACAGAGCTACAGTCATTACCGAGGTGACATGTTTTAGTTGCATGCTGTTTTGGCAAGTGACCCCCCTACTAACCTACCTTAAAGGCGTTTCACGTAAAAAAAAAAAACATTCAAAGCAATAGAGATTTTATGGTATTCGCACCACGGTAACGATTTCGAAAGTTGTGCTTTTTTTTTGTACTTTTAATCTAGAAATTAGGTCATATTTAAGTACTTGTGTAATGATGAATAAAATAATGCATAAATAAAAATTTCGCCCCAAACCCTATTAAAAAATTATATTTTGTTCGAATGAAAAATGGAAACAACGCAAACATACTGGGACCCCATATATAATTTAGTAAAATTCTGTGACGTCGCTGCGTAATATAAAAAAATTACGTTGGTATTTATGAGTCCAATATTAAGGCCATGAACATCGTTAAGGCAGAATTGCTAAAACTGTATTGCTAAACATGCAAAATCAAATGTCTCATTCAACTGTGCTCTTGAATATAAATAGATATTTGATTATTCTAAAAAAAACTATGCATACAACAAATCATAAACAAAAACTAAATTATTTAGAAAAAAGTTTGGACAAATTTTCTGTTTTGTTATTGTATGTTGAACACTAATATTTGCTCTTAACGATGTACTTACTGTAAACATACAGCATATGTCATTTTTATTTTCTAAAATTAATGTTTTAAGATAAATTTAAAATGTACTGTTAAATACTTTAAGAGTTATCAAGCAACATATGATATCAGTTATCTGTGTTTGAAGTATAATAGAAATTACGTTCCTTTATTTTAGATAGGGTAGGCTACTCGTTATGCTGAACAGGAGTTTTCCTCGGATGTTTTCCAGAAGTTCTTCATTTGGAGCATAGGCGTGCCCAGACATTTCCATTAGGGGGGGCCCTGCTAAATTTTTAAATCAGAAGCTGAATTTAGAATGTTAAATAGCCTAAATACATTCACTCATTGCGTGTTTATATTTTTGTGCAGTATCGACGAGATATGAATGTTTACTAGTTAATATTTATATCCGTATAATTTTAGCAATCTTGAAAATATGTTTTTTTTCCATAGACAATGTTTAAAGGGTACTTACACATTTTTCCCTCTCGAATTTTCCAATAGCTTGGTCCAGATCTACCTTGAAATTAACTTCTTTTTAGTGAATGCAAACACAGCAATTCAGACAACGGAACTTTAACAAACATCTTAATTTTTTTTTTGCTTGGCCATTTTAAGGGACCTCGTCTTTTAAATAAACTAAGGCGGCTGTATTTCCAGAACGATAAAATGTTTAGAAATATTGATAATTACCACACTGCAACACTGAAAAACAGTTTGAGTGTCACAGTGCCAGGAATATACGAATATTAACGAACGCATTAGAGAAAATGCCGATCTGAGTGATTACATTAGGGGGGGCCATGGAGACTGTACCTTGAGGCAAGGAATTTCTTTTATACTCGAACAAATTACGTAAGTGAGACTGGCCGAAGTGGGTTGTTACCACAACGCCGAAATACCATAACCCCGAATGTTAAAATTGTCCACAACGCCGACAGCTAGAAAACTGCTGTGTACCACAACGCCGAAATAACAACTGAATGAATTTGTGTTTGTTTCTTAAATGTACCTTAACGCCGAAATACCACAATCAAACCTAACCTTACCTAACCTAGCCTAGCGTAATATAACCTAACCTAAGTTAACCTAGCCTATCCTAGCCTAGCTTAACCTAACCTAGCCTAACCTAACCTAACCTAACCTAGTCTAACCTAGTCTAACCTAACCTAGTCTAACCTAACCTAGTTTAACCTAACCTAGTCTAACCTAACCTTTGTGGCAGTCCTGTAATGACATTTTTCGTCGTTAGTGTTATTTGTGGTAATTCTGCGTTGTGGTACACAGCAGTTTTCTAGCTGTCGGCGTTGTGGTAATTCGGCGTTGTGGTACTCAGCAGTTTTCTAGTTGTCGGCGTTTTGGTCAATTTGGCATTTCGGCGTTGTGGTGCGTCCCCGGCCGAAGTCGGCCAAATTGCTGCGAACTGTAACGTAAGGTGCAATCTGGCTGGAATGGCTGTACCTACGGGGGATTTCCCTACGTAGTTCCTCCTGGTGTTGGCCACCTCCCATTTCAGGTCATCCCTACTAATATTATAAATGTGAATGTAAGCTTGTTTGTTACGCTTTCACGCGAAAACTACTTAACCGATCTTCATGGAACTTTGTACACATTTCTTGGAGGTATTAGAAGTAACATAAGATACTTTTTATTGAAAAAAATAAATATTTTTTTACGAAAGATAAAGAAAATGTTTGTCAAAAAATCTCAATCTAGCTACTTTAACGCCATCTAGCATTCCAGTTATGAAGTTCCAACCCTGAGTACTGTAATACCGTTGCACTGTATTATCTACGGTCAAAATTCAAAATTCAAAATTCAGAATTATTTGTTTTTGTTACAGAGAAATATATTTTATTGATTTACTTCAATTGTAATGATCACTGATACTTATTTAATGGCTTCAATGCGAGCGAAGCCGCGGGTAAAAGCTAGTGATTTTATATTTATATTATTCACTGATCAGCTTTTAGACTTTTTCAATTGTTTAACTTTCACGAAAAGAAAAATATATACAGTGCATACTTTTTGCATAATTAGCTGTCGAAGTTACATTTTTTAACGTTTTTGGGTTGAGCAAATAAGGAGAATTTAATTTAATGCAGATCTGAAACTTGTTAGGTTAAACTGCATGATATGGTTCGCATTTCTATCACCAAAAAAAACTCATTTCATGTTTCTTGGCTGTCGAAATCGTAAACAAATTTGAGAATTTTGAAATGCCAGGTAACATTAATTAATATTTTTCTGAAAGAAATTCAAACGATTTCTTGAAGTAGACAGTGGCATTTCAGTTAAACTTAAAAAGATTCAGTTGTGCAATAAATTAAATTCTTCTTATTTTTACAACCCAAAAACGTTAAAAATGTAACTTTGGCAGCTAATTATGCAGAAAGTATGCACTGTATATATTTTTCATTTCGTGGAAGTTAAACAATTGAAAAAGTCTACAAGTTTATCTGTTATTACTGTAAATATAGAATCTTGACCTGACAAGGGAGGCACCCCCTTAAACTAACTTCCGCTTCCGTTTCCTTCGGCCTCTTGCAGGCGAGTTCTCAACCCGAATTCTCTTTCCTTTTGCAATCTGGTCCTGTTTTCTCCTCCGTTCGCTTCCTTGATTTGGCGTTCAGATATCCCTATCTGCGTGCCTCGTTTCAATAATATTCATGTCTTAACTGTTCCATTTTCATTCCCCTTCTGTGGGATGTGCTTATGAAGTTCCAACTTCCTTTATTGATTCGTTGAAAACGAACTCTCCGAAGCGGTTTATATCAAACGAGACCTGTGAGATCTCGCACTAAATATAAAAAGGGGGGTTGTCTGTAAAGTCGGTTTACGGACGATAATTTAATGTGATAACGTCATAAGAAAACATTGATGAAAAATTGCATAATTTTTTAATTTTCAAATATTATTTACAGTTTTTTTGCCAATTTAATTTAAATAATTTGCTTAAATAAAATAACGTTCAATTAGTTATATAAATAAACTGAAATCAAATCAATGTCAATAAATTGTTAATTTGAAATGACGAAATTGGACAAATAAATCAAATTTTTTAAATTGCTGCTTTTAAAGTGCCCGCCTTAACCTGTTTGATATTATAGAAGATTTTCTCGCACGGTGGTTGGCCGGTTCAACTTGTCATTGCCTCTCTATCGCTTGTTCCGCGCTCTCGCTTGAACGCTCGGCTGAGGCGGAACGTGACAATGAGTCATGCTTTTTCGTGCGTGCAGCCGGCGTTCATCGATTTATAAGACGCTATCGTGTCAAAAAAAATATATCTTATCAGAGGTCTTTCACTGAAAAACGTTTGATACTGTTTCATTTTGAATATGTATTTAACCATTTCATACAGTTTTTCAGTGAAATTCAATGGATTTAAACAGTTAGAACCGTTTCTTTCCAAGATTGGTTGTTTCATTTTGCACGTACATTTAGTTTTTTCTCTGCTCTTTCTTCCTGTCTCGCGTGAGCAAATAAAACGATAACCCGAGTAAAATTACAAGAGGTTGAACATTTCAGAGGCAAGCCCGCACTAAGCGATGCTTTTATTGCCTGGACGCCTGCGAATAATATTCCGCGCGGGATGTTTATGGCGCACGCTTTATAGCAGCCGTTCCGATATTTACGACAGGCTTGCAAACCAAGCGCTCGCTACGAAACTACGACAAGAAAACTCCCGAGCGGGGAAGCATGGAAAGAGTTTGAGATACGTTCGATGGGAAAAGAAAGGAAAGTGTAGCTATGGCAACGTGGAAGAGAATACGACAACAGTATAGCATGACTGAAATGTAAACACCCGAGTTATAAATTTTACTGTCATGTCGTAGTAGTTTCGTCAGCCATATAACGTCTGGCAGAAGGCTGTATAAAATGAAAGTATGGCACACTATCCCTCAGTGCATATATTTGGAACACGTTTCGATGTAAAATTGTTTTCAAAATCTGTACTCCGGAGATTAGGTACTCGATGTCCAATTTTTTTATTATAAAATAGTCGTGGAAAAATCAAAACATCAAACTATTGTGTCATAATTTTCATCTCGTAAAGATAAAAAAGTATAACGTTTTAGATTTCACGAATCAAATCCTATTACGAGGGAAGAAACCAGAAAATGAATTTGAAACAATTCGAAAACATATTCTCATGAACAATTTACGATTTTGTGAGATTGTGTATTTTATTTCCAGGTAACATAAATATTTGTAAGAGCTGTTTAAGTACAGAGGAAAGATAATTAAATTTTTAAAAAAATGTTCTCAGTTTTGGTACAAATATTACTGAATATTACTTGTTTTAAAGTTAATAAAAATAGAATTTAAAACAGCTAAACATAACATTTGTACAATTTTAGAACAAATTGTTGTTTTCAATGATAAATTAAATGGTCGCCGCTCCTACGCACGACGAGAAGACTGCGCGCCAGTCCAGAGGAGACACCGCGCTAGAAGCACCAGCGAGCGTCGCGCTTATCATCCCGCCTCGCCAGTGTTGATGGGGGGGAAAAGTGAATTCCTTGCCACGTCTCAACATGCCGTCTCCCGTCGATACCCAGGTTCCACGCTTCTGTATATATATATATATTTTTTTTTTTTCGCGGCTGTCAAAAAATCTTGAAATACGTTTCGCGGTGAGAACTCTCTGAAAAAAGGAGAAGTAAATTCACCGACTTTCCTCGCCTTGTGTGTGGGAAAAACCCCGCAGATCTTTCTGCTTGCGCCAACAGTTTGGGTTCGTTCGTTCCCTGTCCGGAGGGAAAACACTTTTTTTCGAGGGAGAAAGGAGAGAGAGAGTTTCTTTATGCGGGATTCTCACGCATGCAACAACAACAACAACTCGTGGATGTTGTGGTAGTGCGTGTCGCTGACGAGTTGTCTCCGAAGAATGAGGGGGAAAAAATGCAGCTTTTCTCGGAGGGGCGTAGCGGGGAGGTGGGGTGTAAAAGCCTGCATGTCACGGAGGAAGGCTTACACTAAACCTCTGCATAGAAGGAAAATAAAATTCAGTATTTTAGAAAAAATAATAGTTTTAAAAAAAATATACGCTTTATATAGAAAACCAAAAAAAAAAATAGAAAAAAAATATTAATAAATTTGAATTAAGAATAGTGTAAAAATTTTAATAAATATAAATTAATAATAGTGTAAATAAGGAAAAAAAAGTATTTTATTTAAAACAAGCGTGGGTTGCTTTTTAATATATTATCGAAATGATAATCCTTCTACTCATATTTGTCAATAAAATATTTTAACTATTGACACCATGCTCCCCACGCAAACAAGGCTCTTTCCTCATCAAGGCTCTTTCCTCAAAAATTGTAAATTTAAATTCCTGCTTATTTTTTTGAATTGAAAATTCTCTTTGGTATTCGGAAATTTGATAATATTAGAGAAATCGGCTAAAGATAATGGTTGGAAATTAATTTTAACATCAATTCCTGCCTTATCGACTATAGATGAAAATTATATAAATTGACAAAAATCTCATTTTTCAAATTGAATAATGGAATAAACTTATCAAATTAGTGTATTGTCATCATCCTCGATAAATCTACAAATTTTGAATGAAATCTGGCCTTTCAAAGTGGGTCAAAATCGCACCCAAAGGAGTCGGTTACAAACATATATACAGGTGAAGCTAATATAAAGCGTGAAAAAAGGGGGTTTGTCTGTAAAGTCGGTTTACGGACGATAATTTTAAGTGATAACGTCATAAGAAAACTTTGATTAAAAATTTGCAAACTTTTTTAATTTTCAAATATTATTTACAGTTTTTGCAAATTTAATTTAAATAATTTGTTTAAATATAATCACGAACAATTAGTTATAGAAATAAACTGAAATCAAATCAATGTCAATAAATTGTTGATTTGAAATGACGAAAATAGGACAAATAAATCAATGTTATTAAATTGCTGCTTTTAAAAAGCCCACCTTAAACTGTTTGATAATATAGAAGATTTTCTCGCACGGTGGTTGGCCTGTTCTTGCACGCTCGGCTCAGGCGGAACGTGACAATGAGTCATGTTTTCGTGCGTGCCGCCGGTGTTCATCTATTTATAAGACGTTGCATATATTTTTTTAATTGATGTTTCATTCGAGCATAATTTATATAAACCATGGGAAAAAATCTACTATTTAATAATTGGACTGTATTTTGTTGTATCGTGCTTATCACACTGGAAATATATCCAGGGAACGGTTTGCAAATAACTTTCAACTACTGGAGGTACTGGGACAATACAAGGCATACATTCCCGGGTAAAACTCCTAACCCAGTATTACTGCAAACACTATTTTGTTAGTGATAAAGTTGTTTCCATGTAAATGTAATAATTGGAAAATATCTGTAATTTTACTTGAATATTTCTGTTCCATTTACAAAAAAATATACAGAGTTGATTGAGCCTGTGTCCAAGTCGCTATGGACGATTCTGTGGAATATGTGTACGTGTAAATATGTGTGTATGTATGTTCCCTGTGGACTCCAAAACGGCTGGACCGATTTTGATGAAATTTTCAGGCGATCTTCAGATTAGCCAAGCGGGTGACGTGTGATGTTTGGTAGCGATGGAATCAACAGATTTTTTTTTTGACGTGACAACGTCTAATATATCGATGAACGCCGGCTGCACGCACGAGAAAGTGTCCCGTTACGAAAATTTTCCCGTTACGCTGTGTCCCGTTTCGCTCATTGTACGCTTGCGCCGCATCTCTCTCTCTTCCACTCGATTGGAACAACCATCGATTTGACTTTTTCGAGACACATTAAACTTGAAACACTCCCATTCGTTTCCTACTTTTCCTATCATCGTCCTATCCTTAACAGAATAACACAGATTGGAAGAAGTTAAATAGCAAACATGTATAAAAGTTATAGTTAAAATCTCTTCGTTGAAGTAATAAACATATTTGAATTAATGAGTGCAAATAAAAGTAACATTTCACACCTTCTTTGTATCCATAAAAAATAGTGATAATTCAATAAAATGATTCAATTTTATTCATAAAAGAATGCAATCATTTCATCAATGTTTTGTTATGACGTTGTCACGTTAAACTATCGTCCGTAAACCGACTTTACAGACAACCAATTTTTTTAACGTCTCCTTATTTTTACTAGGAGCTTTTCCCAACGACTGCCTCATTGGCTAAAATGTTTGACCGCGCGTGAAAACTTCCACAGAATAATTGCACATCATCAAAAACTCTCAATAATGTGCCAGTGAATTTCACCAAAGAAGCGTTTTTTGGCCGCTGTGATGAATTATTGCAATTTCGAACCGTCGCTCATAATCTGAGACAAATTTTACGGCAGTTATACTACACGAGATTATGTTGTGTTTTGTAGCAGATTCTTTTGCCTGAAACATGGCAAATGATATCTGGTATTTTTTTAAAAGCCAGGAATATATTCGTAATTATTTTTTTTTTCCTCGCTAATTACATGTTCCCTCACTGTAAGTTGATTTCTGGAGTGTTTGCAGTTGGTTAACGTGTATTTCATGTTTCATGTCGTTATTTTATTTTTAACGTTTAACACTGTTAAACTTTTTGAGTGGACGAACTTCAACAAAATGAAAAAAAAATTACATAGTGATATTTGCATAATTAGCTGGCAATGTTACATTTTTAACTTTTTTGTACAGTACAGATAAAGTGAACCAAATGTAATAAATAACTAAAAATTATTGGGTGTAAAAGCAAAGAGTGGCCACAGTGTGGTATTGTTTAAAATTATCTTAGAAAAAAAAATAATCTTATTGAGCCGTTTAAAATCATTAAAATTCACATGATTTTAAAAGGCTAAGTAATATTAAATCGTTTTTTTCTTAAATAAATTAAACAATATCACATAGCAGCCAATATAAATAAAATTCAGTTTTAAAAGCTCTAATTATATATTCAATTACATTCACCTTATCCATACTGCAAAAAAAACATAAAAATGTAACTTTGCTACTAATCATGCAAAAAAGGATGCTATATATACATATATTCGTTATATGAAATTTTAGCCACTCAAAAGTTAACTTTGTGGAAAGTAAATGTAAAACAATAACCAAAAAAAAAAAAAGGGAAATACACCCTTCATGTTAGCAAATTATCTTCTGTCACCTCCCTTTTATTTTTTCGGAAAAATAAATTTGGAAAATTTTCAAACACAATCGAAAAATCAAACGTGGTGAGTAAAACTGAGTCTCAAATGGGTAATTAGCATATGCACATTATAGTTATCAAACAGATTCATATGAAAAAAATTAATTTTTACCATCACTGTCTCGTTCGGGTGGGAGTACTTACGCCTTTTGTAGGCACCTTGTAAACCCCACGACATTGTATCTACACCCTGCAGTAATTCGGGCGGAAAAGCTGCAAAAAGATACGCTCTTTCGGGGAGGAGGAAAAAATTCATAGTACTATCATTGGCAGAAGAAGGTGAGGAGGTGGGGGAATCGTAAGAAAGGTACCGGTTGAGTTTCGAGATTTTTTTTTTTTTTTTTTTTTTTTAAGCGTGAGCTATAATGATAAGACGAAATTGGAAACGTTACAAGTTACGTGATACGCCCGGAATATGTTTACAGTTACGGCCGTGGTAACGTTGACAGTCTTCAGACACTTCTGTACCTCGGTTGCTTAAGAAACTACATATGTCCACTTTTCAGCAAATTGAAAACTTTTAACCACTGTTTCACATTATTTCTAGTGGCATATAACACCAAGATTTTCAATACGTCAAAAATTCAGATAATTGAGGTTATAAAAATGTAGAGAGATTAAGTGAGGTCTGTTTAAAAGAATTAAAACTGCTCTCTTGAAAATTTTTTTGTTTTTATAACATAGTGTGTTATACCTCCAAAGTACTGATGTACGTTCGAATTTATACTTTTTTAGGCGTGGTTTAAAAAAAATAAGATAAAGTGAATTTTAACAATGCGCGCGCACCATGCAACGAAATTTTGACAGGATGAAGAAAGGATATACACAATAAAATTATATATGTGCTTTTAAATCTTATACTTTAGTGATTTATATTGAATACTGGTTCATATCATTAAAACATTAATTTATTGTGAATATTAGTGATATAAATTGTTTTTAAAAACATTTTCAAATATATTTACTTAAATTAGGTTATGTTCCCGTATGTATAATTTATTTTCTTTATAAATTAATACTTTACTGTTCAATAAGTAATTATAAATTAATCATTCAGCATATTTTTTGATTTACATTATTAATTAAAATTTATCTTGATTATTTTACCAAATTAAATAATTAGCTTTAATTCTTATGTTTAAATTAATATTGAATAGTGAGTTTTTATTTAATATTTTAAAAATATTTATTACATTTTTTATTTAACAATTGTATTTATAATATAACGCTTCGACTTTAATTATTTTATGTATGTAATAAGTTGAATTCAAAATTAAAATCAGTTTTTTTTTACTGCGTCAAGTAAGTATAAAGTAATGAGGAGACACAATCATTTGCCACCCGGGTCCTTAAATTCTCTCGGCGGCCTGCAATGCAAGCTCTGGTAATGCGCAGAAATTTCCTCGGAAGAGCGGACGGACAGAAAAAAAAGGGGGGGAAGTGTGTGTGTGTGTGTGAGAGAGAGAGAGAGAGAGAGAGAGAACGAGACAGAGAAAGAGAGAGAGAGTTACCCTGTTGGCGCCACGTGCGAAATATAGCCACGCCGAACTTTCCCAAAACACCGGAGACCGGCAAAGTCTCTACGCTCCTACGCTCCATACACACCCGTGACTCTACCGGCCACTTATTACGTTATTACGTATATACGTCGGGCGCGCGCCCTGCCTTGCGGGCGGGAAAACTGCAACTCCGTGTGACGCAGATGTCCCCACGTAATTGGCCAGAAGTTTTCCTTGATACAGCGCATCCAATACCCTCGCGTTGTTTTTTTTTTTCTGTTCAGTTTTTGCGCCCAGAAATTAAAAAAAAATTGGTTGTCTATAAAGTCGGTTTACGGACGATAGTTTTAACATGACAACTTCATAACAAAACATTGACGAAATGATTGCATACTTTTATGAATAAAATTGAATTTACTTATTTTAATAATAAATAATAAATACTTGAAATTATACTAGTAATCAGATTTTTAAAATGCAAGAATAATTAACCTTTTATGCCGAAATTGTTGTTGTAATAAGCAATGAAAACCACATTAACTTTTCACTTCACTTTATAAACAGTCGACGAAACAGTTCACGTGTAGATGACTTGTAATTAATTTTAAAAACTGGCGTTTAGCTATAAAGTTTAAATATAATTATGAACAAGTTTTCATATAAATAAACTGTAATCAAATATATATCATCAATTATATGAATCACCATAATTTTTTAGTCAATTGTAACATAACCTATTATTACTGCACTCGCCGACAGCGTAACGGGACACAGCAAAATGGAACAATGAGCGTAACGGGACACAGAGTAACGGAACAATGAGCGTAACGGGACACAGTGTAATGGAACAAAGAGCGTAACGGGACACAATGTAATGGAACAATGAGCATAATGGAACAATGTGCGTAACGGGACACTTTTTCGTGCGTGCAGCCGGCGTTCATCGATTTATTAGATGTCACGTCAACAAATTTCTGTACTCTTCCACAATTAGATTACTTTTAGAAACCATTTGCCCAATAAATACTTTGTAAAACTACAAGAAAGATGACTTGATGTAAGTTTTTGGACATACGCCATTGCTAAGAACTTTTTCTGTTGAAGAAAAACTAATAAATAAAATATAAATAAATAAATAAATAAAAAAATAAAAACACACAAGAAAGGCAAAAAAAAAATAAAAACATACAAAATTAAGGAAACAATTGCTGTTGTCAACAAGAATATAAACACCACAAAATATTCCGAAACACAAATATGGTCAACAAACAAAGAAAAAACAAAGAAAAAAGTACTAAGTAAACAAAAAACACACATATGATGACAACACAAAAATATTGAAAACAAAATAATTCAGCACAACAGTTGAAACGAGACAAAAACATGACAAAACGAAAAGACAAAAAAATACAATAGTTTTACCAAAACAGAAACAAGCGACTTTTCGGGAACTGCTATCTGCTCCCGTCCTCAGGCAGAGACGCACATGGTACGGAAACACAGTCGCACCTGTGTTTCCGTACCATGTGCGTCTCTGCCTGAGGACGGGAGCAGATAGCAGTTCCCGAAACGTCGCTTGTTTCTGTTTTGGTAAAACTATTGTATTTTTTTGTCTTTTCGTTTTGTCGTGTTTTTGTCTCGTTTCAACTGTTGTGCTGAATTATTTTGTTTTCAATATTTTTGTGTTGTCATCATTTGTGTGTTTTTTGTTTACTTAGTACTTTTTTCTTTGTTTTTTCTTTGTTTGTTGACCATATTTGTGTTTCGGAATATTTTGTGGTGTTTATATTCTTGTTGACAACAGCAATTGTTTGCTTAATTTTGTATGTTTTTTATTTTTTTTTTGCCTTTCTTCTCTGTTTTTATTTTTTATTTTTTTTATTTTTTTATTTTTTTTTTTATTTATTAGTTTTTCTTCAACAGAAAAAGTTCTTAGCAATGGCGTATGTCCAAAAACTTACATCAAGTCATGCACTCCCATTGCACAAATCTTTTAAAGATAACTACAAGAAGGATACTGCAACATTGTACAACACATGAGCATGGTTTTTTTTTTGTGCAATATATGAAACTTGTTTCTCTAGACAAAACTGAGGATTTCTTACGAAAATTGAGCGCATAATTTTATATGTCAATTTAAGTTTCATTCAAGCATAAAATGTTTAAACCTTGTGAAATAGATGATTGAACATTAAATAATTATACCTACTTTATTTCGTTGTATAATGCTCATTAATGTGTGTAGTTAACACTGGAAAGCTATTCAGGGAACGGTTTACGGGACAACACGGAGCATTAAACAAATACGGATTTTCAAGATGGCGGCCATAACGATAATTGCAACAGTTACGTGGGGTCTGCTTACGAAAATCATTTAAGAGTTCGCTGAGGGCCGAAAAGTACTTTTGATTTCGGATTAAGTTTTCAAACTGTAGTTATAGAATAGTTAAAATGGCTAAAACGCATGTTTTCAGAGTATATTATATTAGGCGTAAAACAACCGGTGCAGATTCTCGAAAGGGACTTGCATTACACCTTATTCTTCATTTCTCCGCCATGTAATGTTTCGGTCGCCGCTCATACGCACGACGAGAAGACTGCGCGACAGTCCAGAGGAGACACCGCGCTAGAAGCACCAGCGAGCGTCGCGCTTATCATCCCGCCTCACTGACACAGATACACCCCTGACGAGGCGGGCCCCTAAAGACACTACATCTGAGTTACCATGCTTGTGACACATGAGCCTTAGGTGGGTGTCACTGCTATTATCTTCTGCCGGTGCGGCTAATACACCAGCAGAATTGTGTTGGCTGAATATTCTTTCAACCGCTTTCCTTAGAGT
Organism: Bacillus rossius redtenbacheri; assembly: GCF_032445375.1. Classification (NCBI taxonomy): domain Eukaryota; kingdom Metazoa; phylum Arthropoda; class Insecta; order Phasmatodea; family Bacillidae; genus Bacillus; species Bacillus rossius. The sequence goes on from NC_086345.1 coordinate 23,392,287, forward strand.
GCACAGTGCATGTCTCGCAAAAATGGTACTAAGTAAATTTATTAGTCTAACCGGTTCAATCACTATTGGTCTTTTTTCCAGGCACACTTACTGCATACCACAGTTTCCGCCTAATTCCAATATGCGCACCATAATTTCGCACCTTGCGTACCATTCGATATTTATAGGACGTACCCGAAAATTGAGTTAGTAATTGTTTGCTCCCCCTACTATTATTTGTGTGCCCTCATCCAGATGGATGTTTTTTACTGAATATATTGTGATGTTTTTTAATGTTCCTCCTGGTATTTCTGCATTATAAAGGCACTAAATCATCCGCGAATGCGATGGATTTTGTTTTCATATGGTGTCATGTGTAGCCTATATTTATCGATGACCAGATTTCACATGGTCTAGTAAAGCAGAGCCTCAAAGTTTGCGTCTGCGTTTCTAGACTATTCCTTTATCCATGAGTTAGTTCTGAGTCATAATAGCAATTCTTTCTTTCTCAGAATGAATTCTGCCAAATGAACAGGAAATACAAGAAGGAACGAATAATGTACCCGCTTCTCCGAGGATGTTATTAACAAATGCCCTCAATCCGATAATACGATAAATAGTAAAATAGTTTTATGCACAAAAATGTTTTATGTTTCATCCCAATCGCATAACATAACGTTTGAATTATTTTACATTATTACCGATAGAAGGAACGACAGACATGCGCGGCAAAATTTTGAGTGTCCTTTAATTGCCTACGAACCCTAAAAAAAATTGGTTGTCTTTAAAGTCGGTTTACGGACGATATTTTAACGTGACAACGTCATAACAAAACATTTATGAATGATTGCATACTTTTATGAATAAAATTGAATCATTTTTATTGAATTATCACTATTTTAAAGGATACAAAGAAGGAGTGAAATGTTACTTTTATTTGCACTCATTAATTCAAAGATGTTTATTACTTTAACGAAGAGATTATCTTAACTATAACTTTTATACATGTTTGCTATTTAACTTCTTCCAATCTGTGTCATTCTGTTAAGGATAGGACGATGATAGGAAAAGTAGGAAACGAATGGGAGTGTTTTAAGTTTAATGTGCCTCGAAAAAGTCTAATGGATGGTTGTTCTAATCGAGTGGAAGAGAGATAGATGTGGCGCAAGCATACAATGAGCGTAACGGGACAAAACGTAACGGGAAAATGTGCGTAACGGGACATTGAGTCATCCTTTTTCGTGCATGCAGCCGGCGTTCATCGATTTATTAGACGTTGTCACGTCAAAAATGTTGTGTAAAATTAGGTATCAGACCAGAAAGTAGCCATAGTTAAGTTCTGGTTCAATGTGTGAACGTAAACGTGTATGAAAAATTTTTCATGAGGTCCGTCCACAGAATTGTGTGTGTGGTGGGAAGGTGGGGGGGGGGGGGGTAGTTTCAGATCAAACGAGCGCCTGAATGCTGGAAATGTGGGGTTGAAAACCCAGTCGCTTTGATCTAACATGCAGTCTGAACACATCCGCTGTTCTTGTGTTCGCGCGGTGCTATGCTACACCGCATTTGTTCGTGCCTGGTTATGCCCCGTAACACCGAGCCATTACGTGCGTCCCTTTCATGTTCGGAGAGACATCGGGAGTTTAAACGACCGGCCACATACGTTCAAGTGATACTTATTTCAGTTCACCAACTTACTTTATACGGTGGAAGTGTCTCACACCTTTACCACACGAATGTTTGCGCGAAGTACTTGGAAAGTGATAGAAACACCAAACGTACGTATACAACTTAAGTTAACCTTAATATAAACATTTGCCAAATTAAATGAGAATAAATTACTAGCAAGTGAAAAATATTTTAATTGACACTGGTTTAAGATTTTTTTTGGACAAACGTTATTGATATTTACACTGTATATAATAGAGAGACCTCGATGACGGGTGGAAAAAAAAAATGATGAATATGCGAACACACACAAAACAAGTCCAAATCAGTCTGTTTGGGCCTGGGTACCGAAACAGCTCTCAATTATGGAAACGTCATGTCATATAAGGCCCATTGTGTTCGTCTGTACTGTCATCGTCGTGTTGTACAGATTATTTTATTAGTACAATAGTTTTGTTCGTCTGTTTGTAGCGGTACTATACAAGGTTTTTGTTATAGCCGTTTTCAATGTTTATTTCGGCCGCGTCAGGGAGATTTATTGTTAAATATTTTTTAAAGTGTTGCCAGTCAGCATTTCTGTAGTCCCTGATTTTTCGTGGTGAGTTTGAGTCTGTGTTGGTGTCATCTAAGATCAAATGGTTGCAACTGTCCTCTATTGTCAGCTCACTGCGTCTATGTGTGCTGTAATATATTTTTTCTCTCTGATTCCTTTCTCTGAATTCTCTGTGCTGTCTGTGCATTTAACCTTTGACATCGCCTGATTTTCGGCTTGTTGTCTGTGTGTTTGCATATCCATATTTTTCGTCCATTAATTATTAAGATGTCGTATGACATACAGTACAACCAGTAATGATGTATGTCCAAAAAAAAACGTTTTAAACAACATCACGGGAGTTTAGTAAGTACCTGAATATTTTTTTTTACCATACGAATTATTAGCAAGTAATTTAAAGTTATTTATATTATCTTATTTTATTGTATATCATGAATAAATAAACAAAAAAAATGTTTTCCGGAAATCCTGCAAACCTGAGTTTTTTTAATTCCTAATTATTTATTGATTTATGAATGATAAACATAAAATTAAGAAGTACGTGTCCAACGCACACACACGCTCCGTTTAAAAATATAAAACACGAATACGTGCTTTTAGGTTCTTGCTAGGGTTGTTATTAAAATTGTTTTTAAGTTACTAAAAACTATTAAATAAATAAGATTTTTTTAATTATGAAACACTTTAAAATAGCCATTGACGATAGCTGCATTGTGAGTTTATTTTTAAATGTATTTTCGAAGCCTGTTCGACTCGGCGCTGACACCGTGTCTCGGGAGACATCACAAGAGCGGTTCGTGGGATTCGAACAACGCCTCTCGGTTTTCGACGTATCGATTTCCCCCTCGGTCCAAGGTCGGAGAGAGGAGAGACACGTGCGTGCACATTACACACAGGCGCACACAAACACACGGGCGGGGTAAACACGTGTCGCTGCAATGCGGTGTTGCCACTTCCTCCCTGTCCCCCCGAAACCCAAACGCGGAACCCTCTCCTTTGGGATCGTCCATTAATCACGTGAGTCTTGAAAAGGGGGGGGGGGGGAAATATCACGAAATATCACAAGGGGGGAGGGGGGTGTAGAGATATATCACGTGTATTTATTTTTTCGCCCGATTTCTACTAAACCGAAAAGCGACGCGTGACCTTGACTCGCCGTAGCCAAGCAACAATATCCCCGCCCGCCGCAACTTGAACCACCCGGCTCGGCTTGCCAGTCGCCAGTAAGACTGTGATTTTGGCGCCGAATACACGCGTCAATCACATATAAGCCTTTCCTTTATTATTTTTATGCCAGTGAGAATAAACCTGCAACCTTAATGTGTGTCTGGCCATTTTTATCACTGTGCTTAATTTCCCAGAATTAAATTAGATTATACCTATATATATTTAAAGATAATATTCTGAAATTTTTAAAAAATTTTTGTACCAAAAAAATACACGTGATTTATTGAGGGGGGGGGGGGGTTAAGTCTAAAACCTCACCACAAATCACTAGGGGGGAGGGGGGGTTAAAAATTTGCTAAAAAAAAACATCACGTGATTAATGGACGACCCCTTTCGGCTAACATGTCGCATTCGCGCAGTCTAACCGTTCGGTGTCCCCGTTTGACTGAGCTTGCCTCGTCTCTCGCTTTCCGTCAACGCGACTCCTCGCTAGTCCGTGACTTCACCAACACCAAACATGTATCCTCTCCCCCCCCCCCCCTCGACAATTTTGTTATTCTTTTTTTTTTTTGACGTGACAAAATCTAATAAATCGATGAACGCCGGCTGCACGCACGAAAAAAAGTATCCCGTTACGCACATTGTCCCGTTACGATGTGTCCCGTTACACTCATTGCACACTTGCGCCGCAAATATCTCTCTTCCACTCGATTGGAACAACCATCGATTGGACCTTTTTCGAGGCACATTAAACTTGAAACACTCCCCGTTCGTTTCCTACTTTTTCCTATCATCGTCCTATCCTTAAAGAGAATAACACAGATTGGAAGAAGTTAAATAGCAAACATGTATAAAAGTTATAGTTAAAATAATCCCTTCGTTAAAGTAATAAACATATTTGAATTAATGAATGCAAATAAAAATAAATTTATCAATTAAATTGTAGATTTCATTTTACTCCTTCTTTGTATCCATACAAAATAGTGATAAATCAATAAAAATGATTCATTTTATTCATAAAAGTATGTAATCATTTCATCATTGTTTTGTTATGACGTTGTCACGTTAAACTATCGTCCGTAAACCGACTTTACAGACAACCAATTTTTTTTGACGTGTTAAGGACTTATAAATCGACGAACGCCGCCTGCACGCACGAAAAAAGCATGACTCGTCACGTTCCGCCTGAGCCGAGCGTGCAACGAACCGGCCAACCACCACCGTGCGAGAAAATCTTCTATAATATCAAACAGGTTAAGGCGGGCTTTTTAAAAGCAGCAATTAAAAAAAAAATTGTTGTGAAGTTATAACGTAAAATTATCGTCCGTAAACCGACTTTACAGACGAACCCCATTTTTTTTTTAATTTGTCTCCCGCTATGGAAGAAAATTTCAAAGACGTGTTCACGTCTAAAAAAATATTCCGTGCATGAAACATATTGATGGCGCCCGACCCAGTTGAGGGGGATTTTCAATCCCAGACAGACCTGGGGAACTTCTAGCTGCCTTGTTTCCTTCTGGATGTACGCCCAGGACCCCGGCCCTTAGCGGCGGATAAGCGCAAGGGTGAACAATTCCTAGAATCCTTCTTTTCACCGACGAGAGAAACAAACGCCCAATCATTAGAGACCGGAAAAATTCGCGGATTCATTCGTAGAGACTGGAAAAATTCGCGAGTTTTTTGACCTCCAGGATAGACTCCACGATCCTCTGCCTACTTGGGCAAACGGCGTCCGTTCATTGGGTACTGATTTATGAGGCGTCTCAAGTGGGTAACTTGTGGTTGGTTACCTCTTTGATTGTCTCTAATTGGCCAAGAGTACTATATATTAACAGTGAACCAATAGTAGAAGCAGCACAACGGTATAATTATTTGAATTTTATCATATCAAGAAATGAACCCGCGAATTTTTCCTGTCTCTATTCATTCGGCGATAAGCTAGAAGTCAAATATACCTTTTAGATGATTTTTGCTATTGGCTTACTGTTCATCTGGACGAATCCCAACCAATTATAAACCACCAAACCAAAATAAGGATCGAATCACAGACAAAACCAGCTGAGACGACTTAAAAGTCGGCAGCCAATGAACTGGCGTTATTTGCCCGAGTTTACAGGGCAATCTGCAGTCTATCCTGAAGGCCATTTAAACCGCGAATTTTTCCGGTCTCTACCGATCATGCATCTTCGGGTTTTTTTTTTGTTCATTGTAAATTAATATGGCAGGGTTGATAAAAGGATACTAATGGTGAATTAGGTTAGGTTAGCTACATTATAAATACTATAAAACATTGTGGACGGTTGATTTTGGTTAGGATAGCTCCATAAAAGATACGAGGGAAAAAGCGAGCATGAACTTCGGGGAACTTCGGGTTTTTGGCTGTCTCGTCTCTGTGAAAAGAAGGCTTACCGGACAATACCTGGTCCCACCACGGAGGTCGGAGGTCACCGAAGGACGATGACGTGGCTGGTGTGGATCGTGGTTTGTGGCTAAGGGGGGGGGACAGTAGCTGGTCTGTGGTGGGCATACCGGGGTGCAAACCCACCCTGTTTTCCCCCCTCTGCCTCCTTTATATCGTCCTTGTGCGAGCGGGCTACATTCCAAACCCTCTAACCACTATCCACCCTGCCGCCCCTACAGCAATTCCTTCCTTCCCTTTTTCCCAGTTCCCACAGGCATAGTATTTCTTCCGTGACCCTTCCCTCTTTCTCATTCTCTCTCTCTCCCTCCCTTGTTTCTCTTGCGTGACTTATTAACATCCCCCCCTAACCCCCAAAGGGCTGGTGGCCATATTTCACCCTCCGCATCTCCACAGTGTACGAGCGGAAAAAAATATATTTAAGACTTCTCATTAGCTCCAGAGAAGAATCTGCGTGGGTGAGCGGAAACAAAATTTGTCGTGGTTTATAATACACTTTACCGTAAGCAAACATTTTTTTTTAGAGGGAGAGAGATTAATTTAAGACCTGCAGTATTCACGTGGGTGTAATCAAGACAGATCAAGGTGTTAAATGACCACTTTTTTTAAGTTTCTCTCTGTCTTTTTCTTTCTGGGTCGTAGGTTATTCGGCGATTAGAATTTTTGATGTGTGATACCTTAGCTCTCGCCACACGGCATTCGAAGGGAGTGATTTCTTGAACGCAACGGAAGTCACACGGAACGGAAATTTGTGACCACGGTGCTGATATTAGTTGCTCACTTTTTATTCCTTTTTTTAAGGCGTAATCTTTGCTCCAGTGGCAAAGGGTCATTGATAGAGACCGGAAAAATTCGCGGGTTCAATGACCTTTAGGACAGACTTAAATATCCTTTACACACCCGGGCAAATGCCAACTGTTCATTGGCTGCTGACTTGTGAGTCGTCTCGACTGAGTGGCCTGTGATTCGACACTTCTATGAGTGAGGGTCTCTAATTGGCCCTCAGTCCTCCAGATTAACAGTGGACCAATGGCAGAAGCAGCACTAAGGTATAATTATTTCAATTTTAGCATAGCACGTAATGAACCCGCGAATTTTTCAGGTCTCTAGTCATTGAGTGTGCATATATTTGCAGTCCAGACTGTTGCCCAATAGAAACATGCTTAGAGTTACTGGAATTCCGCGGATTAATTTGGTTGCGAGCTAGAATGCAAATCTTTACATTATCGCACTGTGTTCATCGTGATTGTTGCGCGGTTTATTTGGACACGCCCCCTATGCGACCGTGAGCCAACGATGCCCAGTGAAGGGGGAGAAGTGAGGTGACGCCGATTAAAAAGAATAAAAGTACTCTGTACTCAGCTGTTTTTAAATGTTAAAATATCTTGAATGATAACATTTTAGGCAAAACGCCGTTAGACAAATCGCCGTTAGGCAAAAAGCCGTTAGGCAAATCGCCGTTAGGCAGAACTCCGTTAGGGAAAACGCCGTTAGGCAAATCGCGTTTAGGCAAACCGCCTTTAGGCAAATCGCCTGTTACTCCACTTAAACGTGAAAGATGCTTTGAAGTGAGGCCCTTTCTAGTGAGATTCCACAGTATTATCATTATTTTATATTTTAACCAAATTATCCTCTGGTCTGCATGGTTGTATGTGCGCGTTTGTGTTTCGTATAACCGTTCGGCGTTAGCTCTTGACTCATATTCGTCGTGTGAAAATTTCTAGAAACCAGCACAATTTTTCCCTCCTGTACGGAAAAATAAAACATTTTGGTAAATGGAGCAGAAATATGTATTTCCTTTGGTGGTATGAATATCAGGGAATCCATAAAAATATCACTTTTTGTAAAAAAAAAAAAAAAAAAAAAAGTGTATGTATTTACAACTTATGAGAGCCGTCAAAATATCATCATGTTGGATTCGAAGCAGAAATATGATACGGATATTTCGTAGACGAATTATGATTATTCATTTATGTTTCAATTTCTAATGAGATAATTACTCAATACATAAATATATTTTAATTTTTACTAAAAACTATAATTAAATAAGAGTAGATAGTATATGCAAAACTTACTGTAGCAATAGCAGCATTTTAAATGCAATAGCTTCTAATATATTGAATTATTAAAAAAAATATATTTCTAGGCAGGAAAGAAAGTCTATTGTGAGTTTGACCTACATTCATCGCAATTAATCCATTTTAAAGTTTTTTTTTCCTCATTTGCAGAAGGTACTCATTTTTATTTTTTACAAAAATATTGAAACTTAAATAAAATCAGAATAATTATGATTATTGGTTTAGATCCAGGAAATATCTATATGAGAAGTATATACCTTTCGTAAATATGTTATGCGCCTGTTATCATTATTTTTTGTTCAAGTTCTATGCACTTTTTGAATCTGCACTCCTGGATATTTCTATGAAATATGGCGTTCACTGCGTTGGGAACTTCAGCTATTAATCTCCTGCAGTAAATGCAGAATCTACGTCCCCACTGTTATGCCACGCCACTGAATCTTCTGTGTCTCCTTCCAAATGCTGCCAACTTTTCAACGCAAACTTCTCACGAAACAGATGCAACTGGCAGCAACAAATGGTAAACCCCTCCCCCCCCTCCCTCAACCCAAATACTTTAAGAAACTCCACAATCTGGCACGTCAGACAGAACAGTTCGTGAAAATGTATTTCATTTTAACAAAAACACTGCAATTACTGTTTCATTTATTTTTTGCGCAAACCACATGAAATATAACCATGGAATAATTTGGATTTGTTTCGGAACGTTTTATGATCATATTGTGCCATTCATAAAAAAACTAATTTTGTCTACGTGAAATCAATTAAAAATTGCTTCGTTCCTGTGTATGTAATTTATGTCTAGTATCTGCAGTTTTTTTTAATTATTTTTATAGGACAATTATATTGTAACTAAAACCTTTCAATTCACATTTTTTCTGTCAAAGTTTAAGTTCAGTTAATACTAAAAAATGTATATTTAATCTCCGTTGTTACAATCCACTTTAATTTACTTTCAAGACAGTGTGTTAGCATGTTAATATCAGTAAACTAATTTTATATTTTAGAAACCTTTTTTTCGTCCGAAGAGATCGTTTATTTTGCTTTGCCCTACAGGAAAAAAAATTGGTATTGGTCCAAAAATGCATAACCATACTCAACGATAACTTTCTTTAAAAAGAAAATGTACTTTATTTGTGACTATTTTAAATTGGGGGGGGGGGGGTCATTAGTTAACTCATATAAAGTTAATACTCTGCAGCAGTTATTTCACATTTGATAAGTCTGTACCTAGAAAAATGGCTTACTGTTCATCTGGACGAATCTCAACCAGTTATAAACCCTCAACCAAGAAGGATCGAATCACAGACAAACCAGCTGAGACGACTCACAAGTCGGCAGCCAATGAACTTGCGTTATTTGCCCGAGTGTACAGGGGTATGTGCAGTCTATCCTGAAGGCCATCGAAACCGCGAATTTTGCATGCCCCTAGTTATAACATACCCGGCGCATATGTTTACGTTATCGCTGTATGCTCTCCAGCAGTTCTTCAGTGTTTACGGTTTGATGGATTGTGAGACTTCTACGCTCTGCTTATAATTCATGACTTTGCGCGACCTTTTTATTTTTTTGCACATGTCATTCTTTCTGAAAATGCCATCTTAATCTTGCCTACACACACGACTTGGTACCATCAATTATTTGAATACTTTTTCTTCTTTTCCTTACATTTCCTTCTGCTGTTTCTTCAGTAGCTTCTAAAAACAGTTTCCTCCCCTCACCAGTCAAATTATTTACTGTTAGCTACAGTATAATTACGTACATCCTTAAGTTCATATTACAATTTTTCATAGTAGAACGTTTAATATTATTTTTGACGTTTTTTTTTCCTTCGCACAATCAAATTATATTTTTAAAAAAATCCATTGTGAACACATGTAATCATTTGCAACTTCCACAGTTTTCAAGTAATTTCTGACAGTTTAATTTTCATAATTTCGTAAGCAAGAAAAAAATTAAATTTCTTGTCATTTGGTTTTAGAGAAGCTATCGACTAACATAACAAAATTCTTGTTTTTTTTTCAACGATTAATTTTTTTTTCTTGACTTTGCGTATTCTTACTTTTAAGATAAAAAGTTTAAAAAGGCCTCAAGCGCTTCAGGAAAATTTGCAAATATAACATGGCTTTGTTCGATGAGAGGGAGAATAAAAAATATTCAAAGTGATTTTTGAAAAGGGAAACCCTCAACCCATGATCAATTCTTTGAGCGTCCTTTGTTGTCAAAGACATGGAGATATCTCTCGGATTTCTTGAGGCAAATCTTTTTTTTTCTTCAAAGAGACAGGCGGACTGCGTTAATAATTGCCAGTGTCACTAAAATACCCTTTTGTGTATTTTATTTTCTTTCTTTTTATGTCAACAATTTTTGAACCGTCTGAAATTTAAGAGAGAGAGAAAAATACAGCAATGTGATTTGCGACAAATCTAATGACGAACGGACGAAATTTTGCGGCGTTGAAAATTACCTCGTCTCCGGAGAAAAACAATTCTTCTTTCGCAAGCTCTGTATGCACACGTTGTTTGGGATAATAGAGAAGGGTAACAAAGAAGAGGGAAAATATATCTAGGATAATCTCTCCCCAGGGTGTAGCAGCCAACGTCGACCACAAACACTGAATACCCGGAACAGAATTACGTCCCCACAAAACATAAGAGCGTGCACAGAAAAAAAAGTCTTTACTTTTATAAAAGATTCCTTTGGAAAACATTTTTCCAAGAAATAGTTTGTAATACAACAAAAAAGAAATTGTAACTGCACAACACATAGATATGATTTTTTTCCTTCGCATATACGAAATAGGATTCTCGAGAAAATACTGAGTATTTCTTACCAAAATTGGCACAGTAATTTTATATTTTGTTTTTGATGTTCCATTCAATCATCTTTTTTTTTAAAACCATTGAAAAGATATTTGGATATTCAATACTTGAAAATTATTCTGTTTAATTGTGTTTATTAATGTGCGCAGCTAATATTAGAATTTTACACATATCTGTAATTTTACATAAATATTTCTGTTTCATTTACAAAAAAATTATGTTTATTGACTCTGCTCAAATAATTTATCCACGAAGATTCGTTAAGCCATAATGAAATACAATTTTTTGAGCTAAATTCAGAAGAGTTATGAAAATAATGTACGCGATTTAAAGAACAGTTAACTAGAACAAGCCAACAAAAAAAATCTGATGTCGAAGTACAATATCTGAAGAGAAATAAAATAGTTGTTTTCAAGTAGTTGAAGTTAACGATATAATACATAATAACTCACGATACAGAATGTAGCGTACTCCTAGCTCAATATTTTGAATTTTAAAAGTCAGGCAATGTGTGAACACTTTTTCCAGGATAATTTAGATCGGTAGTCCAGTGTTTATTAAAATTATAAAAACAACAAAAATTATCCACATCTGATATTATGGTTGTCAATAGTTGGAAACAAAGTAATCTAGGTATATCAAATTGGTCAGAAAATACATTATTTCATAAAAGAACCTTAAAAATATTTTACGGGATGTTTTGTAGACATTTCAAAAAAAGAAAATGGTTTTAGTACTTAACGGTGAAAGTAAAATATCTATTGTAAGCAATGCGTAGATTATTTCAATGTTGAAATAAAGTGCTACTTTTAAACAAAATAAAAATATCAACTGCTGGTTTTAACGGTAAATAACAAAACACAACCAAGCCAATGTGGTATTTCGAACATACTTCAGAAGAAAAATTGATGCGTTTTGCTACTGAATTTTAAAATTTTGTTACTTTGTCCTCGTAATTCCTTCAGTAAAGTTCTAAAATTATTCGCGAGGATCAAAATTAAAACCAAACAAATGTAGGCCTGCCTACATTAATTTTATTACATCAAGAGACGTCAAAATTTTATTTAAAGAAAAGTCACAGAACTCTTTTACCTGATTAACTGGCAAAAAAAAATTTCATAAGCCTTTATTTTTCTCATCCGAGTAATATTTGTTATTACGCGATTTAAGAAAATAAAAAAATAAGGGTTTTAAAAAGGCACTAAAGAGAAAAATATATATATTTTCAGAATTGCTAGTAAAAAGTATACATATTTATCATATTATGGATTACACAAAAAAAATTTCTTATGAAAACCGAACGAGACAGCCAAACACGGCACAGAAAAACTAAAGGAAAACCTTACCTTCATCTTCACACTGTTGATAAAATATTAGCCGTTTAAGAAAACGATATTTCTGGCTTTCGTTCCCGCTTGCTTCCGACAGGTTTGAAGCTCTTGCGGTGGAAATACAGGAAAGTGAGTTCTTGCGAGTGAGGAAGAAGGGGGGAGTGGGGGAAGGAAAAAAAATGGCTAAGGAAGCGTGTGATGTTATACGGGCCGAATCCCGGCTGCCGCGTCTACCCGTGTTAGACTGTTCGCGCCGTTCGCTCCTTCACACTCGAGCAGCTTATAGCCCTCCTTCTCTGCGTTCGACACGGTTTCCCTCTCCCAAACTTTCCGGCCCAGTTGGCCCCTTGAGCGCGTGCCGGCAACCCGCGTCGCACGCCGGCCAAGCGTGGCTGCAGACCGTCTAGCGATCCAGGGGCGGCTGCGATATCTTCCACCACTTGCTGCCCTCGATTTTTCTTTTCTTTCTTCCTTCTTCTTCTTCTTGCCACTTCTTTTTAACTTTCGAAACGCTCACTTCCACTGGTTCCTTTAAAAAATTGTGTGTGGCTGTGTCATGGGTAGAGACCTGCAAAATTCGGGGATTCATTTCGTGATATGCTACAATTCAAATAATTATACCTTAGCGCTGCTTCTGCAATTGGTCCACTGTTAATCTGGAGTAATGAGGGCCAATTAGAGACCCTCACTCAAAGAAGTGTCGAATCACAGACATTCTGTTGAGACGACTCACAAGTCAGCAGCCAATGAACAGGTGGCATTTGCCCGAGTGTGTAGAGTGCAGTAGAGTCTATCCTGGAGGTCATTGAATCCGCGAATATTGCAGGTCTCTAGTCATGGGTAGAGACCGGAAAAATTCGTGGGTTCACTGACCTCCAGGATAGACTCCAATATCCTCTACACACTCGGGCAAATGCCAACTGTTCATTGGCTGTTGACTTGTGAGTAGTCTCGACTGGGTGGCCTGTGATTCGACACTTCTATGAGTGAGGGTCTCTAATTGGCCCTCAGTCCTCCAGATTAACAGTGGACCAATGGCAGAAGCAGCACTAAGGTATAATTATTTGAATTTTAGCATAGCACGTAATGAAACCGCGAATTTTTCAGGTCTCTAGTCATGGACACGGCCGGGTGTTGTGCGTGAATACGTGTACGTTACAGGTAATATTTTTTCTGTACAAAATATAAAATACGCTATTTTATGCATGTTATAATCATGTTTGAACACTTATGAAGTCATCATCCACTCGCATAATTCCAACCGCCCCAGCTGCAGATGTACTGGCACCGTAGTTGATCCGCTCGGCCGCATTCATTCTTTTACGTTCCCGGCTCTGCTTCACTCGGTCATACGGTGTTTCATTGGTATCATTCGATTGCTTTTTTTTTGACAATGAAGTGGTGTAATGATAGATAAATTTAGCTGCAACACCAAACATGTATCCCGCGATTTTGTTATCATTCTTTTTTTTTTAATTGCCTCCCACTACGGAACAAATTTTAAAGACGTATTCATGTCCAAAAAAAAAAAAATTTTTCATTGTCCACATCCCTGCCAAAGTATTACCTCTCGTTAAAAAAAAAAAATATATATATACACACATGTGAGCGAGTCATTCAGCAGATCTCGCCAGAGATGTGTAACCTCTAACCTCGGTAACGAGCAAATAATGTATTCTCATGTTGAAAATACGCTTTTAATACGGAAACTCGGGCACTAAATTAAACGTAGAATTCTTTTAAGGAACTCCGGACTTGATAAATATAAGAAAATCGAGTTTTCAACTACATTTCTTGACGCGAATCACGCGTTATTTACGCAACTGTCACTATATATATATATATATATATATATATATATATATATATATATACACATACATACATACATACATATATAACTGTTGATATTAGCTATGATACTCTGCTTCGCAAGGGTATATAAACCAGGAAGTTTGGATTAAGACCCCAAAATTATGTTCACTTGATAGGTATATATAATGAAACTTTGCAGTATTTATGAAACCGATGCCTAAAATGCGTGCTTTTGTAATTTCCGCTGCTGGAGTGGAAGATTTTTCTCAAACGAAATATTGTTGATATCGGAGAGATTTGAGAGAAATTAGCATGTTTCTAACATTTTTTAACTTGGTTGATTTAATTTTTTTTTTTTTTGCTGAAGTATTTTAAACAATATAGTGGATGTTAACACGAAATAAGTTCTTTCGAAATCGGTTTCCAGATAAACTTCACACTACTTTAACGGTACGCAAAAAGATAACTTCCCCCAAATATGAGGCGAGGTCTTTGCAAGACACGTCGTCGTTAATTAAAATGTCGCCTCCACCCCGTAGCCACTGGCATGAAAATTTAATTTCCGCGAGGTGGTTAAAATATTCTTAAACGTCGAGGGAATAAAAATGTTTCGTTGTCGCAACCCCTTACATACAACCACCCCCCTTTTTTCCCCCCCCTCTACCCTCACACACAATTAGGACCGTCGCGAAACTTGACATGTAGGGCGGGCGCAATTTTCAACCCCATTCATTCCCCTAACCGACCCACCCCTCCCCCAACCCCTTTTCAACGTTTACGTCACTCGTGATCAATGAGGCGGGCGGTTTTAAAGACCATTATCAGTGGGAGGGAGAGGGAGGGAGGTATATGACATAAGCTCAGTAGTCTGCAATACGGCAAGCTCATCCCATGGTTTAATATTGTACGTCACGTGTCATTACATAATAAATATTTTTTTGACGTGATAAACATCTTATAAATCGACGAACGCCGGCTGCACGCACGAAAAATCATCACTCGTTTTCACGTTCCGCCTGAGCCGAGCGTGAAAGAACATGCCAACCACCGTGCGAGAAAATCTTCCATAATATCAAACAGGTTAAGGCGGGCTTTTTTTTAACTAATTGTTCGTCATTATATTTAAACAAATTATTCAAATTAAATTTGCAAAAAAAAACTGTAAATAATATTTGAAAAATTAAAAAAGTATGCAATTTTTCATCAATGTTTTCTTATGACGTTATCACGTAAAATGATCGTCCGTGAACCGACTGTACAGACAACCCCCCTCTTTTAAGGGAGTTTTTTATTCGCCAGAAAAAAAGACTATTCTTTTTTTCGGCTTCCAACTTAACACCAAAACCGAGGCAGGCTATGTTTTATGCCGCCTTGATATTTTAATGGAAGAGAATCTGCATGTAGCCTCGTCTGTTCCTGGCTCCAATTTCCTGGAGTGCTTCTTTCTTTGTGTGTCTGTAGATGGCGCCTGTACTTTGAAGGAGAAATGTATTCCCCACGGGAAAGGGGAAGGGGGTTAAATGCAGACACCGACTTCAAAGGGGTAGCTGGGCGCACGCGCAGTACAATGTATGATGCGGTCGTTTGTTGGGAGCCCGATTCGACGGGAGATGGGAAAGGTTAGTTCAGGGCTTTAACTACTCATCTGTGGGATTGGTTTCTCGCTAAGCGTCTCTGAGCGGAAATGCACTTAACGAGGGGCTTAGGCGTCATCATCAGCATTGCAAATGACGTTGACAACGTTTGTATTGTTTGACAGTTTGAAAAAAAAAAGATCTTCACAGAATATCCGATGCATCCCTTTCAGGCATTGAATATTATTTTTTTGGACACACTCCATTGCAGGTTTTCACTGCACGTCAGAGAGAATACCTGTGTGTGTGTGTGTGTGTGTGTGTGTGTGTGTGTGTGTGTGTGTGTGTGTGTGTGTCTGAAGACGGGAACATATCTCAGTTCCCGAAACGTCGCAACTTTTTTTTTGTCCTGGAGAAGCCTTCTGCGTTCATCCTGTGCTGTCGTTGTTGTTGTGCTGTCTTGTTCGGTTTCTGTTTGTCGGTTTTGGTTTTCGAAGGTTGCTGTCTGTATTTACTGTTCTCGTTGCAACTGTCTCATAATTCTCAGTTTTAACTAAAAATTTGCTGTTTTAAAAATAAAGGTTGGTTTTTGCTCTATTTTTAATGACATTGGAAAGTTTCTTTTCGGTGATACCTATTTCGATTTTTTTTTCAAACTATTTTGGTTGTAAGAATAAAAAAATTATTTATTTTGCATTGTTATTAGTTCGTTCGTTTATCCGATCTCTTTCGCTTTTTTTCTTTTTTTAGTGAAACAATCTTTACCCGCGTTCGGCGATTTATGGTAGGGGCAAAACTTAAGGGTTCGCGTCACCGACATGCTAGTGACGTGTTACGCCAGACTGGCAAATCGCAGCGGCCTATGTACATGTATACGCATAATATATACACTAATACATTGTATATACTCGACTGTATCATGTGCGTGTTGGACTCTCTTTTGGATGGATAAAATACTTGTGAGTTCGCATCACCGACATGGCTGTAGCAGCAGTAAGTGAAGTTAATTTGACCTCGTTAATATATGACCTAGGTCTGACATCACTGGTAAGTCATAGCTAGGTAATGAATTTTTAAGTTATTTTGACTTAACACTGACATCTGTTGTGACTAAAAAATGATGTAAGGATAAATGATATTATGCTGAGATCGTACTGATATAATACCACAATCATTTTCTTACGTACATTTGACGTAGAAACGATGTCATATTACTAGAGACCTGTAAAATTCGCGATTTCAAATCCCTAAAGGATAGACTCCGTGATCCTCTACGCACACGTGCAAATTACGTCTGCCGATTGGTTACCGACTCGCAACACCTGTTGACTGGAATGATCGTGATTCGCTAATTCTTCTGTCAAAAGATTTTTCATTGGCCCAGAGTCCTTCAGATAAACTGTGGCCCAATCACTGAAGCAAAATTATGCCAAAAGTATTTGGACTCTATCCTATCGCGAAATGAATCCGCGAATTTTACAGGTCTCTACATATTAGACATTTAAAAACAAAGTTTTTTAGTTTTCACTTCTGTTGACAGTCCCCATGACTGGCAATTTTTTTTTCGGTAGGGGTGATTCATCAAATCGCTTTATCCGTCTTTACGCGGTGGGAAAGGCCACACCTGTGGGAAAAAAGGGGGGGGGGGGGAGTTCGAACTTCGACCCACTACCACTGCGGGTAACGGATGCCCGCAGAGCCGTTACTGCGGAAAGGAGAGGGGGGGGAAAGGGCAGGAGGATGATGAAGGGGAAGTAGAGAGATGGGGGGGAAGAGAAGGCCGACTTGCAGGCAGTAAAACGCTGGGCGGATGCAGCGACAGTTTACTGCCGGTGGTTGGAGAATTTTGTGGAAAGGGAAGAAGAGGAGGGGGAGAGAAGGAATAATGCCTCCGTCGCACGGCAGTCAAATGGGGGCGGTGCTACCTTTTCAACCGTCTCGAGCTTCCAGACTGCTCCGAGGAGGAAATAACCAATCGAACGTGTGTAAGAAATGTGGTGATTTCTTCACCTTTCAACCTAACCTGCACGATAAGGTGTATCGATCAGAGATTTTTTTTTTAAGTGAAACTTATTTTCTGCTGAGGTGGCTACAATTTTCGTGCATTTCACTTCCTATTCTGGATATCAAAATAACTAATTCCTAGAGACCGGAAAAATTCGCAGATTCATTTCGCGATGGTCTGAAATTCATACACATATACCTTTAAGCTGCTCTTACTATTGGCTCACTGTTCATCTAGGGGACTCTGGGCCAATCAGAAATCCTCAACCAAAGAAGTAACATATCACGGGCAAACCAGTTGAGACGATTAACAAGTCAGCAGCCAAAGAACTGGCGTTATTTTCCCGAGTGTACAGAGGATTGTGTAGACTATCCTGGAGGTCATCGAAACCGCGAATTTTTCAGGTCCCTACTAATTCCTCGCCAATGTGTTGGTAATATCTTCTTCACAATATTGAAAAGTACATTTTTTTACAGTGTAGTTATGATGAAAACAACAGTCATTGTAAATTTAAAAAGATTTCCATTGTTGAATTTTTTTTAACTTACCTTATTTCTTCTAATATTATTTTTCGAACTTTTTTCTCTCAAATATCGAATCATTCGAATAATAAGGATTTGATGGTATTTGAGGATTTGCTGGTCATATCCCTACTTGTAACATCTGTGTCATGCGTGGTCAGACGCAGATATTTTTTTGCCAACACCCCCCCCCCCCCCTTCCATACTCACAAGCGGAGCTGGAGTAAAAGAGGTAAAGATGTAAATGAAGTTCCAAGACAGGTACTTTTTTTTATCTTTGTGGGAGGGGGAAGGAGCGAGGGGAAACAAAGAAAAATTAACGTCCTTTAGAATGAAAATCTACAGCATCTTAAACTTTCCCCTTTAGAAATGAATGAATATGCATGGAGAAAGTAGCGTTAAATCGAAATTTACGCATTGTTCCCGAAGGAACTTTCCATAGTAATTAAGAGCTTAAATAGGAAATTTTCAATAAATTAAAGTGCCTTCTATTCTACATCATATCAATCTAAACTTCATGCTAGTACTGCCTCCACGATTAACTAACGGAGTGAAGAAAAAAATTGGTTGTCTGTAAAGTCGGTTTACGGACGATAGTTTAACGTGACAACGTCATAACAAAACATTGATGAAATGATTCCATACTTTTATAAATAAAATTGAATCATTTTATTTTAATAATAAAAGAATAAATGCTTGAAATATACTAGTAATCAGATTTTCAAAATGAAAGAATAATTAATCTTTATTGCAGAAATTGTTGTTGTAATAAGCAATGAAAACCACATTAAATTCTCACTTCAATTTATAAACAGTCGACGAAACCGTTCACGTTTAGATGACTTGTAATTAATTTTAAAAACTGCCGGTTAGCTATAAAGTTTAAATATAATTATGAACAAGTTTTCATATAAATAAAGTGTAATCAAATATCTATCATCAATTATATGAATCACCATAATTTTTTTAGTCAATTTTAACATAACCTATTATTACTGCACTCGCCGACAGCGTAACGGAACACAGCATAACGGAACAATAGCGTAACGGGACACAGCGTAATGGGCCAATGTGCGTAACGGGACATTTTTTCGTGCGTGCAGCCGGCGTTCATCGATTTATTAGACGTCACGTCAAAAAATGGTATAAATTTTAACTAATGTCTTTGTTTGATAACGACATACTTTGAATGAGAGAGTAAGTTTCTTCGTTTCATCACTATATGGGTGGATTAAAAAAAAATTCTTTCGTTGTTTTTTGAATCAAACCCGGTTAACTTTCTAGCAGTTTTACCGGGAGTTAGGTGGTTAATAAGACATGTAAGTAAACATTGTAGTTTTACGTTACATTTTTTAGACAGTACATTTAATATGTAATTAGGGTGTGGAGAAAATTAAATCAAAGTAATTTATAAATACATAAGTCTTGAAAACAGCAGTGCAATTAGGTTTGTCTTCGTAAATTTATCATTATTTGGGTGCTTACTTCAAACATGGATCCACAAGAATAATCTTAGTATACAATCAAACATTAAAAAACTGGTAGAGATATCTACGGTTTGTTTTGCTGATTAGAGTGAATTCAACTTTAGAACAAATGATCTATAGGCTGTTATGTCTCTTGATTGGTTCTTGCAAACAGGAAGATATGTAAGATTTATTTTTGAACATACGCCATTGCTTATTGTATTCGTCTGTGCAGTCGTATTTTTTTTGACGTGACAACGTCTAATAAATCAATGAACGCCGACTGCACGCATGAAAAAATGTCCCGTTACACACATTGTTCCGTTACACTGTCTCGTTACGCACATTGTTCCGTTACTCTGTGTCCCGTTACGCTCATTTTCCGTTACGCTGTCGGCGAGTGCAGTAATAATAGTTTATGTTACAATTGACTAAAAAATTTAAGGTGATTCATATAATTGATTATAGATATTTGATTACAGTTTATTTATATGAAAACTTGTTCATAATTATATTTAAACTTTATAGCTAAACGGCAGTTTTTAAAATTAATTACAAGTCATCTAAACGTGAACGGTTTCGTCGACTGTTTATAAAGTGAAGTGAGAATTTAATGTGGTTTTCATTGCTTATTACAACAACAATTATTTATGCAATAAAGGTTAATTATTCTTGCATTTTAAAAATCTGATTACTAGTATATTTCAAGCATTTATTCTTTTATTATTAAAATAAAATTATTCAATTTTATTCATAAAAGTATGCAATCATTTCATCAATGTTTTGTTATGACGTTGTCACGTTAAACTATCGTCCGTAAACCGACTTTACAGACAACCAATTTTTTTGTCCACGATATATGTTTCGTCACATCGCCGAGTTCGCGAGTGTGTCTATGTGTTTTTAGTGTCGTCCATATTATCTTTTCGGTATCAGCTTTGGTTTCGTCTCTTTGCCACTGTGTTTTATTACCCGTTATCGTTGCTTCTATCTCGTCTTTATCAGCCCACCATGCCCGGCTGAGCTGTACTATTTTTTTTCTGACAAATTCCTTCAGCGGTATTTTCTTTGCTGTCTACGTTTACATCTTTTTTTTTTTTTTGTCAGCGGCTCATTTCGACTTGTTTTCTGTTTGCATATTCGTCTTTTATTTTCCCTGTTATCGAGGTGTCTTATGACGTGCAGTGTAACCAACAGTATCGTTTGTTAAAAACGAACAAAGGGAAAACAAATAGTACACGAAGTTTAAACGTAGCGCGTATTCGCACGCACTTTCACCAGTTCCGAGTCGCCGATATAAACAAAAAAAAAGGGGGGGAGGGTTGTCTGTAAAGTCGGTTTACGGACGATAATTTTACGTGATAACGCCATAAGAAAACATTGATGAAAAATTGCATACTTTTTTTAATTTTTCTAATATTATTTACAGTTTTTTTTTTTTGCAAAATTTAAATTTAAATAATTTGTTTAAATATAATCACGAACAATTAGTTAGAAAGGCCCGCCTTAACCTGTTTCATATTATAGAAGATTTTTCTCGCACGGTGGTTGGCCGGTTATTGCACGCTGGGCTCAGGCGGAACGTGACTATGAGTCATGCTTTTTCGTTCATCGATTTATAAAACGTTATCACGTCAAAAGAGGTAGCAGCTGATAGCAACGACCCCCCTGTAACATGAATCTTGTCAACTATCTTTATTCGCCGATGAATTCCTTGGGAGCAATTAGGCTGTGACGCCCAGGTCGTAACTCCTGTCTGCCCCCCTTCGCTTCGTGAGGTGCGAATTTTTATGAACTTGTTACCGAGTCTCTTAATGCCGAAAAACCACTCCCTTGAGCACGGAAACTTCAATAACCGGGTAACGACCCAGCGCTGGACTTCATTTACGGGACTTGATGTAAGTTTTTGGACATACGCCATTGCTAAGCTCATGTATGTCTGTAGAAGAAAACTACATACAAAAAAACCAGAAAGACAAAAACCAAAAACACAAATTAAGCAAAAAATTTCTGTTGTCAGTAGGGCATAAACACCACATAATATTCCATAACAGGAATATGGTCAACAAACAAAGAAAAACAAAGAAAAATGTTTGTTTGTATTTTTCTTTGTTTTTCTTTGTTTGTTGACCATATTCCTGTTATGGAATATTATGTGGTGTCTATGCCCTATTGACAACAGAAATTTTTTGCTTAATTTGTGTTTTTGTTTTTGTCTTTTTGGTTTTTTGTAGTTTTCTTCTACAGACATACATGAGCTTAGCAATGGCGTATGTCCAAAAACTTACATCAAGTCATGCACTCCCATTGAACAAATCTTTCAAAGATATTTTCATTTTCGGCTTTCTTCGTCATCGCGGGAGAAGAGTGACTCAGACGCTACAAAAACGCCGTGTATCTTCCAACACGATTTCAATTGCATAAAAGCAAGCCGGATCTCAGAGAGCACTTTGGTTGCTTAGTTTCCACGTTTGAAACTTAGCCACCTGTTAGTATTTTTTCAGCTTTTGTTACACTGTCAGAAATTTTACATTCAATTCACCCGGCATTTTTAACGAAGGAATGTAACTGGATCAAACGAAGAGATATTCGTTGACTTCAAAACAACTGAATCTTTGTGCGAACTACGCTGTATTTAGACTTCCGAATTGTATTTTTTTCGTTCTGAACATAGGTTAACACACACACACGTGGACAAAATAAAGATTTTTCTTGCTGTAGACCTGACCAATATTTGAATGTTTTTGTAGATATACAAAAGAATATTCTTTTAGGATTCATGTTCTGAGTAAGTGAGTTAGTTATGTGTACGAAAAATTTACGAAGATAATCGCAAATGTACCTAGATCCGTGGATAATTTTTAACCGGCATTCTTCGTAATGTAAAGGTGAAAATTTTCAAAATGAAAAATATTTAAACTTTGCGGTGAACTATTTATTCGTCCGTTTGATAATAAATCACATACCATCTCGTTTATCTTGACATCGAACAAAACTGGAAGAAATAAGTTTGCACGTTGGATTTCGTCCTGTTAAAAACATGTTTCACACTGTGTATATATATATATATAATTCTTAATTTTCCTGCAGTTAAGATAATTTCTGATGTAAATAATGTATTATTTTTATTTCATTGATAATGAATTAATTTAAAATTGACAAATATAGTTATTATTTTTTTTTAAAGTGTCTTTTGTCATGTGTTTATGTTTGTGTTGTCCCATTTTATTGTTGTGTTATTTTGTGTTTTGTGTATGTTATTGTTATTATTTTGTAATTTTTTTTGTAGGTGCCCACCTGATAAAGGCTCTGACTGTTGGTAGGCACTCAAATAATTATAATATATAAAAAATATATGTAGGAAGAGTAAGTGCGAGTAAAATTACAGATATTCGTAAATTTGTACATTTACTAACAATAGTGTTCACAGTTACACTGAGTTCGGATTCTTATCCCGGGCATCCATGCTTTGTGTTCTCCCAGTACCTCCAGCAGTTAAAGTTATTTGTAAACCGGACACCTTAAAAGCTTTCCAGTATCAACTACGCACATAATAAACACGATAGAACAAAAATAAAAGTCAAATTTTTTAAAATTCGATTATGTTTCCCCCTTATTTGAAAGGAAAATATAAGATTGAATGAATAATCAATTAAAATATAATGAAATACTCAGTATTATCTCGAAACAAGGTTTTGCATATGTGCAAAAAAATAACCATTGCAATGTATTGCTGTGGTGTATTAATGTAAAGTGTGATGTCTATAAGGATGTATGATATCCATGGACGGATGTTTTTTATGTGTATCAATAAGGCAGCATGTAACGTTAGGGTTATAACATGTTATTAAAGTGGTTTACATATAAGGTTCTTTAGCTTATTTGAGTACATAACAATTGCATAAGGTTGCAATATCTGGCTGTGTGTTATTACAAACAATTTCTGAGCAACTGGTTTTCATCAGCTTGCGTGCTGGGATTGCAAACTCACCCCCCCCCCCCCCCAATTCCTCCCAAGACCAAACGGGCAGCCTTCTTTTCACAGACGAGAGAGTCAAAACCCGATGTTCCCCGAAGATCATGTTTTTTTTCCGTATCTTTAATGTAGCTATCCTAACCAAATCAACCGTCCACAATGTTTAAAAGTATTTATAATGTAGCTAACCTAACCTAACCTAACCTAATTGACCATTAGTATCCTTTTATCAACACCGCCATATTTATTTACAATGAACGAAAGAAAAACCCTCGAAGATGCACGATCGGAGGTTTGTCTCTCTCGTCTGTGAAAAGAAGGCTTCCCAAGTCCAACCCTACGACGGGAAGCCTAAAACTCACGTAGTTTCGGTTCCCTACCACGTTCGTGCAACTTCGGATTTCTCTCAAAAATTGAAATTTAAAAAAATCGAAGGGTTAGGTTAGGTCAGTCACAACATGCTTGTTCTCATTGGAAACTTCTGATTTAGCGGCTGAAGTGGCGTTAAAATACCAAAACGCAAAACTTCGGAAATCTTCGGAAATTCTTGCAGGGAACCGAAACTACGACACGTTCATAAGAAGCACGGGACTGATGTTCGTTGCGTGTGTTTTTTTCTTGTTCCCGGTGCGCAGCGCCGCCGCAGCAGCCGCCGCCGCCGCCGCCTCGCCGGAGGCGGCCCCGCCCCCGGGGCGCAAGGTGCCGCCCCCGCTGCTGCGCTCCAGGACCCTGCCGGCCATCGTGGTGCCCGGCCTCAGCATCCTGCAGGCCCAGATCGATGCCCGCTACCGCCAGCAAGGTGCGTTCCGCCAGCGACCTCCGCCGGCGCGCGGAGACGATGAGCGTGTACACGCGGAGACGCCATCTTGGTTTCAAACGTTTCCAGGCAGTTCCTGATCATTTACAAGCTGTGCGATGCCCCTCCGTACCGTGTCATCCACGCTTTGATTAAATAAGATAGCTATGAACATGAACACACAAAGACTCCATCTTGGTTTCAGACGTCATCTTGCTTTCAACTGAATTATTTCCAATCTGAACGATGCCCCTCCATACCGTGTCATCCACGTCGTTATTAAAGAAGATAGCTAGGAACATAAACACATAAAGACTCCATCTTAGTTTCAGACGTCATCTTGCTTTCAACTGAATTATTTCCAACCTGAACGATGCCTCTCCATACCGTGCCATCCACGCTTTGATTAAAGAAGATAGCTAGGAACATAAACACATAAAGACTCCATCTTGGTTTCAACCGTTTTCAGCCAGTTTCTGATTATTTCAAACCTGAACGCTGGGGGCACCCCCCCCCCCCTCTAACCGTGTTATCCACGCCGTGATTTAATAAGATAGCTAGGAACATGAATGCTGAAAGATGCCATCTTTCTTTAAACTAAATTATTTCCTACCTGAACGATGCCCCTAATTCCGTGTCATCCACGCCGTTATTAAAGAAGATACCTAGGAACATAAATTGCGGGAAAGACGCCATCTTGGTTTCAACCATTTTCAGGTAGTTTCTGATTATTTCCAACGTGATCGTTGCCCCACCCCCATACCGGCTGCAAATGGGTCGCCCGCGCCTTAATTAAAGAATGAAATAGGAACATAATGCAGAAAGACGCCATCTTGGTTTCAACCATTTCCAGGCAGTTCCTGAATATTTCCAAAGTGATCCAGCAGCAGAAAATGGGTCATCCGCACCTTGGTTAAAGCTTTTTTTTTTTGTGAAAAAATATTGTTTTGCAAGCGTAAAACAAGAATTAAAAAAAAAATAATGGGCAAGAAGTAATAACCGATTGAAGCAGGGTGAAATGAAGATTTAAAAAAAAAAATGGGTGCCTGGTCACAACGCGCGTTTTATGTGAAACTTCACTTTTTTTTTTTTAATAATCCACTTGGACGATCAAACTATGTAAATCTTCAGTTCATTCACTCGAACAATACACCTGAACAATAAAGTACGCGGTGGAGGGTTCGCAGTAGTATAAAATCTCGGGGACGAAAAAAAAAATTCTTTGTCTGTAAAGTCGGTTTACGGACGATAGTTTAACGTGACAACGTCATAACAAAACATTGATGAAATGTTTCCATACTTTTATGAATAAAATTGAATCATTTTTATTTTAATAATAAAAGAATAAATACTTGAAATTATACTAGTAATCAGATTTTTAAAATGCAAGAATAATTAACCTTTATTGCCGAAATTGTTTTTGTAATAAGCAATGAAAACCACATTAACTTTTCACTTCACTTTATAAACAGTCGACGAAGCAGTTCACGTGTAGATGACTTTTAATTAATTTAAAAAACTGGCGTTTAGCTGTAACGTTTAAATATAATTATGAAAAAGTTTTCATATGAATAAACTGTAATCAAATATCTTTCATCAATTATATGAATGACCATAATTTTTTAGTCAATTGTAACATAACCTATTATTACTGCACTCACCGACAGCGTAACGGAACACAGCGTAACGAAACAATGAGCTTGACGGGACACAGCGCAACAGAAAAATGAGCGTGACGGGACTCAGCGTAACGGAACAATGTGCGTAACGGGACACTTTTTCGTGCGTGCAACCGGCGTTCATCGTTTTATTAGACGTTGTCACGTCAAATAAACAACACAAAAAGAATTAAGTTTTCTCCCGTTCTTCCCTTATTTTGTTGCAGCCATCGAGAACCCACTCCGAGCCTTGCGCTACTGCATAGACACCCTTTGGAGAGCGGATCTAGTTAGGGTCATGAATATGAATGTCCGTTGAGCGAAGGGAACTCTTTCCCACTCCCTTTTTCCGAACCCAACTTTCACAACAACCATTTGTGTGGAGCTTTAACTTTGTACCCCCCCCCCCCCCCCCCCGAAACCGAATCCTAACCTTAGCTTCTAACACAGATAACAACTAATTTCAATATTGAAATAGTTCGAGGAGTTATTCTATCTCCACGGGGGGGGGGGGGGGGGAAAGGGACGTCTTGTTGAGAGCGGCTATTTCCATGTCGTGCTCTGCATATTCCTTTTCGGTCTCAAACTTTTGGGTTGTAACTGTAAATTAAATAAAAAAAAATATTAAAAAAACATATATATTGCAAACTTTTATGGTGGTCGTATGTTTGGTGGGTTCCTAATGGCAATTATAGTTTTAAATGCAATCGTTTGTTTCTGTTACTCGCAAGCTATTGTCTCTCCAGCACACGAAAAAAAATAAGCCCTGAAAGGGCGCGCGGAAGTCAATTACGCTCGCTCTCCGGAAACGAAACGCCCGGGGAAAAACGGAACGGATTCCCCTTCGGCTTCGCAGTGTTTTCGTGCCCTTCGTGCGAGTAACGGAACACGGCCTCGTTACTTCCTTTCCCTGGCGAGTTTCTCGCCGTTTCAGGAGCTCCAACAGTCTCGTAATTCCCCCCTTAGACGTTCTTTTTCCACCCTTAATTTCTTATTTCGGCCTGCCTTCGTTTATCAGTCTTCTTCCCAGAGAAACCTCAGATTCATTGAACCCGAGCTAGACACCTATTAAAACGGCCTTCATGGAGCTTAGTTTTTTTTTTTCCTTCTTGAAGTAGCTTCTGGGTTGTAGCCGTGTCCTTGGTGAATAATTCACCAACGTTTCGGTCGACATTACAGTCGCCATCATCAAGGAAGCAGTTACCTACTGAGGCTCTTACCAGTTATCCTTAGAGACCTGCAAAATTCGCGGATTCATTCGGTGATAGGCTAGAATTCAAACACATATACCTCTCAAGATAATTTTGCTATTGGCTTACTGTTCATCTGGACGAATCTCAACCAGTTATAAACCCTAAACCAAGGAAGGATAGAATCACAGACAAACCAGCTGAGACAACTTACAAGTCGGCAGCCAATGAACATGCGTTATTTTCCCGAATGTACAGGGGTTTGTGCAGTCTATCCTGAAGGCCATCGAAACCGCGAATTTTGCAGGTCTCTATTGATAAACAATTTGTGTTATGATTCGAAAATGGCTAGCAAAATATATAATCAAATTTGTAGCAAAACCGTTATTTATTTAACGATAGATACGTGTCTGCACACAATTCGATTTTTTCGATATATTTTTTTTTATATCTTTTCTGGTGGTTTATTCGATGGTTTCTGATAGTTTTAGGATCGAGTCGCGACCCATCTGTAACCCTTCCGCGACCCACTGGTGGGTCGCGACCCACCTTTTGGGAACCGCTGGTATACATAGGGAATGTGCTTCCTTCGATGTTAGATACCAAGAACTCTTTATGAAGATACTTTGCTGTGGGGTTCAGTGGGAAATTCAAAACCCATCAGGATGGATTGCGAGACGAAGGACTTTCTGCCGTTCCTGCCTCCCCCCTAACACCCCCCCCCCTCCTCGCACGTACCAAAAACATGGGCTGTCATTGAAGGTTGGTTTTCGCACGGCTAGGTGTATTTAATTTTCTAAATAAAAAAAAAAGGGGGGAGGGATCGTCTGTCAAGTCGGTTTACGGGCGATAATTTTACGTGATAACGTCATGAGAAAACATTGATGGAAAAATTGCATTCTTTTTTAATTTTTCAAATATTATTTACAGTTTTTTTGCAAATTAAATTTAAATATTTTTTTTAAAATATAATCACGTACAATTAGTTTTAAAAAAAAGCCCGCCTTAACCTGTTCGATATTATAGAAGGTTTTATCTCGCACGGTGGTTGGCCGGCTCTTTCACGCTCGGCTCAGGCGGAACGTGACAATTTTTTTCGTCCATACAGCCGGCTTCCATAGATTTATAAGACGTTATCACGTCAAAAGACTGTGTTTCTCTCTCTCTCTCTGTCTCTATCCCGACCTGAAAGTTGTACGAAACGAAAGAGAACTGATCAGGCGTCGGATGGATCTCGGAGTTTCCCCTTTTCTTCCAGCTCCCACGATCCGCGGCCATCTTTAATTGTACCTCCCACACCCATCCCCCACCTTTCTTTTTTTCTCGCCCCGCTCCCGTGTCCTCTTTTTTTTTTTTTTTTTTTTTTTTTTGCCTCTCCGCTGGGGCGAGTGCGAACCGAAACGCGCGGGCGGCCTGGAAAATCCCCGACTCCAGTGATTTCCAGGCAGCAGTTCCGGAGGCGATCGGGCGGGGAAGAACGGTCTTCAGTTCGCTTTTCACCTGGAGACGTTCCCACGTTGCGAGGATTCTTAAACACGTCGACGGCTCTCCTGAAACTAGATTCCGGCCTCTCTATGTTTTCCTCTTTCTTTTTTTGACGAGAATACGTCTTTAAAATTGCTTCCATAGTGGGAGGCAATTAAAAAAAAAATAATAATAGCAAAATCGGAGGGAAATAGTTTGGTGTTGCAGCTACATGTCTATCATCTCCATCCAAAAATTTAATCACACCACTGGATAGCTAAAAGGATCAAAGAATTCGTTACGCTAAGTGAGGACTGTGACGCATCGCGCGCGGTGGAGGGGGAAGCGCCGCCATTTTGAGATCATTTTTGCTGCTTTTCGAGGTTTCCATTTGACTCGGAGAAGCTACGACGTTCGTTTTAGTTTTCAATCGTCAGCTCTCGTCAAAATCTATCGATTTCATGTATAAAACATTAGTGTAAAATAGTTACAGTGAATATATATGGTGTTAAAATTAAAAAAAGCATAATTATAACATACATAAAATAGCGTATTTTATATTTTGTATGGAAAATATTACCTGTTATGTACACGTATTCACGTACAACACACGGCCGTGTCCATGACACAGCCACACCCTTTTTTTTTTTTAAGAATATGGGCTCACTGCGAGAGAAAAAATGATCAGGTTACCTTCTGATGTCCAGTTACTGTTCGAAGCGATAACGTCTTTGCAGCCTGTGTGGCAAAGTCTGGTTGATGACGCAGTCTGGGTGCCGATGCAGTTCGTGCATCAATAAAGACTTTGCTGAAGAAAATGCTTAATGCCTCAACCTAAAATTTTTGTGATATTTTTCTTAAAAAAAATAAATTTGTAAATTTTAAATTTTAGATTTTTTAAAAATTATTTCTAGAATTTCAAGGTACTCTTAACTGAATTGGAACTGTCACTAAAAAAAAAAAAAAATTAAACTAGTTGCTGTTTTGACTCACATATTATACCGGCGACCGTGGGTATAAAAGTAACGCCCAGACGACGGGACAATTAATTACAGCACACCGACAAGCCTCTAATGCTCTAATGCTCACCATCACGACCACTACATCACGCCAGTTAGCCGATCTAACTGGAGGGGAGCTTCACTCCCCCGCCGAATTAGGTACACGTAACTTCTATAGCATTACACAACCTACCAGCGCATACACAGGCCCGTGTGCCAAACTTATCCAACAAGACACGCACCCCAGCCGTCGATTCAAATGATTCTTCACAAGTGTGGGGTGCACCTGAATTACTATGCACTTAGCGAGTTGTAGAAACTTCGGTTTCTGGCCTCGCCCAAGCTTACTGCCCCGGATGGCAATATGATGAATCCGCGGTGTCCAACATCAGTCCAGATCTAGCTGTGGTGTAGTGTGGTTCGGCCTTCTTCAGTAAGTATCTCGAGATTTAGTTGGTATACGGCAACAGGCCACTTGTTGACTTTGGCTGTCGATGTATCTCAAATCTGACAATACTTCCAGTTGTTTTTTGTTTCAGGTGTGCCGTACATGTTTGCTACGGAAGTGTACACGTGAGTCAGGTGTTTTATTTTATCTGCCGTGTATGCCGCGTCAGTCCTTGTCATTATTTTAATGCGCAATTTAGGTAATTAGCTAATCTACCTTAATGGACGAAGATGCGAGAGGTGGTTTTCACAACAAAGCGAGCCAGCGTTCTCTTTGTGACGAGGGTGGGGACGATTATGTGAAACATACACCCTTGTGCATGGCGAACTTTTCAGTACCGCGAAATTTTTCCCCCGAGTGTAAATTACCACCAGAAGAAATTTTTTTTTCACGTGACAACGTCTAATAAATCGATGAACGCCGGCTGCACGCACGTAAAAGTGTCCCGTTACGCACGTTGTCCCGTTGCACTGTGTCC
This sequence comes from Bacillus rossius redtenbacheri, assembly GCF_032445375.1. Lineage (NCBI taxonomy): Eukaryota > Metazoa > Arthropoda > Insecta > Phasmatodea > Bacillidae > Bacillus > Bacillus rossius. Next base: position 23,422,693 of record NC_086345.1, read on the forward strand.
CGTTACGCTCCCTGTACGCTTGCACCGCATCTATCTATCTTCCAATCGATTGGAACAACCATCGATTTGACTTTTTCGAGGCACATTAAACTTGAAACACTCCCATTCGTTTCCTACTTTTCCTATCATCGTCCTATCCTTAACAGAATAACACAGATTGGAAGAAGTTAAATAGCAAACATGTATAAAAGTTATAGTTAAAATAATCTCTTCGTTAAAGTAATAAAATATTTGAATTAATGAGTGCAAATAAAAGTAAATCTATCAATTAAATTGTAGATTTCATTTCACTCCTTTGTATCCATACAAAATAGTGATAATTCAATAAAAATTATTCATTTTTTTCATAAAAGTATGCAATCATTCATCAATGTTTTGTTATGACGTTGTCACGTAAAACTATCGTCCGTAAAACGACTTTACAGACATCCAATTTTTTTTTATTTGTTAATGTCTTAGCTCTCGGTATACGTTATTTGGTTGAATGGAACAGAAGTCGAACGAACGGAAATGTGTAACCACGGTGCCGATGTCGTCAAGACGGCAGACCCACATGTAGCAACGTAATACCCGTATATAGTCACTCACGTTAACATGATGAACTACATTTACAGATATAATAGCTTAATCCTAGATTTTTTTTTTTTTTTTTTAGTTTGTTGAAAATATTTTCATTACCAGATCGAAATCTTTTTAATCATATTAAAAGTTGGAGTTAGCCTGGGACATGCATGTCAGTATACCAGCTTGTACAATATTATACATAAGCATTTTTAAAATACACATTCTCATACCACTGCCATCCTAACGCTATTTAGTGTCTATCAGTTTGTTCTTAATTAGACTGGCATTCCAGGATTGACTGCGATTAATTTTTCAGCTAGCAAAAATAATGAACCAAATACAGTTATATAATTATTTCATAAATTTTGCAACATATTTATGACATTTCTAAATTAAATTACTGTCAAATCCCAGAAAAATTAGTAATATTTAGTGGTTAAAATTTTATTTGATTATGTTATGAAAAATATTTTTTGTCTAGGCTCGAGACAGTCGTCTTCTTAATTTATTTCTCATAAATGTGACGTGTGACTGTGTGTAAATTATTATTAAGAGATGTATAAGCATTTTTAGGATAGTTTATTTCTTTGGGTTATTTTATATGTTAATATCGCAAAACATGTTTTACTGTAGTTAAAATTATAGTAGTAGATATACTGTGTACCTCATTTTTATGAGTATTGTCTCTGTTCATGTAAATTTGTTTATTTTAATTTTATTTATAATAATTTTTAAGCTATGTTTTTTAATGCTTGTTTACTTGAGACAATTGTTTTATTTAGTTTGTATTGTTATTTTAATTGATTTTTCATTCATTTCTTTTTTGTTTTTATTTAGTGATTAAGTGTAAGACAAGGCAGCGTTTACTTCGCACTAGAGACCGGAAAAATTCGCGGGTTCATTTCGTGATATGCTAAAATTCAAATAATTATAACGTTGTGCTGCTTCTGCTATTGGTTCACTGTTAATATGTAGGACTCTTGGCCAATTAGAGACAATCAATCAAAGAGGTATCCAACCACAAGTTACCCACTTGAGACGCCTCATAATTCAGCACCCAATGAACGGGCGCCGTTTGCCCAAGTAGGCAGAGGTTCGTGGAATCTATCCTGGAGGTCATTGAACTCGCGAATTTTTCCAGTCTCTACTTCGCACACTTAAAATAAGTCGATAAAATAAAATAAACAGTAAAAAAATTGAATTCTTAGTTGTGTCCGATGCTCGCCTTTAAGACCCGAAGCGAACGTGCTCGGGCCGCGTGTGAACACCCGCACTCCCCGAGCGACGCGAATTTTCGCCACGACGCGACGAGACAATACATATCGCGTCCCCAGCTGGCGGAAGTGCTCTTAAGAGCCGTCGCGCCTGTCGCCTCCCCCCCCCCCTTTCCGTCCTTCACCACGAGGGTTCCTCTGGCGGAGGGGGGGAGTTCCTTCCAATTTCATTACCGCGGCTCTCACGGCGGTGTAAGGGGCGGAGGAAGGGGTGGGGTGGGGGCGTGGCCGAGCGCCTCCCCCCTCCTCTCCGTCCGGCCAGTCCCCGCCTCCACATCCCCTCTCCAACGCCCGCCATCCCCTCTCCGACCGCCCCGGGACAGTCGAGGAGTTGGTCAGGTTCGTGCTAGCGGCGCGCGGTCCGCCGGCCCGCTCCGAACCCTCTCGAGATTCCACCGCTCGCGTTCGGGACAATCTGATCGGGCCTTTTTTTTTCTTTTTTCAACCCGTCCCCTTTCTCCTTTATACCCACCCCCACTCTCCACCGCCCGACCGGGCGGGTATCTCAATTGGCGCTCCGCGGAGTTGGTTCCATCTGTCAACAGCACTTACCCCCAACCCGGGACGAAGTCTTTAAGGGGTGAAGACGGCGGCCCGGGGGGGGGGGGGGATTTCGAACCAGACCTCTCGAAAAAATTTCTTGGACCTTGTCAGCTGCCAACGGGAGTTTTCGAAAAGTTCTCCGCACGGAAGGGGGTAAAAAAAAAAAACCAGAGAGTGGATAGCTTTTTATTTTCTGGTTTCGTCAGCACAAATACACCTCCTTGGAATTAATATCATCCGCATCGTTTCTCTAACATCACATGTATTTTATAGAAGAAAAATATGTCTAACAAAGTGCCAACGCATTTTTATCTCCAAAATACTTTGCTGTTCCTAACTAAAGCAGTCCAGACAAGGGTTTTGATGGAGGAATGGGCTAAATCTCTTCGCCTGCCTGGGCGCACGTACGTGATTTGAAAACTGCTCAAGACATTCTTAGTAATGCCTGTTTACGAAAATTTTAGAAGGATGTGCTAAAGGCGAATGAGTAGTTTCGTTCTGACAAAAAAGTTCTTATTTTTAAAGAGTGAAATCGGCATGATCGTTAAGCATGAAACTTGTGGTATGGATTCTTGAAAGCACTCAAGGGATCTTTATCTTGATTTCTCCATCTAATGTTATATATAGATGCCACTAAAATCTCATAGTTGCCATATGCTCTAAGAGAATACTGCGTGTCAGTCCAAAGCCGTGCTCTATAGAGGCGATACCGCACTAGAAGCACCAGCGAGCGTCGCACTTACAATACCGCCTCACTAACACAAACACACCACTTAATAGGCGGGCACGTTAAGGATTTAAATACGGAGCAAAGTAGCGCAGTTTTAGACACTACTCTCTTACTACAGAGAACCTGAGTGAGAATCCCGGCCCGAAAATTCTGATTTAATTTTCCGTTGATTTCCTGAAATCACAATCACACCAAGCAAAAACCTGAATGTTCCCTTGCTATAGTCAATGGCCGATTCCTCATCCGTGTAGTTGAGTGTTACCGTCTCTAAATACCTCGCTTTCGGCATTAAAAATATTAGAAAACAATAACATTTGTTTTGAAATGTGAGGGAGTCTTTCAATACTCGCCGGAGATGTGTGACATATAACCTCGGTAACGAGTGAATACGTGTGTTCTAATGTCGCAAATACACTATAATACCAAAATCTGACTCGAAATTTAAAGTGGAATTCTTTAAAATAATGCCGAGAGTGATAAATATGAGCAAAATATGTTTTCAACTAAATTTCTGAACGCGAATCACACGTAGTTTCCGCACCCGCCGCTAGAATTCGCTGCCGGAGCAGCTACGTCGACTACCGAATCATTCGATATCCAGAGCGAAATTTTAAACTCAATAATGAAACGGCTCTGATAAAAGCGAAAATATTTTGAAAAAAAATTCTAAACCCTCGTTTTGTACTTGATTTTCGACAAGAAATTTTATTAAAATACTGCCCATCTTGTTAAAATACTTTAAACTATTAAGTTTCCCTTTGACTTTGTTAACATTTGGTTTACGTCATCCGCCACAGATGGCAGCACAATGGTTACATGTTTCCGTTCCTTTAACAAAAATTACTCCTTCTAAATTTCTTTGCCAAGATGTTACACATCAATAAATATAATAAAATAAAAATATAATACAGAGAGTTACAAAAGGTAGTTAAATAGATGAATGTTACATAGGCTTGTCTTATAGTCTATTGCGGTATACACTATTTAGAATATTATAAACCTTACTTCTGAGTTTCCAACAACATGTCGGTTTTTTTTTACCTTTAAATAATGAAGAAATGCTTTTTCCATCGTAACGGTGATATTGTCTATTCGTGTTTGATATTACAGCCTTAAACATCTAAACTGCAAGGATTTTTGTACTAGAAAAATTTACTTGATTTATTTTAATTTTTTGGCAAATATTCTTCAAAAAAAAATTTTTTTTTACAACTTCAGCTGTGATGTGTGTGTAACCTTTTTTCATATCAACATTTATATACTTCTTCATTTTTGGCATACAGCATTTGCTGCATTTATATACTGCACTATTATTCATTTGGAATGCGCTTATAAGCGGATTATCTTATATCTCCTGAGGGAAAATTTATGTGAAATAAAGCGTAATTTGTAGTTCCTAGTAGCGCCACATTCACCCTCGGCACTGATACGTTGCACATTCGTTCTCGTTAAGATTAATCGAGAACTAAAAACAAAAATATGTATTTCATAATAAATTACAGTATGAAGCCGTAACTGAAGTTTACTGCGCATGTTACTTGGGATAGTGATTTATGCGTACTCGTCCACTTTTAGCCCCTATGGATGGCAAAATATTATTTTGTATTTGGATTGAAAATTCGAAATATATATATATATATATATATATATATATATATATATATATATAGTAAAGATCCTTGTGATTCACTGAAACAATAAACTTTATTTTTATTTTTATATTTTTAATATTTTGACTGATGCGAACCTATTGTTTGATAAAAGGGAGAACTTATTTTTTTATAAAAAAAACTCTGAAACATAGTATTTAGTAAAGTAAAATTTGGAATGAGAATTCCGGAAATACATTTTCCTGTGGTATTTCATTAAGAGTATCGTCTGGTAGTGTTGTTTTTCTTTTCTGTGGAGTCGTAATTGAAAACACGCCATCATGGTTTCAATTGTTTGTTGTAAAAATTTTAATAACATTTAATATTAAAAATTCTTTATGTCTCTTGAGCATAGCACATACTTTTACGGAATGCCCTTTTATTAACAGTTACCGACCGCTACAAATAGCTTCTCCTTTTATATAATAATTGGTGTTTAGCATCAAATTATTTTTGCTTTCCGTCAGAATGTCTACAACAGTAATAATACTCTCAATAGTCACTAATAAATTTATGGTGGTTAAAATCATCAAATAGTAAAATTGAATAAATATATATATTATAAGTAAAGATGGTACAAAAATAAGATTTTTTTTAAACGAGTTGGGCAATGTGAGTCAGGCAAAAATGTTCGCTCTTTACCTTGTGTCTTGCAATCCAATGTGGGATATACTATAGTACCTTATTGACCTTGTTCTTCAATCCAAGCGTGGGACAGACTGTAGTTACTTTAATGACCTTGTGTTGCAATCTAAGCGTGGGACAGACTGTAGTACTTTTTACCTTGTACTGCAATCCAAGCGTGGGACAGACTGTAGTTACTTTATTTTATTCCACGGTTCCTGCAGGTCCCTTGCGGTGGTGGGCGGGGGGAGGGGGGGGGTTTGCTTGTCGTTGACTGTACATACGCGGTGGCATCTGTGCAGCGTTGCTCTCGGTCGCGGTAGGGGGTTGTTTGAGGTCTGACGTACTTCCCGCCCACACACACACACACACACACTCCCCGCGCTCCGACAGCAACTACCCGCTATTGACGAGGTGGTGGCTGATACCCCTGGGAGCCGGTCAAGCTGTGTCCGTTGATTAGCGCGTGGTCGGCAGACCCCGGACACTCGCATGCCCCCGGGGGTCAGCGCTTCGAACCCCAGCGCTGACGTCTGTGTGTCCGCGACACACCCCGCGCTATCTGCACCACGCAGCAGTTCCCGGTGGATTTTTTTTAAGTGAAAACTTCTTTAGCCGCGTCGAGCGATTTTTGACGTGACAACGTCTAATAAATCGAGGAACGCCGGCTTAACACGCACGGAAAAGGATTACTCTTGTCCCGTTACGCTCATTGTACGCTTGCGCCGCATCTATCTCCCTTTCCACTCGATTGGAACAGCCATCGATTTGAATTTTTTTCGAGGCACATTAAACTTGAAACACTCCCATTCGTCTCCTACTTTTCCCATCGTCGTCCTATCCTTAACAGAATAACACAAATTGGAAGAAGTTAAATAGCAAACATGTGTAAAAGTTATAGTTAAAATAATCTCTTCGTTAATTTGATAAACATATTTGAATTAATGAGTGCAAATAAAAGTTAATTTATCAATTAAATTGTAGATTTCATTTCACTCCTTCTTTGTATCCATACAAAATTGTGATAATTCAACTAAATTGATTCAATTTTATTCATAAAAGTATGCTATCATTTCATCAATGTTTTGTTATGACGGTGTCACGTTAAACTATCGTCCGTAAACAGACTTTACAGACAACCAATTTTTTTTTTTTTTTTTTTTTTTTTTTTTAGGAGATTCACTTGTGAAATATTTGAAATGTGTTAAAACGTATTCACGAACAATGGATTTTTTTGCCGCTCGGAAAGAATGTTAAATTAGAATAAAACATATTTCTCTTAAATATGTCGTGTGTTTTGCGCGTTGGTATATTAGCCAGAAACATTTTATAATGTGTACTAGAGCTGTTGTCGTTTGTCGCGCGGATTGAAACAGTGTGTTCGTAACTACGCCATTTTTTTTTTTTTGCGTTGCGTCTTACGCGTCAAGTACGCACTGACCCACGAATTTACTCCCTGGACGCCTTTATAATTATTACACAGTATAAAAAGTCATTGAGACACCTTGCAGAGATAATTGTGTCACAAATGTATATAAGTGTAGCAACACATTATAAATTATTTATGAAACTATTTAAAAAAAGCCAACATTGTCATCGCATAATTTTTTTTTAACGAAAGGAAAGTGTTAAAAGAGAAAAAAAATGCACGTGAAAAGTTTTTATTACTGTTGTATTCACTCATAAAAAATTTTTAAAAAAGAATTAATTAGTATTTTTTGGACGAAAATTATTTCATAGAATGTCACTATTAATTGGAGAAACTCCTCTTTGTAATGTACAACGCGTTAACGAAGGCAAAAAAATTGAAAATTTCACGTCAGAAATTTGTATGTTCGAAAGGAAACAATCTGATGGAAGCAAGATCACATTTTCCGACATCTTTCTCTCTCTGTCTGTGTTAGCATTGATATACATTCAATGGTATTAGTGTGTGTGTATGAGTGTGTACGTGTGTGTGTATGGTAAGAATACAGAGGTTACTGATGGTGCTATTATTTTACAAAAGAGTTCTCGAATTTCTCCTCACCTCTCTTGTTTCGCAACTCTCGACACACAACACAGAGCTCTCGCTAAAGACAGAAACCCGAGTAGTTCATCAAGGATTACGGACGTGCTAGTGAGAAAGGGGGGGGGGAAGTGGGGATAAGCAGTGTCTTCTGAAGAGACTTCTGGTAAGTGGAAGACTTTGACGAGTTGTTCCTTTCAGCTCGCGCCCGACGAAGTCGAACCAAACTACGAACACGATATCCGCGTGGAAAGGGGATTATCGGAGTAGGTACGGTTGCAAAAGACGTTGCGATGTAATTGGACCAGGACGTTATCACGTGACGCAACCAATAGTGCGAAGAGTCTCTGAAAGCTTGAATGCCAATGCTCAAGAGATGTTAAGGGGGCCCACCTCGTCAACGGTGTATGTGTGTCAGGCGAGGCGGGATGATAAGCGCGACGCTCGCTGGTGCTTCTAGCGCGGTGTCTCCTCTGGACTGGCGCGTAGTCTTCTCGTCGTGCGTATGAGCGGTGACCGTAACATTACACGGCGGAGAAATGAAAGTAAAGGTGTAATGCAAGTCTCTTAAGTGCTTTTAAGAATCTGTACCGGTTGTTTAACGCCTAAAAATTACTCTGAAAACATGCGTTTTAGCAATTTTAACTCTTATAAAAATACAGTTTTAAAAAACTTAAATCCGAAATCTAAAGTACTTTTCGGCCCTCAGCGAACTCTTAAATGCTTTTCGTAAGCAGACCCCACTCGGATGTGTTGAGTAGTTTTGAAATCACGTTTGTTTTTCCTGAAGCTCTGCGCACCGTGTGTGTGCCCGGGTAGGCAGGGGCCTTAAGTGTCGCGTCACGACTGCGTGGTTATAAGTAGAGACAAGATTTTATGGTTTTATTTTGAAGGCTATTTTGATTCGTAAAGAAAGCATTTTATTGAGCACGTATGACACATAAATGTTTCATATTACTTATTTCACTAAACAGGGTCATTATTAACAGATAGATCATGCCTTCGGAATAATAAAAATAAAGCAGCAAATAAAAATAAACCAACGTCGTGATGTAAAAATGAGTTACTAATAACAGCTGTAAGATAAAAAAAAAGTAAAATAATTTTTTTTCTCTTGATTTATTGAGTAGCTACATATAGTTTTGTGAAAACTTCACGCCGAATACATTACAATATTTGAATCTAATACATAAATGTTACGTTTTTTTTTTATTTGAGTTCATTTTTTTTATATTTTAACTGATGATTAATTTTATGATAGTAGTTGCTTTTCGATTCGTTATGTTGTATTTACTTACATGTCGATGTTGTACGCTGCATTGACACGGATCTCGGTGTTATTTCGGTTTTATCACAATTAGTCATATACTCTTATCCCTGGCAATATAAGATCTCCCGTGCGGTGCGCGTCATTTGACCTAAAATTCATATCTACTAAACTTCACTTGACCTAAAATTTAAAATAATCCTTCAGTCATTTGACCTAAAAGTCATTTGCCCTAAAAGTCATATCTCCTAAACGTCGTTTGACCTAAAAGTCAGTTGCCCTTAAAGTCATTTGCCCTAAAAGTCATATCTCATAAACGTCACTTGACCTAAAAGTCAGTTGCCCTAAAAGACATATCTCCTAAACATCACTTGACCTAAAAGTCAGTTGCTCTAAAATTCATTTCACCTAAAAGGCATTTGCCTTAAAAGTCATATCTCCTAAACGTCACTTGGCCTAAAAGTCAGTTGCCCTAAAAGTCATTTCGCCTAAATGTCATTTGCCCTAAAAGTCATATTTCCTAAACGTCACTTGACATAAAATTCACTTGGCCTTAAAGTCAGTTGCCCTAAAATTCATATCTCCTAAACATCACTTGACCTAAAAGTCATTTGGCCTAAAAGTCATTTGCTCTAAAAGTCAGTTGCTCTAAAAGTCATTTGCCCTAAAAGTCATATCTCCTAAACGTTACTTGGCCTAAAAGTGACTTGGCTAAAAGTCAGTTGCCCTAAAAGTCATTTCGCCTAAATGTCATTTGCCCTAAAAGTCATATTTCCTAAACGTCACTTGACCTAAAAGTCACTTGGCCTAAATGTCAGTTGCCCTAAAAGTCATTCGACCTAACAGGCATTCAGGCGAAATTCATTTTAGGTCGAATGACTTTAGGGCAAGTGGAGTGTACTCCTCCCGTGCTTCCATTGGTGGGTTTGTAAGGAAAAACATCGCGAAGAAAGTACAAGGTGTTAACTGAGAGAAGTGGATAGCTAGGGCAAAGTGCGCAGGAAATGACGTAGGTGTACGCGACGTCACACCTGGCCTTATATTAGTAAATTAAACACAAAATAATATATATTTACCATTATCAAACATGAAGTAGCTTGGCTTCTGGGTTGTAGCCGCGACCTTGGCGAATAATTCACCGACGTTTCGAACCCACTCAGTAAATAACTGCTCCCTGATGATGAAGACTGCAATGTCGACCGAAACGTCGGTGAGTTATTCGCCAAGGACGCGGCTACAACCCAGAAGCCAAGCTACTTCAGACAATGGCCATGAAAGCCTGCAAACATTATTATTTAACATGTTTTTAAAAAATATGTCCCCTGTGTTTAAAAAAAACCTAATCTGGTGACATCTATTGGCATTATGTGAGTAAAATACTGTCGTATTTATACTTGCTTACACGCAGAAATTATTACTGAAATAATTAAAACTTAAAATAACTTTTCCTCTCGTGATGCCATTTCTTATGTGACGAAGGAACTTTTTCACTAGCAAAGTATTTTTTTTTTTTTTTTCACACCAGTAACACCGACGAGAAATTATCGTTTCAGAATTTACACTGAAATTACGGGCGGAAAATTACCACGCGCAGGGATCGAACAGCAAACGTCTGTGTTCTGAAAATAGGCTTAATTTCCAACGTCTCTAGACCTCGCAAAACCTTAATGCATTATGCAGGGGGCGCAACTGTACAAGCGGTTGAGAAGTGCCAACATAAAAAAAAAATTGGTTGTCTGTAAAGTCGGTTTACGGACGATAGTTTAACGTGACAACGTCATAACAAAACATTGATGAAATGTTTCCATACTTTTATGAATAAAATTGTATCATTTTTATTGAATTATCACTATTTTGTATAGATACAAAGAAGGAGTGAAATGAAATCTACAATTTAATTGATAAATTTACTTTTATTTGCACTCATTGATTCAAATATGTTTATTTCTTTAACGAAGAGATTATTTTAACTATAACTTTTATACATGTTTGCTATTTAAATTCTTCCAATCTGTGTTATTCTGTTTAGGATAGGACGATGATAGGAAAAGTAGGAAACGAATGGGAGTGTTTCATGTTTAATGTGCCTCGAAAAAGTCAAATCGATGATTGTTCCAATCGAGTGGAAGAGAGATAGATGCGGCGCAAGCGTACAATGAGCGTAACGGGACACAGCATAATCGGACAATGTGCGTATCGGGACACTTTTCGTGCGTGCAGCCGGCGTTCATTGTATTATTAGACGTTGTCACGTCAAAAAATTTCAATATGAGGAAAAATATAAATTTCTTGAACATAATAACATAAACAAAAAAATAATTAAGAATATTCGTGATTCTTAATTCAAGGAATGATTTGTTAATGGAGTAGTGACTTATTGATTATAATGGCAAAATATAGGTACATGGGAATTTTTTTTTGCAAATGTTAAATTATTTTGGTAGCAATGGAATTAGCGTAGCAAATATCTTGTGTGCTTTGCTCGTTTTTTATACGAAAGAAATTAAATTATGATTTTCAGCGCTCAAACTTTACGCTATGCAGTATTCGATATTTAAAACAAAATATAAATCATGTTAACATTTTTTTTGGGTGTTCTGTATTTAAAAAATAAATCATCTTGAACCTAACACGGTTAATATTTCCAGCAACGAAGTACATCTACAAAAAATATCAAGTTTGCCATCATTTTCTTTCGAAAAGTTGACGACTTTCAGGTTTTAAGGGCTGCACTCCATGATGGCCATTAAAAATATTTCCATTAACGAAGACAATTATACAATGATAAAAAACTAAAAAAAAACTATTGGCATTACATTAAAACTGTACAAATTAATATGAGGTTTTCATGCATCATTTTCGTTATTCTAGACTATTTTAGAAAAATATAAAAAGTTGTATTCGTTACGCATAATGTTACTTGAACGTCAGTCATGCATTTCATATTTTGTTTTCCTTACCAATAAGTGGGTATGAAATAAATCTGATAATTGAAAGGTTGTAACTAAAGTTAAACATTACTTATTTCATGCAATGATTATAGTTTCTTCCAATAAATTATTTAACTTTTTTTTGTAAAATATTCATACATAAATAATTCAAGCATCTTTAAAGTTTATTTTGAAGGTGCCGAAAATATTTTTGTATAATTTGTAGTGTCGAAAATTAAAACATTATTTTCAATTGGTAAGAAAATATATTTGTCATTGCCAAGCATTTATTTTGTGGGCTGTTAAAACATCATATCACAAATAATGATTCGACGTCCACAGGTTAGGTTTATTTCCCCCTTCCCCTTCCGATATTATTCATCAATTAGCATACGTCTGCAACTTTTTTTTTTTTTCGAGAGTTGGGGGAATTGGGAAATACCATTTTTGGCTGCATTCGCAATTTTTTTCTCTGCCTCTCTCCCGCGTTGCTCGCAGAAATTACTACCAATCGGAACGTTGTTGTCGAAGCGAGATAACTGTATGGGCAATCGTGTGTATGATACTCTGCGGTGGTTGTGGTTGTTGTTTAAGGTTATGGTGGGTGGGGGGTATGTTTGGGCAGGAAAGAGTGAGAGAGGGAGAGAGGGGGGGGGGGGTAGAGGGTTTGCCTCGTGACGAGCTAATGAGGAAGAAAGAGCTCATGTGTGTTAAGGACATGAGAGAGCAAAAAACGGGTAAAACGCAACTGTTGGTTTTCATCACCATGCTAATTTGGTTATTTCTCTGCCCCCCCCCCCTTTTCCTGTCCAATCCTTTCTGTTCGCAGAAGCGAACCTGCGCTCTTTATTTCAACCCCCCCCCCCCCTCCTAAAAAAAATTCATTCGCTAAAAAAAACCCAGCTCTTCAACTCCTCACTCCATTACTGGCATCATGGCCAGCCACATGACTCTTGACTGAGGCTGTTCAAAACCCTTCAAAAACACACTCGTGAGTGGAGCGGACATTTCAGCAACGAATCCTGCATTCGGGAGAGAGAGAGAGATATTTTTTTTTTTTTTGGTTGTAAATGGAACAAAACAAAAAAAAATTGTTGTCTCTAAAGTCAGTTTACGGACGATAGTTTAACGTGACAACGTCATAACAAAACATTGATGAAATGATTGCATACTTTTATGAATAAAATTGAATCATTTTTATTGAATTATCACTATTTTGTATGGATAAAAGAAGGAGTGAAATGAAATCTGCAATTTAATTGATAAATTTACTTTTATTTGTTCTCATTAATTCAAATATGTTTATTACTTTAACGAAGAGATTATTTTAACTATAACAGAGAGATAGATGCGGCGCAAGCGTGCAATGAGCGTAACGGGACACAGCGTAACGGGACAATGTGCGAAACGGTACACTTTTACGTGCGTGCAGCCGGCGATTTATTAGACGTTGTCACATCAAAAAAAATCAGTGAAAAAAAATACTATCACTTTAAGTAACCACGTAGCGAACGAATGTTGGGAAAAGTACTTTATGAGGTGAAATTCTAAAATAAGGGACTAATTTTTTTATCAGTTTGTCCGACTGTTTGCGTGCTTCGTTTGTTTTCCGGAGCTCCAACTTTCGCGCCGTGTGTCTCGACTCCATTCATCATCGCGTCGCTTTTGTCTCTCCCGCCTTTTCGACCAGACATTTCGTGCGAGGGAGAGAATTATAAAGTGTTTTTGCGGCCACACGACGGATTTTATTTTATTTTCCCTGGCCTTCATTCAAATGCCACAGAAGGTGAGAAGTGAACAACCATTAAAAAAAAATATGGAGAGAGAAATGAGAATATTAAGTTTTTCCTGGACGATTTCAATGCAAACAGTTAACTAAACCATTAAAACATTCGCATGATGTGCATCTAGTGTGGATTTCCAATGAAGACTAGCTTTGACAATCTTAACCACGGAGCAACTTCCAAAAATTTTTGTCTGTTTTTTTTTAAGTGTTACTTCTTTAGGTGCATTATGAAATAAAAGGCAAAATTAAAATTTTCGAAAAAATCCACGACGTATGTAAACGTTGTAATCGAAAAAAGGATAAAATATTAAAAAAAAAAAACCTCTAAAAGGAAGTAAGTAACGACGGATAAAAATTAAAGGCATTTTATAAAGGGTTTATCTGTCGCGAAGTCTGTCGTATAAACTACTAACTATGACTTTTCTTAGTCCTTCCTACCTTGATGTACTTTTTTTTTCTCGTAGAGATAGACTCAGCCATAATATCAAATTTAGGTACTACACATATTCAGGGGCGCAACAACTAAATTTCCAAAGGGGGGGCAATATTCCTATTTATAAAGAATCATCGATCCCCTCTATTGAAGCGGGGGATCCAAAAAAATTTGTATTTCAAGGTGGAAAATGGTGCTATTTAAGCAGTTTTATTTGCCCCCTTTTGCCCCCACTTCAAGGTTTCAGAGTGGGGGGGGGGGGGCAAAATACCCTTGCCCCCCCCCTGTTTTTGCGCCCCTGCACATATTCACCTAATTATTAATATGATGGCAAACCCAATAAAATCTTTCGGGACTGCCCTTCCCTGCCGCGAAATGAACTAAATTTTTTCAGTTTTATGATTTTGTGACTAATTGAAATTGGGTTGGGTACGTAAATAAGTGTAGTCTTTAATTGATATAAATTGCTGCGTCTCTACAATATACATACATAATAGCTTTTCTAAACTGCTCTATTTCAATTAAAATTGGTAACAGATATGGAAAATTCCGTATACCGAGAGCTTAGATGTTATACATAAATAAAATGGAAATATAAATACCTCCCAGCAAGGTTTTTCGTTTTAGATTTCCCGTTTCATCACATCCGGGTATTTTTGCGATTGGGAAACAAAAAGGATGCCACGTTGCCGTTAGAAAGTATGTGTTTTCTCGGGGTTATCCAGTTCCAAGATCCCCCCTCCCCCTCCTCCTTCCTCTAGCCAATGCATTCCAAATCTATGCTAGTAGTATGGTTTGACCAATTCTGGCTTAGGCTTCAGACTGGGGTTCAAGATGCGAGGTCAATAACCGGTCGCCATCTTGGATTCTGATGGGAAAATTTCCCGTTCCTCCTGAAAAAACAGGACTCAACGGGTTCGAAACAAAAACTCAGGACTCGATGACGTATGTTATATTTTTATAAGATAAATTTTATAATTTATTTATAATTTCTTAAATTTTTATAATTTGAAAAATGGTGGTTTGTGTTAAGGTGAAGGTCAAAATATCAAGATGCGGCTTTTTTGAGTATGTAGGCCACACTTTGAAGGATATTGCCTCTCTCTGAGGAATATTGCCCCTCTAGGAGGAAAATTGGCACCTACGAGATTTTTGAAGTAAAACCGGAATTTTTTTTTTTTTTTCATCGAAATGCGAATGTTTCCATCAAGTAATTATTTTTTGTGTTTAATTAGATACATAGCTAGTTGTCCGTTTCAATCTTGTAAGGACTGGTCGTTGACGTTTAGTTCAATTCATCTGCGTTCGTAAATTACATTGAACTAATTTTTTTACTTCAGTTTATCTACATGCGTTACACTCCATCACGCTAAGCGATAGCACGCACACACACACATTTATCCCCACCCTTCCTTCCACCTTTTTTTTTTTTTTTTTTACCCTTCTTCTCCTCTTACTGGACACTCCCACATTAAATGAAATTGCATTTCGCTTATAACCGACCCACGCTAGTTTTAAGGGCGTCTAGAGTTTCAGCTGAAGTCTCTTTACGTTGAGTTTACACTCCCAGCTCACCTAACTCCCGTAGTGGCACCAGTAACTTACTGAGGGCTTTCAGCAGGCATTTGAAGCGAATATAATTAAACAAAAAAAAAAAGGGGGTTGTCTGTAAAGTCGGTTTATAGACGATAATTTTACGTGATAACGTCATAAGAAAACATCGATGAAAATTTGCATACTTTTAAATTTTCAAATATTATTTACAGTTTTTGCAAATTTATTTTAAATAATATTTTTTTTAAATAATCACGTACAATTAGTTATAAAAATTAACTGAAATCAAATTTATGTCAATAAATTGTTAATTTTTAATGACGAAATTGGACAAATAAAGCAATTTTTTTTAAATTGCTGCTTTTAAAAAGCCCGCCTTAACCTGTTTGATATTATAGATTTTCTCGCACAGTGGTTGGCCGGTTCTTGCACGCTCGGCTCAGGCGGAACGTGCGTGCAGCCGGCGTTCATCGATTTCTAGGACGTTATCACGTCAAAAAACGGAACTCAGACGTCTGTTTTTTTTTTAAGGGTGAGTGGCTGTGTCATGGACACGACCGTGTGTTGTACGTGAATACGTGTACGTAACAGGTTATATATAGTTTTGTTGGCTTCAAAGAGCGCAGAAACCATAGACAATCACTAGAGACCGGAAAAATTCGCGGATACATTTCGCGATAGGCTGAAATTCAAACATGTGTACAATTCTGCTCGTTCTGCTATTGGCTCGCAGTTTAACTGGAGCTCTCTGGGCCAATGAAAGACTATTGACCAAAGAAGTGTCGAATCACAAGCTACCCAGTGGAGCTGCCTCACAAGTTAGCACCCAATGAACACGCGTGTTTGCTTGAGAAATGCAGAGGATAATGGAGGCTATACTATAGGTCATTGAATCCGCGAATTTCTCAGGTCTCTAACGATCACCCACATCACACTTATGTCCGAATGGATTGTTGACAAACGTCTTAGTGAAACGTGCACTGGTTGATGGCCGATGTGTCTTCATAATCGCCGATCGTACACAATCGATGCCAGCACAGTCCGGCATCGGTATAGAAGCTACCTCATCGTCAATTTGCATAATTCGAACCGCCCCAGCTGCAGATGTACTGGCACCGTCTTTTATCCGCTCGGCCGCATTCATTCTTTTACGTTCCCGGCACTGCTTCACTCGGTCATGTGGTGTTTTATTGGTATCATTCGATTGCTTTTGTGAAGCCCTTTCCAATCGTATACGATCTCTGTATTTGGATTTGGCTTTTTTGACGCGTATAGGCCAACATTAAATATTTTTGATTATATATTTTTGAATTTTAACAGCATATATATTCACAGAAACTATTTTACACTAATATTTTATACATGCAATCGATGTATTTTGATGAGAACTGACGATTGAAACTCAAACGAACGTCGTAGCTTCTCCGAGTCAAAAGTTATACTAAATGGAAACCTCGAAACGCAGCAAAAATGACCTCAAAATGGCGGCGCTTCCCCCTCCACCACGCTCGATGCGTCACAGTCCTTACTTAGCGTATCGAATTCCTTGATCCTTTAGCTATCCAGTGGTGTGATTAAATTTTGGTTGGAGATGATAGATATGTAGCTGCAACACCAAACCCTATCCGCCGATTTTATCATTCGTTTTTTTGATTTGCCTCCTACTATGGAAGCAATTTTAAAGACGTATTCACGTCAAAAAAACTGAACAGAGACGTCTGTTTGTTAAAAAAAAAACTTTGGGTAACTTGATAAACCGAAATAACACCCAAATCTGAGGCAAAACAACATAGAACAGCCAAATGTCCAAAATGCAGGTAAAACACCGTGTGTCACAGAAACTATTTAAATAATGAAAAAAATATATACTTTTTCTCCCTTAGTTATGTTCTTCAACTTCTTAAATTAAATGATTTAAAAATAAATGATAAAAAATTAATATTGTTTGTAATTAATTGTTAGAATAAATATATTCTCAGAATGATTGTATTTAATTATTAAAGAATTTTTGAATCTGTAACTTACATAAAAAAAATTAACATTTATCCCTACGTATATATATACTCCATAAATCTACATTGTAAATAGTTTCATTTAAAAAAATAGTGAGCAGTAATTAAAATTCCACGTTTTTAGTAAAAAAAAAAAAACATAAATAAAAATATTATTGTAAGATATTTTGAATATAGACTATTCTCTTAAAGAAAGAGAAATTTTAACAATAAATTTAATAACATCGGATTATTTTATTTAACGAAATTGAGCTACATAAAATACTATAATTGTTTGTGTTTACCTGTATGTATTTTGATTTCCTATTTTCTTTTATTTATTGTAAGTTTGTCTAAATGGAAAAAAAAAACTTGCTTGTGTTAATGTCAGGCAATTTTTAATCATAACTTGTTAAAACGTAAAAATTAACTTTCAATTATTTGATTATTTTCTAAGCATCTTTGTGAATAGATATCTGTAAACGAATATTTTATTATTTATAATGCAGCTTAAGAAAGCGCAAAAAAATATATGAATACTTGTATATGTAACTTCAAAAAACTCTTAAAAACAATTTTTCCTCTTATAATTTGTAAGTTTGTACGATTTTAATCCAAAATAGCTTGAATGAACAGTCTTAATTAAAAAGGCTACCTTCTAAAAGCTCAGTAACAAACTTAACAATTTTCATTGACATAAAAACAAGTTAATGGGAAAAGTTTCTACCGCCTGAATAAAATAACCTTCTTCTCGCGTTTCTTTGGTGAGTGCAAATTTACTCAGGACTTTTTAATTGCGTATTATCGCAAATCCTTGAACTCAGTGTCAACAATATCTCGTCACAAACAATATTTGTAGTAGGCCGAAAATAGAAATAAGAGGTAAAGTAAGAAAGTCTGAGAAGAATAAAATTAAATAGGACAAGGCCCTACAATCTTGATTTTTCAATTATTAAATCACAGTTTGCAGTATACTTTTGTGTTGGATATACAAACATTATAAAGAGAGAGTTTACGTTTGGTTGCAAGAAGTAAACACAACAACTACTGGACCTATATTAAATATGATTTAAATGTATGAAAGTTGGGTACTTTATTCCAGGCGGACATGGGCTAACATTTGTTTTATTTATTTTAAAATATTTATATATGATTCTATAAGAAGAAACAATAATTTTTAACTGAACCCAGAGTAAAGCGACCACATCGACTGCTGTATGCAAATTTAATTTGAGTTAAAAAAAAAACCTATTGTCGAACGTGGTTTTTCAGTTATTTTCTCCCGGAATTTCAGACCTTTAATAAAATAAATGAGTCCAGCGGGGTATGAATTCCTTGGAAGATATTGTTACGACTGGTGGAAACGGGTTCGTAAGGATAGCCCAATTAATTTTTATAAAATTTAATTTACTACTAATATTTACATGACTAATTAAATGACCACACTTAATGTCTGTTCACAAACCACTCGCACTTAAAAATGTGTGTTCATTAGTCACTAAGTGTCTGTCCAGTCCCGCAGTACGCACTCCTCACTGGAGATAGGATCTCAGAGCTCTTTAGAATTTTTATTCCAAAAATTGTTGTTATTCTTCCTGCAAAACTAAAAACTAAAAATTATTTTCAAATGAAAAAAAAATGTTAATATTTGGCTACATAATTTAACTGATGAATAGATGGCTTTAGTGTTTAAGTAAGTTTTATATATTGTTATAACTTTTTACCTGTACTTCACTTAAATATTAATTTTTATTTAATTTTATTTTCATTTATTCATGTAACAATGTTATAATTTATAATAATTTATACGTTTTTAGTTTATACATAATATTGAATTTTATTAAATTGCTCTTTTTAACTTTCATCTTTACATATTTAATGTAATCTTTCTTATGCTATATTTTATATATTTATTTCTCAGTTATTATACATTTACAAATGTTTACAATCGTCAAAATACTGCATGTAATTTGAAGTGACTAGATGCACTCACATACAAGCTTGCTTTCGTGAGTGCTAAATTTCCTGGTTAACTAAGTGAATATTGTTTGTTAACAAACTGTAAAAAAAATGGGAAAATAAAAAATTTTGTACATCCCTCACTTCGCGCCTGTCCACGCACAAAGTCTCGCGCCACTCAGTCGCACTCTCACTGTAGCGCCACTCTCGAGGGGGTCTCTCACCCTCTTCGTCTGAACTCGCACTGCACTCCACTCGCCTGCTGGAAACTCTCAGAACGCCCCGCGGAGGCAGGCGTCGCCGCTTTTATACCCTCAGCCGTCTTTCTGGAACCCGCTGGAGCGGCTGTGACGCGTCGCGTCGTCCCGGGCCGACCCGACGCTCGAAGCATCCAGAATAACGGCGCTTATTCACGCTAATCCACGCGGAATTCCCAAGGCCACCAGGGATATATAACAGCGCCGATGAAGGAGAGCGCCGTGGCAAGGGGGAGGGGATGACGAGGCCAGGCCGCTATAAACCCCGAAGGAATTCTCGCGTGACGTCATTGGCCTCTTTGCGGGGCAAACCGGGCACTTGGCGCGAGTCACGAATTTACATCCTACGTTCGTAACAATATATATGGTATGCCATGATGTATAATAACTGTTGATAAACATATACAAATTGAAATAATGATTAGATAAATTGGAAAAAATTCTATTTTAATTCGACTCACATTACGAAGATCCAGGTAAATACTAATTCCAAAAAGGTGTTAAATACGTATGCGTCCTATTTTATTTATCTTTAAATTAATTTGCAGATCTTTAAAATTTGTTTCCCGAGTGAAGAGAAGACTCCATAACGACTAGAGTAATCGATATTTTTGTATGTATGTTTGTGTGTGACATTATCCGACGATAATTTTTGAAAATTTAATTGGATTTTCAAAAAAAAAAAATTGGTAGGTAGGCGCGTGTAACCAATTAAATTTTTAAGTTCGTTTATGAGAAAAAACTTTGAAGGGTTTATTACAATAAATAAATACACGCGTTTCTTTTGAAATCAACCTCAGTACTTTATCCGGCGTTTGGAATTTAAAGCAAATTGTTTAAATAGAGATTTTGATATTGCGTGCTTCAAAGTGAAATAAGAAAAATAACAAGCAATTATAAGTAACCTAATTATATCTACTACTTTTGTTAGAATGTGTTCATTGCTTTAGCGTATAGGTTGTCGATTAGGCTACATTTTAGATATTAGTTTTTAGGTTGGTATTATTTTACTTCAAACTGTATCTAACCTTCGTGCTTGGGTTTATACTTCAAGCAGTTCGGGAAAAATCATTAATGGAAGACGGTTTCATGGACAAACATACATATGAGTTGTAAGGATCAGTATGTAAGCCTATGTGCTAGATTTTATGAGTACTTACCGACACTCAAACGCAACATCTCAAGGTGTCTGTTCGGGCTGTACTACAACTAAAAAAAAAATATCAGTTGCCAAGAAATTGTTAGTAAAACTACAAGAAACATATTTTAATTTTGTACAACACATGGCTATGGTTATTTTTGTATATACCATATTAAATACGTTTTCTAGATAATACTGGCACATATTTTTATATTTCAATTGATGTTTCATTCAAGCAATATTTTTTTCAAACCATGGAAAAGATAATCTTACATTAAATAATTTGACATATTAGTTTGTTTTATTATACTTATTAATTAGCGCAGTTAATACTGGAATGCTACTCAGGGAAGATGTACTTGGACAACACAAGGCATAAATACACGAAACAGAATCCAAAACCAGTGTTTCTGCGAACGCTATTTTGTAGCGATACGGTAAACGGGTACAAATTTACAGACATTTGCAATTTCACATGAACATCTGTGTTCCAATTACGAAGGGGGAAAATATTGGTTGTCTGTAAAGTTGGTTTACGGACGATAGTTTAACGTGACGTCACGACAAAACATTGATGAAATGATTGCATACTTTTATAAATAAAATTTAATCATTTTTATTGAATTATCACTATTTTGTATGGATAAAAACAAGGAGTGAAATGAAATCTACAATTTAATTGATACATTTACTTTTATTTGCACTCATTAACTCAAATATGTTTATTACTTTAACGAAGAGATTATTTTAACTATAACTTTTATACATGTTTGCTATTTAACTTCTTCCAATCAGTGTTATTCTGTTAAGGATAGGACGATTATAGGAAAAGTAGGAAACTAATGGGTGTGTTTCAAGTTTAATGTGCCTCGAAAAAGTCAAATAGAAGGTTGTTCCAATCGAGTGGAAGAGAGATAGATGCGGCGCAATCGTACAATGAGCGTAACGGGACACAGCGTAACGGGACAATGTGCGTAACGGGACACTATTTCGTGGGTGCAGCCGGCGTTCATCGATTTATTAGACGTTTTCACGTCAAAAAATTACGGTGCACACTGAAACTTAATTCTGCTGTTCAGCGAATTTTCGGCAGTGCTGAAAGTTAACAGTCAGACATGTTCCCTAGTTCCCAGACTCCAGAGCTCAACTTGTGTGCTGTTAGCTCGCGAGTTTGTGTGTTATCTGCGCGTGTTTGCGAAGGACCTAGCAAGCAAGCTCTATATGCAAGTCTGCAGAGGGACTCCACTGTTGAACTTCCTAGCCATTCGGTTCCACGGAAGTTGGCGTTTTACTGCGAGAGGCATTCTAACTTCTTGTACTGCAGCTTCGTGCTTAGTTTACAGCGTGTATTTGAACTGACACTTAACTATCGCTTTCCAGTGCATGACATTTCCTACACTGTAAAAAAAATTTCTTCTTCTAATGTACCAGAAATTTTCAAGTAAAATTACAGATATTTACACGAAAACAACTCTCATCCTTAGGGACTGGAAAAATTCGCGGTTTCAACGACCACTAGGATAAGACTCCACGATTCTCTATGTACTCGGGCAACTATCACCTGGTCATTGGCTACCAACTCGGGACACCTGTTTACTGCGATTATTATGATTCGATACTTCTTTTGTTGAGTGTTTGCCATTGGCACAGAGTCCTTCAGGTGAATTGCGGTCCAATCACTGACGCAGCATTAAGCTAAACCTGTTTGGATTCAAGTCTGTCTCGAAAGGAATCAGCGAATTTTTCCGGTCTCTACTTATCATTAGAAAATAGTTTTCGGATTCTTACCCGGCCATTTTTTGTTTTGTGCTGTCCCATTACTCCAGTAGTTAAAAGTCATTTGTGAACCGTTCCCTTAATAGCCCAGTGTTAAATGTGAACATTAATAAGAATAATAAAACAAATAAAAATCAAACTACTGAATATTCTCTTATCCTTTTCAAGGTTTAAAAAATATATTTTTTTGAATAAAAATATAAATTAAAATATAATATTATGCGCCTGTACTATCTCGAAAAACATATTTCATATATGCAACAATAAACATAGTCATGTGTTGTACAAAGCTTTAATTTTTTTTTACGTGACAATGTCTAAAAAATCGATGAACTCCGGCTGCACGCACGAAAAAGTGTCCCGTTACGCACTTTGTCCCGTTACGCTGTGTCCCGTTACGCTCATTGTACGCTTGCGCCGCATCTATCTCTCTTCCACTCGATCGGAACAACCATCGATTTGACTTTTACGAGGCACATTAAACTTGAAACACTCCCATTCGTTTCCTACTTTTCCTATCATCGTCCTATCCTTAACAGAATAACACAGATTGGAAGAAGTTAAATAGCAAACATGTATAAAAGTTATAGTTAAAATAATCTCTTCGTTAAAGTAATAAACATATTTGAATTAACGAGTGCAAATAAAAGTAAATTTATCAATTAAATTGTAGATTTCATTTCACTCCTTCTTTGTATCCATACAAAATAGTGATAATTCAATAAAAATGATTCAATTTTATTCATAAAAGTATGCAATCATTTCATCAATGTTTTGTTATGACGTTGTCACATTAAACTATCGTCCGTAAACTGACTTTACAGACAACCAATTTTTTAGTTGCTGTTTGTAAGAGAGAAAATGTTCTAACTTAAACTGTGTGTATATTTTTTTAATTAGGAAGGGCTTAACGCATGGAATTTGGAATATTCAGGAGATGGCATGCTGTGGCGTAGTTTAAGTCACTTTCTACTTCACCGTCACCACACAGTAAAGCCCAAAACATTGCGGGATGATGGTTTATAAGTTTATAATCGTTTTGAAGGTCCAGAAAATTTTCAGGAGTTTTCTCGTTAGTTTATTTTTTTTTATCCTTTTCTATTGGAGCCGTTTAATTGCGTAGTTTCGAATTTCACTCTGAAAATGGAATGATTCGATAGTCGGACGTACCTGCTTCGGCAACGAATTATAGTGGCGGGTGTGGAAACTACTTGTGATTCGCGGCAAAGTA
This sequence comes from Bacillus rossius redtenbacheri, assembly GCF_032445375.1. NCBI lineage: Eukaryota > Metazoa > Arthropoda > Insecta > Phasmatodea > Bacillidae > Bacillus > Bacillus rossius. The sequence goes on from NC_086345.1 coordinate 23,446,410, forward strand.
GTTCTCGGTGTAACTCCAGCGGCAGTAAAGTGTTCGTGCAATCACCAATCTGTCGCCGGACAGTGTGTGCTTAAACCCCCCCTCCCCTATTTTTTTTTCACCATCCGAAAATAAAACCAACCCCAGGCTCGATGTTTACGACCAATCGTATCTACTCCACCGGCGACCGTAAACTCTACCCACTACCCCCCCCCCCCCCCTTTTTTCAGAATTAGTGGTCGGACGGTCTCGCTAATTTGGTTCATCACGTATGCTACTCGTTAGTGGAGCATCGGAGTGGTATCCTGAAAATGGAGAAGGAAAAAGGGGGGGGGGGGTTTGTGCGTCATGTGTTATGTCAGACAAATATGTAGACAGATGTAAAAAGTAGACATGGTCCAAAATCCCAATTTTCTCGAATCCGAATCTCGAATTTGAATCCCAAATAGTATCTCTAATACACCCATCTAATCCAAATATAGGTCTCAAGTGTCAAAAATAAGATGATGTAAAAGAAATGAAAAAAATATTAACTAACGTGTAGAAACATTTAAAAGTTTTATTTGTGAATTAAGTTTCCAGAATAAACACATGTTATAATTTTATTGACATGTTTGCTTGTCAATAGTACGATATGTTGGCAAATGGTAATATAATATGTATGAAGAAAAAAATTGCCCTAGTCAATTTTAAAGGTTTTCAGTGTTGAATTTTGTTTTATTTACATTATTTCCTCTAGTATTTTTCTTCCAAATTTTTTTCCCTGGAATATCGATTTCTTTCAAATACTAAGGACTTGATGTTATTTTCATTTCGCGATAGGCTAAAATACAAATAGTTATAGCCTACCTCAGTGCTGCCTCTGCTATTGGCTCACAGCTCACCTGGATGACTCTGAGCCAATGAAAAACACCTAACCAAAGCTGTATCGAATCACAGGCTGCTACGTTTGGACGTCTCACAAGACAGCAGCCAATGAGTGGGTGACATTTGACCGAGTGTACGTAGAACTATGGCGTTCATCCTACAGGTCATTGAACCCGCGAATTTTTTCGGTCCTAAACTATGAGCCAATAGCAAAAGCTATTAGTAGAGACTGGAAAAATTCGCGAGTTCAATGACCTCCAGGATAGACTCCACGATCCTCTGTCTACTTGGGCAAACGGCGCCCGTTCATTGGGTACTGAATTATGAGGCGTCTCAAGTGGGTAACTTGTGGTTGGATACCTCTTTGATTGATTGTCTCTAATTAGCCAAAAGTCCTACATATTAACAGTGAACCAATAGCAGAAGCAGTACAACGGTATAATGATTTGAATTTTAGCATATCACGAAATCAACCCCCAAATTTTCCCGGTCTCTAGCTATTAGGTGTAACAGGGGCAAATTTGTATTTTTTTTTCGCGAAAATCATTGTAGCATTGTCTGTGTTTCATAATTGGTTGAGTTTATCCCAGGAACGTGTACACTGTCTGCACACAAAGCAGAAATTTTGTGTTGAGGCAAACTCGCCCTTATTGGCCTGGTGAAAGGTAGCAACTTCTCCTTTTTCAGACGGTCACCAATCACACAGAAGAAATTGTTGAATAATATATCGCTCGAGGTATAAATTTTTGAATAGTAGCCAATCTATAAATGAATCCGCTATTTTTTTTTTCAGCCTTTACCTACAGGCTTAAAATTCTTAAAGAATCTCGATTTTTTAATCGATTCACGTTGTCTCTTGCTATTATATATTTTAATGGCAAAAAAAATTAACTTTGACTAACTGGCATTCGTTCACAAAGTCAGTTCCTGCTATCCATCATCGTCTGAAAAGAAATTGCTAGTACCAAAAAAAAACTACTTTAAAATTGTCCACCGATTACTTTTCCACCCTACTGTACGAGCTGTGTTCAAAAATTACTGCGAGTGGATTTTCATAGCAGCAACTGCTGACGCATCATCTATTTGAAGTAACAAGCCCGATATTCTGCTCCTTAGAGATAGTAACAGACGTCATAACAAAATTAGTGAGTTCATTTTTTTTGAACATAATGTAACATGTCTAGTTTCCCTTGATTTATTTTAAACTGACATCTTAAGTCGCGAGAAAAAAAATTTTTAGTCATTATGTTTGAATTTATTAGTTCATTTATTTGAAAGGGTTTTTTTTTGTTTTCGATTGAGACAAGTAATTCGTTAAAAAAAAAAATTACGTTTGTAATGGGATTCTTTTGTATTATTATGATGTTCATCTACCGGCGTGGGTGTTAAGTATTTTTATTTCCTGATGTAAAACTTTTTTTTAATTTTTTTTTCAACTGACGCGTATATATACATGTACATGTATCTTTGTCAACTTTATACACGCGACCGACGATTCGAAGCGTACAAACAATTTTCTCGCGAAACCATTCATTCCAAATTGGTTATTTCACCGAATCCCGCGTTCGTTATTGGCTGGGCGGTGGTCGTCAACCCTTCGAAATGTCGGAGAGGGGGGGGGGGGGGGGGGTAGGGGGGGGAACAGAGATTGCCAGTGATTCGGGAAGGGATTTGATTTTTAGGGTTCGACTGGTCTGTTTTTTGGGAACGGTCGCGCGGGTGTGTGTGTGTGGGGGAAGGATTGGAGTCAGCAGTCGATTGAAGAGGAGGGTGGTGTTTGGTGAAGAGAAGAGAGAGAGAGGAAAGGTGAAACGGAGATAAAGAGAGAGAGAGAGAGAGCGGGATTGGGCCGAAGCAGGAGGTGTAACAGAGGAGAAAGTGTAACTTCTACCCCCTCCACCCCCCCAGGCATAGCCGCAATGCGCCATTCATGGCTACCGCTCATCCCAGCTCACCAACCAACACACACACACACACACACACACACACCTACACACACACACACACACCTACCTGCACCAAACACACTTGAACGGTCTTCCATTTCTTTTTCTATTTTTTTCCCCCTTCTTCCTTCTGCTTCTTTCCCAGAGTTTCCGCGTAAAGAACAAGCAAGAGTCCTTTAAAAGCGCATAGAGTTGAACTAGAGATAGATACAGTAACGCTACGTGATGTACGTGACGCGATAGAAAAATTTTTGTTATCGTGTTAATGCTATCATGCCTTTTTTTTACCCTCGCGATAAATATAAATATAAAAATTATAGTACCTATAAAAGTTTCTTGGCAGTACATACTCATCAAAAAATACGACAGCCAGCATCGTTTACATTTTTATTTTATTTTTATTAATCGAGGTAAATTTTCCAAATTCGGATTGACAATTGATCATGAGAAAAAAATGTAATGTGCGTGAGCTTATTTCAATGATTCCACAGATGCATATATTAAATGAAACTTTTAAAAAAAAACTTGAATAATAATGCAGGTCCCACCCAATTTTAAAATTTTGATTACAAATTCAGTCCGGTAAAAATTACTTATGAATTTCATTAACTCTTACAATGCTCGATTAGTACATAATTAAATAACTAATTAGTTTTTCCCAATTTGAATAGTTGGTTTTCGAACAAAGCAAAACAATTATAGAGGTTTTGAAATAAAAGAGATTGTATAGATTTTTGTACATTTGGACAAACCTGTATTTAGTAAAAAAAAAGTTTACCTCTCGCGCGAAAACAAGTGAAGTGTTTTAAGGAACGTTATAAACGAATAGAAATTCAGAGAAAATTTTCTTATCTCCCTTTATTTTGCTTTTTTATAATAATTTTTTATTATGCGTTAAAAGCCATCAAACATCAGTTTATAAAATATTTATGGTGGTTAAGGAGTAATTGTTTTTGGAGCTTTAGAATAAAATATATCTATATTAAATTTTCTAATAGTTCTAAACATTTGATGGGAACTTCTATACAACCAATTTAATAATGTAAAAAAAAATTCAAAAAGTAATTAGAAGTTTGTTTCAGTAACGTCGCGCCCGTGATGCGATGAAAGCATAAAATCTATATAATCTGTCGCTCCAGCAAGTTTTTCCTCGCTTACGTCATAAAGGTTTTGAACGTGATAGGTTAGGAAAAGTTATTTTATTCGCTTCGCACCCGTTTCGCTTCTTTAATTCCAGCTTTAGGAAACCGCTCTAAAGATGGAGTCTATTTTTCCCCCTAATCTTCACGGGGGAAAAATTCCCATTCGAAATATAATTTTTCCAATACATGGTCCGAAGAGAAATGTCATCTATGTTAGCGGTCCCTTAGAATTCCAGGTCACTTGAAAACTAGGAAAAACGTAATAAAAATAACTTTTTTTTTAAGTTTCAAGAAACTAAGTTTCACTGGTTGCAACTAGGGGGTTAAAGGCGGTCAAAATTTAAATACCAGGAAAATCAGGGTTCATTTTCATTCACTCATAGCTTAAACAATATTCTGATTTTTTTTTCCAAAACAGATATAGAGTCCAACAAAATTGCATTAGTACGTGAAAAAACGCAACACGCCATTATTAGAGACCGGAAAAATTCGTGAATTCATTTCGCGACAGGCTAAAATACAAATAGTTATACCTCAGTGCTGCCTCTGCTATTGGCACACAACTCCCTTGGATGACTCTGGGCCAATGAGAAACACCCAACCAACGCTTTATCGAATCACAGGCTGCTACGTTGGGGCGTCTCACAAGACAGCAGCCAATGGGTGGGTGACATTTGACCGAGAGTACGTATAACTAAGGAGTTCATCCTAAAGGTCATTGAACCCACGGATTTTTCCGGTCCCTAGCCATTATACTTTCGTACAATATAAAATTATACTCTGCATTTTTTTTTTTAGCTACGTGGTGGCACAATTTATGAACTATAAATATTAACTTCTCGTCAACGTAGTTTTTATGTATTGCGGAATTTAAATTTTCATTTGTAGACACAGAAGACATTTGTCTTGGTAAATAGTTAACGATTTTCTTTGCAGGATTACAAATGTTGTTCACGGTGCGATACATTAGTTTCGTTAAAATTTTGAGCATGCTGACGTATGTAACGTTACAAATTTTACTGTAATATTTTTTAAAGAACATTTCAATGAAGATAACTCTACCGTGCAGCAGAAAAGTCACGGGAAGGTTAGGGCTTATATTAACGACAATACACGGGTTCAATCCTACCTATCGTCCCTTACGGTCGGGCGGATTTCGTGTTCTCATCGTATGTGGCCGAGGAGAAGGAACAAGATATAAAGAAGAAAAATGATAAAAAAATAAAAATAAAGAGAGGGTTCTACTCTCAGGAGTTCATCATACATTGCAGGAGGAGAGGTTGCTGAACATTTCACAGGATAAAACCATGATAAAAAAAAAACCTTGCGAAGTTCTATCAGTAAATATAAAAGAAATAAAAATAGCAAAAAATTCATTCCTTTTTTATTGTTCGCACACGAAACAAAATATGTATTGGCATAACTGCTCATAAAGTTCAAATATTTCTTACAGTATTTCTTCACCATTCTTCATAAATTTCAAATCTTTGATTTTTTCATAAGTGATACCTTCTTCACATTCAGACGTCGTGAATATTTTATTTTCGGCACTACGGAATAGCTCCTCGTTTACTCGTTCAATACTTCCAGAGTACCTACGCAGAAAAAAATATTGTCTGTACTTTTACAAAAGATTATTTTGAATACCAGTGGCCAAGAAATACTGCAAGAAGGATATTGTAACTTAGTAATTTTTTGCGTGTCTGAAATACGTTTTTCGAGATGATACTGAATATATCTTACCAATATTGGCACATAATTTTAAGTTTTAAATGATGTTTAATTCAACACAAGTTTTTAAAACCAAGCTAAAAGTAATCGAATATTCACTAAATTCAATTCATTTGATTATTAATGCTTATTAAAGTCTGCAGTTAATACTAGAAATCTATTCAGGGAACGGTTTGCAAATAACTATAACCATTGTAGATAGTGGGACAACAGAAAGCTTGTGTAAAAATCCATACGCAGTATTACATGCGAACACTAGTTTGTATATAAATTTACAATGATGTGTAATTTTAAATGAAAAAAAAATACTGTGTACATGTCAAAACTTGACTTAGTCTCTTCTTCCCCCGAAAAAAAGGTTCCTGTGGTTTCTGCGCCTTTTTGGAAACAGACTTTGGCCGAGCGAGGTCAGGCAATGGCGTACGTGGTTAAAACCTGCTAACTTTATCTGCACCTAAATTTTACTTACCTCGTGCTCCAACTTCGGACCAAACCCCCCCCCCCCTCCCTTTTTTTTCCCTCACGCGGTAAAATAATGGTCCCGCCGAGAATATCTCAACACGTTTATTGTTTCACTTGTATAGTTTCACACAACGGCACGGCGGATATTGTTCCCGACGACTCAACAGCCAATCCTGTTCTCCCTGTGGGCAGTGAAGAGTCGGAAGTTTGGATAAACGTTAAAACAGGTCACACAGAAATTTCAAGACCCGTCAAGTGGATTTAAATGGCCTGTCCCATCATTTTAGTTCAGCACAATTTTTTTTTTTTTTTGTAAATGGAACAGAAATATTCATGTGAAATTTGCAGATTTATTTTTCCTTCAAAAATTTGTAAATTCACATTAAAAAATAAACTGTATCACTTACAAAATAGTGTTTCGTAGTAATACTGTGTTCGTATTCTTACCTGGGCATTTATTCCTTGTGTTGCCCCAGTACCTCCAATAGTTATATATATATATATATATATATATATATATATATATATATTTGTTAACTGTTTCCTGTATAGCTTTCCAGTATTAACTGCGCACATTAATGAACATAATGAAACAAAAATAAAATTCAATTATATTGAATATTCGATTATGTGTTCCATTATTTAAAAAAAAATGTATTGAACGAAACATTAATGAAAATATAAAATTATTCGCCTATTTTCGTAAGAATTACTCAGTATTATCTCGAAAAACGATTTTTCATTTAGTCAAAAATTTTGCTATGGCCTTGTGTTGTACAAACGTTTCTTGTTCTTAGGCAACTGGTTCGAAAAAATTAATAAATAAATAAATAAATTTGAGAAAGTTCGGAATTTTTTTCTTTAATAAAGTGTGATCTCGTTTCATATAAACTGGTATGTTCATGATTCCGCCACGTTCTTCGTTGCTCGGTTGTGTTTGTCAGCGCTGAGCGAACATCGTTGGGAACCATCTAAATGAACCGACAGCCTTGTGGCTTCAAGACGATAATCTAGGATCGACCCTGCGCGAACAGACATGTCCGCAACTTCCACGGACTTTTAAGGAGTTCATCACTGTAATAAGTAGAGACTGGAAAAATTCGCGAGTTCAGTGACCTTCAGGATAGACTCCACGATCCTCTGCCTACTTGGGCAAACGGCGCCTGTTCATTGGTTGCTGAATTTTGAGACGTCTCAAATCGCTAAACTTGTGATTGGATACTTCTTTGATTGATGGTCTCTGATTGGCCGAGAGTCATTTCATATTAACAGTGAACCAATAGCAGAAGCAGCACAACGCTATAATTATTTGAATTTTAACATATCACGAAATTAATCCGCGAATTTTTCCGGTCTCTAGTAATAATACGTTAATATTAGTGAAATAATTTACCAATTACATTTACCACAGCATGCAATAGTACATGTATGAATGAATATTTTCGTCTATTTTTTTTTACCACATGAAATGCTCAAATTTAAAGTGTTCAGAATACTCTATTTTTTTTTCTTTTTAGTTGTTACGAATGAGAAAACAGGTTCGAAAAGGATAGCCCACATAATTAACTGGAGTTTTAATATTTCAGCAGCTACTACTACTACTTAAACTGTTATTATAATACAACGCATATAATATCAGTCCACAAATTTATCACTATTTCATTACATCTGCAGCTGACCATCATCGCTGGTGTTCGGCTCGTCTATTACCACGCAACTCTGCCCCTCACTACTCACACCGTCCGCCGCGCACACAACACAGTTCCCAGACGCTGCAGTCCCCGATGCGCATATCTCCGCACACAAAAAAAAAACCCGTCTCTCGTCGCCCGCTATCGCTCGCCAAAGTGCCATTCACCCGCTTCACTTTTTTTCCCTTTCGCAGGCCCAGTCTCTACGTCCGTACACCGGCCAAGTGCCATGCCTGTACAGGTCCCTTCGCCCTCCGTGGTGTAGCATCGTCGGAGGATCCCTGACTTGACGATAGGAAGCTGCCAGAACGATGGCGTCCTAGTTACTCCACTTCTCGTTCCGGGGCTCCCGGGGGTCGCCAGGAACGTAATTAAGGCAGCGAGACAGTTTGGAAAGGCGCTGGGAGAAAGGGTAAGGGAAGGGACGGGCATTACCTGAGTCATGGGAGAACATTTTAAGAAATACGCCTGAGGGCCAATCAGTAGAGACCTGTAAAATTCGCGGATTCATTTAGCGAAAGGATGGAGTCCAAATACTTTTGACATTGTTTTGCTTCAGTGATTGGGCCACAGTTTATCTGAAGGACTCTGGGCCAATGGAAAATCTTTAACAGGAGAATTAGCGAGTCACGATCATTCCAGTCAACAGGTGTTACGAGTCGGTAACCAATCAGCAGATGTAATTTTCACGAGTGCGTAGACGATCATTGAGTCTATCCTTTAGGGATTTGAAATCGCGAATTTTACAGGATCCTACCAATAAGTAGTTCCGTTTGCGTATTTCGTTTATAAACTGCAGTTTGCAACCCTTTGACCTCAGAATAATTTTTCAGACATGAAGAAACATCCGGTGCAGATTCCCGAAAGCAAATCTACGGAAAACCGGGTAAAGGTCTCTCTCTCTCTTTCTCTCTCTCTCTCTTTCTCTCTCTCTCTCTGTATCTCTCTCTTTGTATGGCCTTTTGGGAGTCTGAGAGAGAACTGGATGGATGAACGAAAGCTTCGGGAACTCCGAGACGAAACTATAGTTCCCGTCCCTGGGGCGCCTGCCGACTGCCTCTTTCCGCTCTCGTAACCAATCCGACAGCCGTTTTCGATCGGGCAAACCCTCCCCCCCCCCCCCCTTTCTCACCCGTCGGCGGCAATCAGAGCGTCGCACCCGACGAACAAGTAATTATCCGGGCGCCGACACAAGAGGGTGAGGAATCAAGGAGGTCGGGGCAGGCGTAAACAAGCAATTTGCCCCACTTTGGGGCCATCCCCCCCCCCCTCCTGGGTATGGGGAGGGGAGAAGTGGGGTCAGCGGACGGGATAATTTGAAAAGCCAGAGAGAAGCACCCTCAACGAGCCTTCAATCGTTCCAGTCAGAAGAAACAAAATTTTTACAGGCTTGCGGCTGTTTCCGCATGCGAACGAGTCTTTTTTTTTTCCCCGGGCACCCGCGCCGTAAAGACGCGCGAACGTCCAACGGCTCGTTTAACGGGCGATTCCTTTTGTGTTCTCGCGTTGCAAAAACGCTTATAACTAAGAGACCGGAAAAATTCGCGGCTTCAATGACCTCCAGGATAGTCTCCAAATATCCTCTACACACTCGGGCAAATGCCAACTGTTCATTGGCTGCTGACTTGTGAGTCGTCTCGACTGGGTGGCCTGTGATTCGACACTTCTATGAGTGAGGGTCTCTAATTGGCCCTCAGTCCTCCAGATTAACAGTGAACCAATGACAGAAGCAGCACTAAGGTATAATTATTTGAATTTTAGCATAACACGAAATGAACCCGCGAATTTTTCAGGTATCTACTTATAACACGATATCTAAATTCAACTACAATTTCTGGACGCGAACATCACACGTAAATTCCGCGCCCGCCGCTAGGTTTCACTGCCGCCGCAGCAGCTACTTCGACCAACTAAAAAAAAAAATTATTTGCGGACGGAAAGCGAAATACTAAAATCCCGGCTACGAACCTAATTTTCGACAAGAATCTTTTTTTGTTGATTGAATTTCCCCCTTTGGCTTTGCGAACTATGTAACTTTGGTTCGCGCCTTCCGCCATGGATTGCAGCCACCGGGATGTTACAAGTTACTTCCGTCCCATTCGCGATGTTACTACTGCAACCGAATGCCGTGTACCGGGAGCTAAGACGGTAACACATAAAAAAAATTGATTGTCTGTAAAGTCGGTTTACGGACGATAGTTTAACGTGACAACGTCATAACAAAACATTGATGAAATGATTGCATACATTTATAAATAAAATTGAATCATCTTTATTGAACTATCACTATTTTGTATGGATACAAAGAAGTAGTGAAATGAAATCTACAATTTAATTGATAAATTTATTTTTATTTGCACTCATTAATTCAAATAATATGTTTATTACTTTAATTTTAACTGTAACTTCTATACATGTTTGCTATTTAACTTCTTCCAATCTGTGTTATTCTGTTAAGGATAGGACGATGATAGGAAAAGTAGGAAACTAATGGGAGTGTTTCAAGTTTAATGTGCCTCGAAAAAGTCAAATCGATGGTTGTTCCAATCGAGTGGAAGAGAGATAGATGCGGCGCAAGCGTACAATGAGCGTAACGGGACACAGCGTAACGGGACACCTTTTCGTACGTGCAGCCGGCGTTCATCGATATAATTAGACGTTGTCACGTCAAAAAAAAAAACGCGCTTTGGTCGTTACACTTCTTTGTCATGATGAAATAAGCTTGCGGGATGATGGCCTACTGTTAGTCCCCGAATTTAAACGAGGTAAAAATGTTAGGTTAGTTTCCACAAGAGAGTAGGTTAGTTCTAGCTCAGTTGCGAGAATGCCTTCGTAGGAGGAGGGTTTATCGCTATAGTCACCCGAAAAAAGGGGAAATCCTGTCGCTCGTTAGCGGAGGGATATGATGGCGATGTTGCTTCGGTGGTTCATGTCGATCAGACATAGGCAGGGCGCACACAGAAAAAAGACAACACGGCACGACTTCATGCGATGCCTTTCGACAGCTCCACACCACATTTTCGTTACGTTACGTTACGTTACGTTATTCCTGAAATGAAATTGTCGTCGTGATACTCATTAAAACTTTAATTAAATTACTTTTAATTTATGTGTGGTTGAACGTCGAAGTCTCTGATACCGTTGGATTGGTAGAGACCTGAAAAAATTCGCGCATTCACTTCACGGTAGGCTAGAATCCATAAAGCTTGCATTTTTTCTGCTTCGGTGATTGGGCCACAGTATATCTAAAGGACTTTGGGCCAATGAAAAAAAATGTAAACAAAAGAAGTAGCGAATCACGAGCATCCCAGTTAACAGGTGCTGCGAGTCAGTAGCCAATGAGCAGATGCAATTCGCCCGAGTGCATAGAGGATCATGTAGTCCATCCTATAGGTAATTTAAATCGCGAATTTTTCCGGTCTCTATGGATTAGTCGTAATGTTCGAGACGACAGAGTACTTTTTCCACGTTCACCTGACATAACGCCAAGCGATTATTTCCTTTCGGGGCTATATAAAAAATGCGTCTACGTTCAGCTGCTACCTAGTGATTGGCCAGAGTTGAGACACGGAATTTAAGAGGCTATTGCTTCCATTACTCCGGACATGTTAACCAAAGTGTGGGAATATTTGGACTATAGGTTAGCTGTGTGCCATATAACACAATTGTTCACATATTGGTGGAGACCTGCAAAATTCCCGGATTCATTTGGTGATAGGCTAGAATTCAAACACACATTACCTCTTAGATAATTTTGCTATTGGCTTACTGTTCATCTGGACGAATCTCAACCAGTTATAAACCCTCAACCAAAGAAGGATCGAATCACAGACAAACCAGCTGAGACGACTTACAAGTCGGCAGCCAATAAACTTGCGTTATTCGCCCGAGTGTACAGGGGTATGTGCAGTCTATCCTGAAGGCCAACAAAACCGCGAATTTTGCAGGTCTCTACATATTGGACATTTGTAAGAAAAAATTTTTTTAGTTTGCCTTCAATTTGGTGTATATAATTGATTGTACATAGTCTAAATTTAAATGTTATAACATACTATTGAAACTGGGACATTAATTTATGGAAACCATGTATTTGGCGCCATTAACTTTGAAGGGTATCGTTTTTTTTCAAACTAAGTTTCTTAACCAAAAAAAAACTGCTTGTTTTGACATTTCCTGCCACGCTTTGTATACATGAATAGTTTACATATGCCGTTCTTCAACTTCTTGACGAAAAGTACATCGTTATAGACTGGGAGGAAGGTTGAGCTTTGTGGGTCTTCGGTACTGGGAATATTATTATTATTATTTTCTTCCAGCAAAGGCAGGGATAACGAGCAAAGCCGAATGTTCGGTCAAAAAAAAAATTCCTCGCGAGCGTTTGTTTCTTGTCTGGTTTCAGACATTACCTCCCCCTCTCCCCCCCCCCCCTCACGTTTCCACCTAAACAGCCTTCTTTTTTTCATACACTCTCGACCACCTCTTTATTTTATTTTTTTTACTTCCACTCGCTTGCTAATGGTGTTTCTACGCCGCGTAATGAAAACTCGGCAATTAAAGTTCCCTTAGTCAAAGCTGAAGCGGGTGTTTTTTTTTATTTTTTTTGTATATTCGGGTAACAAAGGGCGTAACTACATTAAAAATAAAAGAGTAATCCACCCCGGTTCCATTATACCAATAAACTGTCTTCGAAACAGCGTCCTGTTTTTTTTTTTACTTGACTTTTCATCCACGCGCAACATATAAACTCTTTCTTTGTAGCAAAGAAAATAATTATTTCATCTCTTGATGTAAATTAAATAACTCTAACCCTAGTTCACCGAGAACATGAAATAAAATTTTGATTTCTGCAAATTAAAATTACTTTTTAAATACATATTAGCCATTTATGTTTATTTTTTTTTAATATTTTAAATCTGGCTTGCAACACAAATTTCACAGCAGAAGTAACTAACATTACTTTGCAAAGTTTAGTATAAAATAAGTTTTCCTTGACATATCAAACCCGTTTTTTTTTTATGGCAAAGAACTTTTCAATGTGTGGGTGAGTTACTATTTAAACCGAAACTAACACTTTTAGTTGTTTTCTATTTTTCTCTCTTTTACGAGCCTTATTTCTTCTTCTTTGTTATTACTAGAGACCGGGAAATTCGCGGATTCATTTCGTGATATGTTAAAATTCAAATAATTATAGCGTTGTGCTGCTTCTGCTATTGGTTCACTGTTAATATGAAAGGACTCTCGGCCAATCAGAAAACCATCAATCAAAGAAGTATCCAATCACAGTTACCGACTTGAGATGTCATAAAATTTATCACCCAATGAACAGGCGCCGTTTGCCCAAGTAGGCAGAGGATCGTGGAGTCTATCCTGAAGGTCATTGAACTCGCGAATTTTTCCAGTTTCTAGTTATTAGTAGGGGCATGCAGATTTCGCGAAAAGATTTCGAGACTAGATGAAAGTCAAAACACTATAGCATCGTTTGTGTTTCGTGATTGGGTGAGTTTCTCCCAGGTGCATGTCGATTGTAACAACAACCAATCACAGTGATTCATTTGTGGAAGTAAAACGCGTCCTAAGTGGCTCGGTGAAACAAGGCGACGACTTCTCTCGCAGACGGCCGCCAATCACGAGGAAGAAACAACAGGTGCGGGTATACCTTGTTGCAGTCTAATAAGTGTTCAGATCTTTTCACGAAAAATGCCTGCCCCTACTGTGCGCTTTTTTTTTTTAGTGGATTATACCTAAAGACCTGAAAAATTCGCGGGTTCATTACGTGCTATGCTAAAATTCAAATAATCATATCTTAGTGCTGCTTCTGCCATTGGTCAACTGTTAATCTGAAGGACTGAGGGCCAATTAGAGACCCTCACTCATAGAAGTGTCGAATCACAGGCCACCCAGTCGAGACGACTCACAAGTCAGCAGCCAATGAACAGTTGGCATTTGCCCGAGTGTGTAGAGGATATTGGAGTCTATCGTAAAGGTCATTGAACCCGCAAATTTTTCCGGTCCCTAATTATACCCTCACCGCGGTAAGAGATTTTAACTGGCCGTGTACACGCCCGTTTCAATTAACGCGAGTGTCGTTTGGTGGGAGGGGGAGTGGTATGGAGTTGATGAGTTAGTCCTGCTCAAAAAAAAAAGATACACAGGACCTCGTGATGGCTGGAGGTTGTATTTCAGGATGTGAAGTATGTATATAGAAGGGACGTTTGGCACCGGAAAGGGTTGGAGAAGGGGGGGGGAAACATACTCCCCACGCATACAGCGGGTTTAGCATTACCCTCTACGGGCGGTAAATCACCCGCGTGGTAAATTGCTTTTACCGGCCGTTGTACAGCCTCACCCCAATTTAAACTCGTCTCTAACCTCAACATCCCCCCATTCCCTATTTCAACACTCTTCACCAACCACGTACAGGGTGAGTCGAGATTTCAAGATTCAACCCGCAAACTGCCGCTGCGAATTTTATTTCGAAAAAAAAAAATTAAACCTGAAAAAAGGTACAATTAGATTTATGGTCTAAAATGCTTACCAAGTATGGTATATTTAAGGACTGAAAAAAAAATTCGTTGATTCAATTACTTATAGGTTATAGGATGGACTCCACAACCCTGTATGAACTTGCACGAATGCCACCAGCTCATTTGCTACTGACTTTTGAGATCAGTTTTCTGCGATGCTTGCAATTCGAGATTGCTTTATTTCAGTGTTTTTCATTGGCCCAGTATCCTTGAGATTAATTGAGGCCAAACCACGGAAGCAGAAGTAACGTAAACTTTTTTTTAAATTCTATCCTGTCACATAATGAACCCGCGAATTTTTTCAATCCCTAGGTATATGCCTTTGAAGTTGGTTAAACCACATTTTTTTTTAATTGCTGATAATTAATGACCCGGAAATTTCGTGGATTCGTCTGGCCTCAGAGTAGAATTAAAAGTCATAGGTGTACTCAACACATGTTTACTTTCCAATTGGTTGATCTCCTTAGCGATAACACTTCTTTTTAAATCCTTGTTAATTGGCACTACCTTGTTTTCTTACTTATCGAGGTCGTAGAGGGGTGTGTCCAAATAACTGCTGTCCAATCATGAAGCAGTGTGAGAGTGTGAAGGTTTGCACTATAACTTGCGACTTAATTAATGTGCAAAATTTCCGTATCTCTACTAATAACTGAGAAGGAATTTAATATGGAAAACAAAGCGTCGGCATAATGTTTAATTGAACATCCCAACAACCACCACAAAATATTTCGCTGTCTTAAAACAATAATTTATTTCAAATACTGGAGTGGCTTTTCATAAAATTTAAAAATTCAAACAAGCAAGCAAATTTAAGTTTAAAACGTAAGAAGACGGACGCACACGTCACAATCCAAAAACCCATTTAAAACCATTTTTTTTTCAGTGGACAGAAAAGCGTTTGATAAACAATTAATGTGGTTACATTATTAATTCATTCAAAATCATAAAATATCAAAACCAAAATAATTTAGGACACAAAAACATTAAACTTTTTTTTTAAAAAGTCCTGAACGGGTGACTATGGCTGCTATGATCTAACTTTCCGTTTCACATCTACTTGAAGCAAGCGTGATCGTTTACATTTTTTTTTATCTTTCAGTAAGTAGTGGGGGGCGACAGGGTTCCACGAAGGAGCGGCACTAATTTATCTGTCCCCCACGATAATGTTCGTGCGATTTTTGCGTCGCGCTGATTTCCATCTGAGCGATGCGTCCTTCCTGACAAACTAGTAATCAGCGCTGACGGGTGAC
Organism: Bacillus rossius redtenbacheri; assembly: GCF_032445375.1. NCBI lineage: Eukaryota > Metazoa > Arthropoda > Insecta > Phasmatodea > Bacillidae > Bacillus > Bacillus rossius. Next base: position 23,462,002 of record NC_086345.1, read on the forward strand.
CTACATATCGCTCAAAATACCGCCCGATAATTTTGCGCTCTGCAGCACACACATACACAACATATTTATTCAACATGAATGTTGGAAGTTGGTAGCTTATGGACTACCTGACCTGATTAACTTAACAAAAATGATGGTCTCATATATTAGTACTTTCATGCAACTTTTGATGAAATAAAAAATTGACGAATGGATTCTAATCAATAGGTACAAAAATGATGGTCTCATATTAGTACTTTCGTGCAACCTTTGATGCAATAAAAGATTGACGAATGTATTCTAATCAATAGGTACAAAAATTATGGTCCCATTTTAGTACTTTCATGCAACTTTTGATGCAATAAAAGATTGATGAATGGATTCTAATCAATAGGTACAAAAATGTTGGTCTCATATTAGTACTTCCCTGTAACTTTTGATGAAATAAAAGTTTGACGAATGGATTCTAATCAATAGGTACAAAAATGATCGTCTCACATTAGTACTTTCGTGCGACTTTTGATGCAATAAAAGATTGACCAATGGATTTCTAATCAATAGGTATAATCAGTGGCGTAGCCAGGATTTGCGTATGGGGGGTGTTAAGAAGCATGGCCCCCCTCCCCCCGTATTAAAGCGGGGGGTCCGGGGGTCCTCCCCCGGAAAAATTTGGATTTTAAGGTGTAAAATAGTGCTATTTTAGCAGTTTTCGGTGCTTAAATTTAAATATTGTAATGGTAAAAATTTTATTAATTTTAATATGAAATTTGTTTGAGTGATGAGTAAGAAATTAATTAAAGATTTGGTGCTAAGGGGGGGGTTAGAACCCCTAAACCCCCCCCCCCCTGGCTACGCCCCTGGGTATAATTAGAGACCGGAAAAATTCGCGGGTTAATTTCGTGATATGCTACAATTCAAATAATTATACCTTAGCGCTGCTTCTACCACTGGTTCACTGTTAATCTGGATTAATGAGGGCCAATTAGAGACCCTCCCTCAAAGAAGTGTCGAATCACAGACACTCAGTCGAGACGACTCACAAGTCAGCATCCAATGAACAGGTGGCATTTGCCCGAGTGTGTAGAATGTAGTAGTCTATCCTGGAGGTCATTGAACCCGCGAATTTTGCAGGTCTCTATCAATAGGTATAATAAATGTAAGCGTAGTTTGTCCTTGAGTGCCGCTATAACCCCGCAGACCCATTGCATGGTATATCCCTCCATCCCACATCCATGGAAAATGTTGAGGTCTGGAACTGTAGGGGTTGAGTACGAAGATGCGAGTGTGAAAAAAGGGCATCGCACCAAAAGGACTTATTTTGGGAAGTCGGCGGAACAGATGGGAATTTAGTCCCGAAGTGACCGAGACTACCCAGAACGGTCCTTAATGTTCTCTCGGGTTCCAGAATGTTCTAATATGTTCTCTTGGGTTCAAGAATGTTCTAATATGTTCTCTCGGGTTCAAGAATGTTCTAATATGTTCTCTCGGGTTCAAGAATGTTCTAAGATGTTCCTGAGTGTCATAGAACCTTCCAGAAGTTTCGATAATGTTCCATAACGTTATATAGGATGTTCGAAGATTGTTCTAGAATGTCCCATAAATGTTATGAACTTTCGAAGGGACTTCCGGTTCCGGTTTTGATAGGAGCTGGCTGGCTTTGTCCGAGCAAAGCGAGGGTAATTTTGGCTAGAATTTAAGTAAACATTAATATATCATTCCAAATTAAAATCAACATAAATTTGGTCTTGAGATGGGCTATCGTCCTACAACTCCCTGCCCTCTTCCCAATGGAGCAACGCTTAAATGTCTTAAATTAACCACTTAAAGAACGTAAAATAATTAAATAAATAATTAATTTCATAAATATAAGGAGAATTCTATGCCATAGTTTTTTTACATATAAACATGTATTTAGTAGATTTCCAGCTAAGCGGCTTTTCAGTAAATAAAAATTTGACAGTAAAAATAGAAACAACATTTTGACGTCCGCGTCACTGCACAGGCTACCAAATGTTACCTACAAACGGTAATTTCTTAGAAATCAGAAGGAATTTAGAAACGCTACTTTCAGGGACAATAGAGGAACGTATGTAGTATTCTTGAAATTAATTGTTTGGATTTTATTGTTTTATTCTCAATAAACTGCTAACTTAAAATTTAAATTGTATTATGCTCAGTTCAGGGCTGAATAAATTCATCAACCGTGTTGAATAAAAATATAAAATAATACCTTTACTTTTCAAGTAACCCTCTCGCGTCAAGAACCAAAAGAATAATATTTTTACTGAATCGTTCAGTCCAGAAAAAATAAGTAAACTTCCCTGTATGTTTTTTGTCTCCGTCCGGTAGAGATTCAGGTTCGAGCTTCTCTTTTTTTTTGTGTTGCTACAAGACACGCGAGCACTCGGCTGATTACAAAATGGCCACCGAGGTTACCACGGTAATTCGGGTAAGCCTCGCGATTCACTGAACCACGATCTGCTACCCCAAAACATACCAGAAGTTCCGCCGCCTGCTAATGCAAATTCGCAGTCTGAATTTTTTAAAAAAGGGGGTTGTCTGTAAAGTCGGTTTACGGACGATAAATTTTACGTGATAACGTCATAAGAAAACATTGATGAAAAATTGCATACTTTTTAATTTTCAAATATTATTTACAGTTTTTGCAAATTTAATTTAAAAGATTTGTTTAAATATAATCACGATCAATTAGTTATAGAAATAAACTGAAATCAAATCAATGTCAATAAATTGTTAATTTGAAATGACGAAAATGGACAATCAAATTTTTTAAATTTCTGCTTTTAAAAAAGCCCGCTTTAACCTGTTTGATATTATAGAAGCTTTTCTCGCAAGTGTTTTAACGCTTAGTAATTTTTTTTTTTTTTTTTTCGTTAAGAGACTTCCAAAATCAAAGATGCACGAATGCGGATTATTCGGGCGTCTGACATGAAGTCAGTGTGAATAGTATGTTTCATCAGTACATCGGGAGGTTTTTTATTTTATTTTTTTTTTGGGTTGGAAAGGGGGAGGAGGAAGGGGAAGGGTTAAAAAGAAAAAAAAACTGCAAAAATTGTCCACTCACGTCACGACCGCTGATTCTGGACGTTGCTGGCTTGAACAGAACGTGACTGACGTAACTGGGTTGGTCTCTTGGCGGGGGGGGGGGGGGGGGGGGGGGAGTTGGTTTTTTGGAAAGGTTAGGTCGTGGGGGAGGGGTAAGGGGAGGGGTGGTGTTGTCTCGACCGCTGGACTGGACTTCTTGCGACTCTCTGATTTTAAACGTGACCGCTCGTAATCTTCTTTCGCCCCTGTAAAAGAAACGTGTGCGTGTGTGCTTTACCAACGTATGGGCAATTAGTAGAGACCGAAAAAATTCGCGTGTTCATGTCGTGGTATGCTAAAATTCAAATAATTATACCGTTGTGCTGATTCTGCTGTTGGTTCACTGTTAGTATGTAGGACTCTTGGCCAATTAGAGACAATCAATCAAAGAGGTATCCAACCACAAGTTACCCACTTGAGACGCCTCATAATTCAGTACCCAATGAACGGGCGCCGTTTGCCCAAGTAGGCAGAGGATCGTGGAATCTATCCTGGAGGTCATTGAACTCGCGAATTTTACCGGTCTCTAGCAATTAGATACCGCAGTGTTGGTACTCCGTTACTTACACCAACCTTTTTTTTAAACAACGAATAATTTAATTTTTTTTCTTCTCCCCCCCCCCCCCCCCCCCCCCCCGTGCGCGTCGAGCTACGGTTACAGAACTTCTACGGGGAAAAAAATATCGGTATGTGTAATACTGTACGCGCGTTGTACTTTACGTAATAAAAAAAAACTAACCATTATTTTGCACGCAAAAATTCAATAGAAATAAAGAATAAAAGGACTGGCGTGGTATTATAAATATGGTTTGTAAAGTATAAATTCAAACGAATTAAAAACTTTTAAATAAATACTCAGTATTCAATATTAATAGAAACCAACGTAAAAATTAAATATTTTATTAAGTAAAATACTATAGATAAATTTAAATTAATAATGAAAATCAACTTTGATGAGTGCAATTCTAATTAATTAAATTTATTTATTCATTGAATATTAATGTTATGATTTATAATGCAAATAAATTATACATACGGAAACATAACCTCACTTATATAAATGCATTTTAAAATACGCTTGAGAAAGTTTATAAACACAATTTCAGTCACTAATATTCAAATTAAATAAAAATTGTAATGATTTGGACCAATTTTCAGTATCAATCACTAAAGTATAAGTTTTAAAAGCACATATATAATTTTAATTTGTATGAAAGTTTTTTTTTATGTAGACTTTTATTTCGTGGCATTGTACGCGCGTATCGTAAAAATTCTCTATCAACATTTCGTCATAATGCGCCTAAAGAAGTATAACTTTAAAAAAATATTAACTATTAGAACACAAATTGTATCCTTGAGCCTCGGCTTTGTATAGCATGTGTCAATTTTTATAACGAAAAAATAAAGAATTTTAATGATTATTTATTAAATCTAAATTAGTTGTTGCACTGATAAGAGATCGGAACATAGGACACAAATCAATTAGTTTAATAAATATTTTTTTTATAATTTTTAAAATTTTTAATATTTTCAAAATGGCCGCCAAGATGGACGACGTTATTGTGGTCGGTAATGTGCCTGACGATTCGAAGGGAAGACACCGGTCTTCTCTAGCTCACAGCAAGTAAAGCAAGATGGCGATCGGCGGTGGCGTGCTCTAGCGAGTTGAAAGCGAATCCAACATGGCGGTTAATATGGCAGCCGTGTTGTTACATTTGTGGGAATAATAGATGTGTTGGTATTAGTGGCAGGTTCTGCCAGCTGTTGTACATTGTGGAGGAAGGTAAAAGTACATGCATCGGTTATCGAACCCAGCACTTCCAAGTCCGTGATACATATAAGTTTTAAAATTATTACAATTAAAAAAGCTATATACATATATATTTTTTATTTTTTAATTACATTTAGTTGTTTTATTTTACTCTTAGGGATCGCACCAGGGTTATTCAAAGTTGTGTTTCATCAAATATTTTATACGTTTTAAATTTTTATTTAAATCTTATTGTTATGGAATCCAATGGCGGAATTAAATATGGCGTCCTGACTCAAGGTCAAAGGTCGTTCGATACAGTGGTCAACAAGTCGGAGCCGCCATGACGTCATCCAACATGGCAGTCGTGACGTCATTCAAGATGGCGGCAGTAACCTCTCTCCTGGCACCCGGCACCAGGCGCAGAACATACTGTAGTAAACTACTCGGATGAAGTGAACCTTAGTAAGCTAGTAACATTGGAACCCCACTGTGCTTTGGCCAGAATGGAAAACTTTACCACTTTAATACAATGTCATATCTGTAGGGCCTCTTGTAATGTCAGTACGTGTTTTATTTTAAGGCGCCAGAAAAATTCGTTTTACGTACGGACGGACGTTCCAAAGCGGAGAATACCTGACGATATTCCAGTGATTTTATGCTTTTTATTATTTTATATTTACTATAACAAATTATATAAACTTACTGGAGATGCCAAGAAAAAAAAAGGTAGTTCATTAGCTTGCGGGTAGTTAGTTGAGTTGTAATAATTATTTTTGAAGTACCAGGTGAAAGTCTGTATATAAATAAGGACAAAATTAAAAGATATATTTTTGGTAGAAACAAAAATTAATTATGTACAATATGTACATATATGTGTATGTATGTTTTTATGTTTTGAAAATATGTTTATTAAATTTCTACAACCTGATTGTAAATATTTGGTAGTAATATTAGTAGTGTATTATAATTAAAATATTCTCCAAAATTGAATTAATTATCCGTTACTTACTTTAACATACTTTTCTTTTTTATTTTGTTTTCTTTTGAGTTTTATTCATTTCCTTTGCATCAATCAGCAATCTTAACTGTACCTTTCCCTTGATTTCAAATGTTTTACATTATTTTGGTTCCACTCAGTTTCAATTTAAAACCCTCAAAAAATTTAAGTAATTATTATGTAAACCATAGAAAAGAGTTATTTTTTAGCTATTAAAAAACATTCAGAAATGCCAATAAACATAAAAGACTGCTCGAAAGTAAATTTTGAATTACGCACGAAGAAACTGAAGATAACTCACATTCGCTGGGGGGATTCCGCTTATTGAATAATTTTCAAAAATTTTCAGCGTGTAAATTTTTTTATGCCTGTTGATTCTACGTACAGTTAACGAAACTACACTTGACACTTTTGACAGCCAATCCAATCCAATTACCCTAATTATATTTTTTTCTGAAAAATACAGAGTTACAAGAAACCAAATGATGTATTTTCATCTTCGTTCATTCAACTTTTTTAACTTGGCCACTTGACATCTTGAGCCTTCGGTTGCACATAAGTTTCTGTGTAATGAAGTTAAGCGTCTGGTGGAAAGTTTTCGAGAAATTTTTTCCTTTAGGGGTTTTCGTATTTCGGTGGTTATTTCTTATTATTATTATTATTATTATTAATATTATTATTATTTTAGAGTCCAGCCAAAATAATATGTAAAAAAAAATCATTTCTCCACTTCAAGTCGCAGATTTATTCCTCAAGAGTGGAAATTGCAAAGATAAATTAAGTTTCGGCTCTCAGAAGATTTATTAAATTACTAAACACCCTTCAGAGTTGCAATTTCAATGTTTTTTTTCCACACACTTCTTCCTGCATTTATTTCACACACACCTTATAACGATGTACCATTTGAAAATAAAAGTAATAATTTATTTCAGTGAGTGTAATAGCCGCAGATACATTGAGACGAAAAGCCCCGAAGGTGTGGAAAACCAGTAATAATCCTAATAAAATAAAATTTTATTAAGAAATATGAATATTTTTTCTCCACATTAATGATGTAGCTCGCTCTACCTTGATAAAAGGGGGGGGGGGGGGGGGTTGTCTGTGAAGTCGGTTTATGGACGCGATAATTTTACGTGATAACGTCATAAGAAAACATTGATGAAAAATTGCATACTTTTTAATTTTCAAATATTATTTACAGTTTTTTGCAAATTTAATTTAAATAATTTGTTTAAATATAATCACGAACAATTAGTTTAAAAAGCCCGCCTTAACCTGTTTGATATTATAGAAGATTTTCTCGCACGGTGATTGGCCGGGTTCTTGCACGCTCGGCTCAGGCGGAACGTGACAATTTTTTCGTGCGTGCAACCGGCGCTCATCGATTTATAAGAAGTTATCGCGTCAGAAAGAGCAGTGACATTTACTTGCCGTAGTACTTGGATTCTGGGGTCTGTCCCGTTTTATCAGGGAAACTCCGCTGGCGACAACAAAGCATCTACTACGTATTTCGACTCCCAACTGCTGTTCCGGGAAATGTTAATCTGCGTTCTCAAGGGGATGGCATTACTGTCAAGAGTCTAGCAGAAGATAAGTAGACGCCGTAACCATTACAGTCGACTCTCGCGTGGATTTTCATAGAATGAACGCAATAAGCCCTGTGAGCGGAATAACCCCTCTCTATCCAACTTTTTTTTTTTTTGCAATCCTTTGTTTCTATTGTGTTTTTTTCTTCTTCTCTGTTCTTCAGTTTAGATTATTTTACTTCCTATAGTTTCCCATTTAGTCTTTTCTTCTTTTTAAATTTTTGTTTGCGTTTTTATTAGTCGTGCTTTATTTTACTCTTTCTGTATCGTTTTATTTTCCTATCTGTTTTTTTCCTTTTATGCTGTTTCGCTGTTTTTTTTTCTGTATATTCTTTTTTTAGTTGGCATTTAATTTTTTATCTTTGTAACAGGATTCTATTTAATTATTTTCTGTGCCTTAATTAGCTAGTTAATTGTTTTTTTATTTACCATCTTTTCTATTCGTCGGCTGTTTAGTCGTTTTCCTTCTGTGTTTCATTGTTTTTATTTCTTTACATTTATTTTATTTATTTCATATACTTTCTCTATACTTTTTCTTCTTAACTACCTTCAGTTATTTTAATATTTACATTTGCTTTCTTTTTCTTTCCTTTGCTACTATAATTATAATTTCATTTCTTCTGCTATTATTTTTTTTTTCCTTTAATTTATTTTGACTAGGCCTATATTATGTTCTTTGCTTTTATCTACTTTCGACAGTTTAACATTATTTTTGTTTCATTGTGGTATTTCATGGTTTTCCTTTACTTTTCTCTAGTACTTCAAGCTTTTCCATCCTTTACTGTGGTATTAAATAAATTTCATTCCATTACTCTTAAATTTAACTGTTTTCATTTGCTTACATGTATTTTTTAGTTTCCTTTGTTTTATACTCTGGTACTGTATTGTTTTTTCCTTGTCTTTTCTCTGGTATAATAAGGTTTTTCCTTGTCATTCGTCTGGTGTTTTATTGCTTTCCGTTGTCTTTCCTATGGTATTTTATGTTTTTTTTTCTCTTTCTTGGAGTATTTTTTGTTTTCCTTCTGTTTTGTATTGTTTTCATTGTTTTTCCACTGGTATTGTATGGTTTTCCTTGTCTTTCCTCTGGTATTACATTGTTTTTCTTCTCATTGCCCTGGTATTTTACGGTTTTTTGTCTTTCCTCGGGTTATTTTATTGTTTTACTTCTGTTTTGTATGGTTTTCCTTGTCTTTCCTCTGGTATTACATTGTTTTTCTTCTCATTGCCCTGGTATTTTACGGTTTTTTGTCTTTCCTCGGGTTATTTTATTGTTTTACTTCTGTTTTGTATTGTTTTCCTTGTCTTTCCTCTGGTATTACATTGTTCTTCTTGACTTTTCCCTAGTATATGATTTTTTGGTCTTTCTTGGGGTATTTTATTGTTTTCCTTCTGTTTTGTATTGTTTTCCTTGTTTTTCCTCTGGTATTTTATTGTTTTCCTTGTCTTTCCTCTGGTATTACATTGTTTTCTTTGACTTATCCCTGGTATTTTATGATTTTTTGGTCTTTCTTGGGGTATTTTATTGTTTTCCTTCTGTTTTGTATTGTTTTCATTGTTTTTTCTTTTGGTATTTTATTCTTTTCCTTGTCTTTCCTCTGGTTTTACATTGTTTTTTTTCTCTCTTTTCACTGGTAGTTTATGTTTTTTTGTCTTTCTTCTGTTAGGTACTTGTTTGTTATCTTGTACTCCATGGTTTTCCTGTATTGTCGTGTTGTTGTGCCCGCAGAGGCGGAGGGCGGCCGCGACAAGTGCAAGTCGCTGTCCCGCCTCCAGGCGCCGCGCGACTGCTCTCTGGGCGCGCTGCACGCGCTCCACCGCCACAGCTCGCCCGAGCCGCCGCCGGGGGCGGTGGAAGCCGCGGCGCTGCTGCTGCGCCCGCCGCCCCCGCCGCCCCCGCCGCCGCCGCACGCGCGCCTCGGCCGCAACTCCGCCCCCGGGCCTGGGGCGAGCGTCACGGCGCTGCACCGCCTCTCCAAGCTGCTGAACCAGCGGGCAGGCGTGTCCTCGGGGGCGGCGGCGGCGGCGGCGGAAGGCGGCGTCTCTTCGTCTTCGGGGGCGGCGCGGCGTCTCAGCTGGGAGCGGTGAGTAGGCCTGCCCTCTCAGTCACTAGGCCCTGGACCCAGTCACACGCTACATTACGATTGCCTGGTCATTTCTCACCTACACCCAGGGGCTTAGCCAGGGGGGAGGGGTGGGTTTAGGGGTTCAAACCCCCCCCCCCTCCCTTAGCACCAAATATTTATTCAATTTCTCATCATCACACAAACAAATTTCATATTAAAATTAATAAAATTTTTACCATTACAATATTTCAATTAAAGTACCGACAACTGCTAAATTAGCACTATTTTACACCTTAAAATCAAATTTAATACGGGGGGGGGCATGCTTCTTAACACCCCCCATACACAAATCCTGGCTACGCCACTGCCTACACCACACCCTTTATGACGTGATAACGTCTTATGAATCGATGGAACGCCGCGGCTGCACGCACGGAAAATTTGTCACGTTCCGCACTGAGCCGGGCGTGACAAGAACCCGGCCAACCACCGTGCGAGAAAAATCTTCTGTAATATCAAACAGGGTTAAGGTGGGACTTTTTTTTCAACTAATAATTGATCGTGATTGTATTTTGAACAAAATTGTTTAAATTAAAATTTGCAAAAAAATCTGTACATAATATTTGAAAAATTAAAAAAAAGTATTCAATATTTTTATCAATGTTTTCTTATGACGTTATCACGTAAAATTATCGTCCGTAAAACAGACTTTACAGACAAACCCCTTTTGATAATTTCATTTAACCTGAAAATAAGGGTTTAATAATTATGGTTACTATCTCATAAGTCCAAACTAAGCTTTATATGGCGGCTGATGTATAAAAAGAGGACTTCGCCGCTCAGCCGCACCCGCGGCACTATCGCCCCGGAAACTCCGCCGCGGGAAAACTCCCGCCTGTACTCTGAACTGACTCTCCCTGAGGCCGGCGTCCCCGGGGCTTATATATCGGCCCAGGCACTTTCCAGAACTCTCGAGCGCGGCCGGGGCCAGTCGCGTCATTCCGCGCCGACCAGACGGCAGAAATCTCTCGAACCACGTGTCGGCGTCTCGCGTAACTCCGCAACTGTCAGGTGTCAGGTGTCTAGCTATCAGCGCCGCGCGGGGAGCGGAGGGCTGGAGGAAGGGGAAGCGGCGACCAAGGTGTGCACGGCACATCTCATGTTACGGTGGCATGTGATGCAGCCCAGCTAGCTCTGCACCTGCGCGTGACGCGGCCTTGCTCACGTTCGTAACAATACCTTGCTGGGTCTACCCGTCTGCATACGTCTAGCAGCCACGTCTTGTGGTCGATTGTCATCGGAAACTATTTAAAACATTTTTTTCTTTCTATAAAGTTATTTTATTCGAACCTTTTTTTTGTATCGTTCATGATACTATCATGATATTGCAACTTTGTACAACACATGACTATGGTTATGTTTTTTACATACAGTATTTAAAATACTATTTCAAGATAATACGTCGTATTCGGAGCAAAATTTTATATTTTAATTGTTGTTTCATTCAAGAATATTTTTTTTTAACCATGAAAGAAATAATAATCGAGTATTTAATAATTAACCTTTATTTTGATTCATTACACACGTATAAATATGCGCAGTTGAAACACTGTAAAGCTATTCAGGGAACGGTACACAAAAAAAAAATATTAACTGTTGTATGTACTGGGACAACACAAAGCATAATTGCCCGGGTTAAGAATCCGAAAGCCAGTGTTTTTTTGTATTGATACATTTGTTTAAATGTAAATGCATAAAATTTAAAAATATCTGTAATTTAAAAAAAAAATCTTCGATGTACTTCATTTTTGCTGTGTAACAGCTTCCTCCTACCGTCACGTACGTACGGTGTTTAACTTTCTCGTGAAAAATTGTCTCGGTTTCCGTCCTTTTTTTTCTTCTTCCAATTCTCTTTCCTTCTCTTCCCCTTCTTCAAGCTCTCTATTCGTTACCCTTTGTCATGGAAGTTCCGAAGCTGGAGTTGAATAAAAAAAAAATCCTCCAGGGATTTTGTTGGGAGGAAAATTTTTTTCCACGAAGAGGCACGAACAAAGACGCATGATTCTATTATGAAAAAGAAAGTTGAAGTCAAGTCGTCAGTTTTCCGCTCGGGAGAGTTTTTTTTTCAATCGCAGGGGGGGGGGGGGGGGGAAATAAAGTTTTGTACTTTTACGAAATATTCCTTCTGATACAAGTCATCCAGAAACAGTTTGCAAATGCTACAAGAATTGTATTGTAAATTCGTGCAGCACATTGCCGTGTTTTTTTTTTCATGTATGAATTACTAAACGATTTTTTTTGTCACACCTGTAAAAATTTAAGCGTAATTTAATGTTTTTATTGGGGTTTTAAACGAGGATAAAATTTTTAAAACATGACAAGAAAATGTTGAATATTCAACACTTGGACTTTAATAAGTTTAAAAAAACAACATAATGTGAGCAGTTTATATTGGAACGCATTCAACGAAAGGTTTAAAAATAACTGTGTGTATGTATATATATATATAACAGTATTGGATCATTGAATAAAAAAAACAAAAGAGGAACCTACCTATTTCAGTCTTTTACGATCGCTGACGTCTTCACGTCTGTCGTAAAACATGGGCTAACCATAAAAACTTACCTTCCTCCCCTACTTTGTTTTTTGCACGAACCAACAGAACGACTCGGCAATAAAAAAAAAAATAGATAAGCTGGAATCCTTCGGTACTTTGGACATTGATATCACAGAGAGAGGAGGATATATATATTCCGCAATACCCCCTGCCCGTCTCCCACCAATAATGTCTCAAAACTCAGACAAAAGGACCTTCCCCCCCCCCCCCCCCCCTTTTTTTAACACTTCACTCGCACGAGGTGTAATTACATTCCCTCGTTAGGGGCCGGTATTATGCATCGTCTCAAGGCATGCCTCTCTGACCCCCCCCCCCCCCCCCTTCTACCAAAAACCACTGCAAACTCGGGATAGGCCCCCCCCCCCCCCCCCGTTTAGATTACGTCCCGGTTGCAAATAATAGTTTTAGAGGCGGTAAACCAGAAGGGAATGGCTTTCGGCCCTCGAGATAAAACGGGACAGCAGCTCGTGAATAAAGCGCGTAATTGAATCCATCTGAAGCATCGCTCAAACACACACACACACACACACACACAAACTCACACAAATTTATGTTGACGTAAACTTCAGGGCTCGGTATAAATTTTTTTTTTCCCCTTGTTGTTGTTAACTCGTGGATTTTTTTTCCCTTACCAAAATTCATCACGATAGCTTTCTGACATTTGTTTTTATATATTGTATTGTTTTTTTTTTTTCTTTCATTATTCATGGGTTTCCTCACCACATATTTGCTTAACATTATTTGAGACGACCGGGGTTTCTATTTCCCGGCGGGGTCGCAAGTTACTGTACGGTAAATACTATTTACAATATATATTTTATATACTATACATAATATGTACTCTACACACTATACTCTACTATATAAAAATTAAAAATGTTCTATAAATACCATATATGTACAATAAATACTTTAAATGTGATAAATGTACAAGGGCCCTCAAATACTACTAATGACAAGAAAATTCAGTGATTAAAATGGTGTGTGGGACCGAGACGAATGTTCTCGAATGTGTGATTGCGATCTGTTGGGTCCAATGAATCGTTTATTTCGTTTTTGTCTTTTGCTTAATTGACTACGCAGCGGTGCTTTAAGCACGAGAGGGGCTGTTTTGGATCCCCATTGCGTGGCTATATGGCATGGTTCTACGGTGTTTCGCCATTGCCAGAAGTTACCGGGTTAGATTTCCTGAAGAGAGAAGGAATTTTTTTTTACTTGGAAAACATTACTTCTTTGGTTCAGGACTGGTTATTACGATTTCTCTTATGCTCCTTTCTGATGAAGGCAGTGTCGAACTGTTGCAGAATTATCTCGCCTAATAAGCCCCAGTGGCAAACTAGATTCCCAGCTGATCAACCCATTATCATCCATCATCATAATCCATTATCCATCACCTACCATCATCTTTCTCTAGTCATCACCATTTATCATACATCATCATTATCCAACATCGTCATCATTAGCATCCTTCATTATTCTAAATCCATCATTCATCAACCATCACCAGCCATAATCAATCATCATCAATCATCATCATCCTCTTCACCATCCATCGTTAATCATCATTCATCATCATCAACCTTCATTAGCCATCATCATCTATCATCTGTCCATCTACGTAATAGAGGTTGCGCGCGCTAAAATGTGTGTGTACCTTACAAAGTGTAATTAATTTACGAGGCGTTACCACAAAACTCACATGGTTTATTCAGCACATAATTTAGATAAAATATATATCATGTATGTAGGTCACTATTCCCCAAAATCGATTGAATAATTCGAAGTATTGGAAAGGCATAATGAGCATTTTAATGTCGTGTGGGGATAAAGGAAGGACATAGTCGTACCAAAGGACTCAACGAACAATTATCACTCATGCCTACAGACCGGAAAAATTCGCGAATTCATTTCGAGATATGCTAAAAATTCCAATAATTATACCGTTGTGCTGCTTCTGCTATTGGTTCACTGTTAATATGTTGGACTCATTGGCCAATTAGAGGCAATCAATCAAAGAAGTATCCAACCACAAGTTACCCACTTGAGGACGCCCCTCATAATTCAGTATCCAGTGAACGGGCGGCCGTTTGCCCAAGTAGGCAGAGGATTGTGTAATCTATCCTGGAGGTCATTGAACTCGCGAATTTTTCCTGTCTCTACTGATGGCTGGTTCTAGTATGATATGCTCTGCTGCGAAATGATATATGAGTAGTAGGCACTGTGAGTGGCGTGGCGGTGTGTGGGACGTCCCGCGGGGGTGTTGCAGGCGAGACACCGCCTGCAAGCCGGCTGCACCGCTCCTCGTCCATAGACAGCGTGGTGGAGGCGGCGGGAGGGTGGGGGGCGGCCGCCGCCGCCGCCGCCCCCAGGCGCCTGCCCTCGCCGCTGCTGCAGCGGCCCGAGCGGCCCCTGTCGCTCGCCCTCGCCCTCCGTCGGCCGCCGCTTGAAGGGCCAGCGCGCCGTGGCGGGTGAGTCGTGCCAGCCCCCCTCTCCTCCTTCCCTGGTCCTCCCCCCTCCCCCTCCACTGGACTTGCACTCCCTCTCCCACGGACCCCTTCCAATGGGCTTCTCATCCCATCTTCCACGACTTTCCCTCTCCCCAGATCAGTCATCCCCTCTTCCACAAGTTCCCCTCTTTCCAGCCGGCAATTTCCTCTTCCCTAGCTGTCCTCCCTCCCCTTTCCCACAGCTCCCCCTCCCAACAGATCAGTCATCCCCTCTCCCCTAGTCCTCCCTTCACTCTAGACTTGCAACCCCTCTCCCACGGACCCCTTCCAATGGGCTTCTCATCCCCTCTTCAACAATTCCCCTCCCACCAGATCAGTGATCACCTCTTCCACAGCTCCCCTCTCTCCAGCCGGCAATTCACGTGACCTTTTCTGCATGGTTAAAAACCCGCATGTTTAGAGCGTATAGGGCTTGCCCTGAGACGCACTTAGAGTCTTCCCTACCTAGACCCCTCCCTTACACACTTAGTTTTAACTTAGGTTAGGAAAAAAAAAAAAAAAAAAAAACCCTCTCCCACAGACCCCTTCCAACAGGCTTCTCATCCCCTCTTCCACAGCTACCCTTCCCAATGCCAATCATCCTCTCTCCAAAACCTGTCATCCCCTCTTTCCTATCTATCCTCCATCTGTACTCTCATCTACTTTCCCACAGCCTCCCTCCACCAGATCAGTCGTCCCCTCTTCCACAGCTCCCCTCTCCCAAAGTCAGTCATCCCCTCTTCCACAGCCTTTCCTTCCCCCTCCCTTTACGGTCCAGTCATCTTGTCACCCTATACAAGGTGCAGTCCACTACAGATGCCCGCGCGTATCCACACTTGTTGGACAAAGTTTTGAGAAGCCCTTAATGATCGTTCTCACGGGCCATGTCCGTTATTTAATCTTCTCGTCATTACTTTGATAAAACGAGGGGATTTCCTGCTAAATTCATCAATAGACCTCTAGTTCATTATATGTTTTCCGTCAAAATTTTCTCAGCAGTTATTTTACCAAAATTATATCATATAGCAGTAAAAAAATTCACACAGGTGTTCATGATAATGATCAATTCCATGCAATTTTACAGTACGAAAATTACATTTTGTAACTACCTGGTCAGGAAAATAATTGTAGACCCAAAGAACAAAAAACGAGGAAGTTATCGGAATACAGTTTCAGAAAAACCTCATGATTAGAGACCTGAAAAATTCGCGGGTTCATTTCGTGTTATGCTAAAATTCAAATAATTATACCTTAGTGCTGCTTCTGTCATTGGTTCACTGTTAATCTGGAGGACTGAGGGCCAATTAGAGACCCTCACTCATTGAAGTGACGAATCACAGGCCATCCAGTCGAGACGACTCACAAGTCAACAGCCAGTGAACAGTTGTCATTCGCCAGAGTGTGTAGAGGATATTGGAGTCTATCCTGGAGGTCATTGAACCCGCGAATTTTTCCGGTCTCTACTCATGATTAATAGCAATGATAAGAAAACTAAACAAGCAAGTAGGTGTAAATGACAAGTTTTTAAGAGAGAAGTATCCTAGATAATTTTGCTTGTATAATTTCGTGTTATCCGCGTGATTCTTAAACCAAATTTAATATCAATATTTTTTTTACAAATGTTATTAACCATTCAACCAAAGTTTTTTTAAAGCATCTTAAAAAATTAACAGCCAATTTTTGTTTCAAAATGTAATCGAAATGTATTAAGTTTCAAATAAACCTTTCGAATGCATTTCTTGTCTTAAAATTATTTATTTCTTAGTATATCGTCTACAAATCGATAAAAATTAGGTTTTCCAAAAACACCGAAAAACCTTGATTTCTATAGAAGCAAAATTTTTATTAAGTTACGCATTTAATACTAAAAACATTTTTACAACTAATGTTAATTTTTAAAAAAAATCAAATTATTTCTTACTTGTAATTCAAGCTAGGTTTGAAATCTAATATTATTTTTAAGTTTATTAATGGTGAAACAATTCAAACAAAATTAATGATATTATACTATATATTTATTTAAAACCATAAGCTAACTAATGGAATTATTGATTCAAAAATGATTAGGAATCCTACTCGTTAATGGAAACTGCCTGGAAAAACACATATGTGGAAAAAACATTTTACTTTTAAAATATTTTTACCTGTGGTTTTAAAAAAACCATAAATTACATTGCAAAAAAATGTTGTAATAACTGAAGAATAAATAGTTCAAAATTTTTTTATCGTAGGTTTATAGTTCTCAAGGATGTGACAAAGTAACCTTTGCACCAACGACACGTGTCATCCAATTGTACGAATGTTTTGTATTCCAGACTGTTGCTAAATAATAACGAGAATTTTTGCATGTCATTATTACTCATTTCGTCCAACAACTGGTTGGAACTATTTCCCATTCTTTTGACAAGCTCATTGATAAGAGCATACAAAGCATTCGCAAATTATTTATCAATACTTTCGTCTCCTTTTACATTGGTTTCTTTTAGTTTCCGTGTGTATAAAATTTGCAGTTCTGTTCTAGCATGTAAATGAAAATAATTATGTGTGAAAACTAACATAAACATTTTCTGGTGCCAAAAAAAATGCTGATGGTGCTTGAAGGGTTTGCTTTTATTTAATACCAGTATTGGGTTTGTATAAATACTGAGCATATTTAAGTTTAATAAATACTCGAGTACTTGTCTTAAATTCGGTTGCGCAGACCATAGAATTATCAAATAGGGTTAAAATGTGTGGTTCTGAGTGAGATAAAATTTTCAAGCAGAACGAAGTCCTTCAGAATGCACATTCAGAACAGTGCTTTGTTATCCTTGAGGAGAATTCAGTCTTCAGATGTCTGCTAAGAAAATTGGGCCACACAAAGGCACAAAGGTTTCTAGGCTTATGGCAGTTGGGGAGACGACATAGATCATACTACGATCCTTAAGCCTCTTTTCGAAGCTGCTTCTAGGATGTCTGCAAAGGATGATAGAGGACGAGGATTTACAAGGACTTCCTAGAAGCGAGTCTCCGACAGTAATATACTCAGGGGATTTCTCTCTTACCCCCCCCCCCCCCTTTTTCGCAAAAATTCCCACCCTCAAACACCCAAAAGAATTACAACAACTGTCGCAATGTAGGACTTCCAGCAAGATTTGTCCCTGGTGATATTTTTCTTTATTTTTTTTTTTACGTGAGCGAGAAAGAGCTCTCTTTATATATAAAAATAAAAAACATTGTCAGGATGTAGCAAGAAGCTTACAGGTCGACTTCACTTCCAGACTAGATCAAATGCAGAACACTAGGCATAAATCACCAAAAAAAATATCTCTAAGGTGTCGTTTTGACTCTCCTTGCAATTCATGTAACATGTTTGAAAGCAAAATATTCTATATGAATGCCAGCGCAAGTCTGTAACGCCACTCCCCATAGTTTCTAATCCCACTAAACTTAGTCTCTAATGCCACTCCTCATAGTCACAGTCCTCATAGTCTCTTTAGTCATTCCTCGTAGTCTCTAACTACAGACCTCATATCTCTAAAGACATTCCTCGTTGTCTCTATCACCACTCATCATAGTCTCATACAACATTCCTCATAGTCTATAATGCCGTTCCTCATAGTCTCTGACTACACTCCTAATGTATCTAACAACAGTCCTCATAATCTCTAATGCCACTCCTCGTAGTCTCTACATACACTTCTCATATCTCTAAAGACATTCCTCGTCTCTATCATCACACATCATGGTTAGGGACACCTGTATTTCGCGAATACATTTCGTGTCAAGGTATTTCACTAAAATACTGTAGCTTTTCTCCTGTGGGTTATTGGCTGAGGTCGGTGAGAGGTGTCGTCCCCGCTCTTGACGGGGCCAATGAGAATGTGGTCACCGCACTGCTGCACACCCTCACAATTTGCCACGACTCTTAGAAAAAGCTACAGTGTTGTGTGAAATACCTTGACACGAAATGAAAACGCGAAATACAGGTGTCCCTACTCATGGTCTATAATGCCGTTCCTCATAGTCTCTGACTACATTCCTGATGTATCTACATACAGTTCTCATAATCTCTAATGCCACTCCACGTATTCTCTAACTACACACCTCATATCTCTAAAGACATTCTTCTTTGTCTCTATCACCACTCATCATAGTCTCATACAACATCATCATAGTCTATAATACCGTTCCTCATAGTCTCCGACCGCACTCATAATGTATCTAACAACAGTCCTCATAATCTCTAATGCCACTCCTCGTAGTCTCTAACAACATTCTTCATAGTCTCTAATGTCGATACTTATAGTTTCTAATGCCCCTAATCATATTCTCTAATGCCACTTCTCATTGTCTCTATAATAACTCCTCATAATCTCTAACGAATTTGATGTTAATAGTTATCAAGTCTCGGTTTCAAGCCGCCATGTTGAACTCTTTTTTAATTTAAAAAATTCCAGATATTTATGAAGAAATAGTTCGAAATAAATATATATATAGAAGAACGTTTGTATGAATTTCCCAACTTTGTAAACTATAAAATTAACTCAAGTGAATGACAACGATGTAATTAATCAGGCGAAAATTGTTATTATGTATATTTGCCAGAATGATTTTTTACAAATAGAGACTTCATGTGATTACGCGTGACGACCCTATTTGCTTCAAAACACTATATGCCTATCTTATATATAGAGACTGGAAAAATTCGCGAGTTCAATGCCTTCAGGATAGACTCCACGATCCTCTGCCTACTTGGGCAAACGGCGCCTGTTCATTGGGTGCTGAATTTTGAGACGTCTCAAGTCGGTAACTTGTGATTGGATACTTCTTTGATTGATGGGTCTCTGATTGGCCGAGAGTCCTTTCATATTAAGAGTGAACCAATAGCAGAAGCAGCTCAACGCTATAATTATTTTAATTTTAACATATCACGAAATGAATCCGCGAATTTTTCCGGTCCTCTACTTATATAGTAGACTGCTCGTAGGACTGTTTATATATAATAATATTTAAAATGTTTAGGCCTACAAAAACTTTGAATGAATCTGATTATGTTTGTATTAAGGTAGTAATAAAATTATTTGTCCTTCAGCCTTTATATTTTTCCACCTCTCGCAATAATGATTTATCACGTCAAAAATTGTTACAGGAAAAAAAAAAGTTTTTCGTATTAAGGTAGTGTAATAATGTCAAATTAAAAATAACTTTTTTCATTTGAAATCTACTATATTATATATTTTTATTTTTTTCAAATACTTGTTCGGATTTTTCCAACATTTTTGTCCGATTTTGCCCACAAATGAATTTGACAATGCTTTTTTTTCATCTTTATATTTCATTTATCAATCTTGGGGAGGGGGGGGGGGCGGTTACGTAAAATTCAGAAAGTTATCGTGTCTATAAAAAGTAATATATAAAGCATGAGTCTGAATAAATAAGTTGTAACGACAAAATAAGTTGTAAACATCTTTATGGACTCATGAACCAATGTGCTTCCCATCTTAGAAGTTGTGGCCGAACATTATTTTTATTGCAAATAATAGAGAAAGTATTTAAGGTGGAACATTCAGCGTCAATATTATGTTTAATTGAATGAAGTTCTACAACAACCACGAATTTCTTGGCTGCAGCAAAATTATATCTTTGAAATAATTGGGAGTACCGGCCTTCATATTCCAAAAAAAATTTTCTGTGACGCTTCACTACCCCCAGTTATTTAAATGAAATAACTTTTCTGCAGCCAAATAATTTGAGGTGGTTGTGTAAAACTTTATTAGACACTCAGTCTTCCACCTTAAATACTTTCTCTGAATTCACGCCAAAAAAAATTGTTCAATTCAACTTCCAAGACGAATATCTAGAGACTTGCAAAATTCGCGGATTCATTCGGTGATAGGCTAGAATTCTAACACATATACCTCTTAGATAATTTTGCTATTGGCTTACTGTTCATCTGACGAATCTCAACCAGTTATAAACCCTCAACCGAAGGAGGATTGAATCACAAACAAACCAGCTGAGACGACTTACAAGTCGACAGCCAATGAACTTGCGTTATTGCCCGAGTATACAGAGGTATGTGCAGTCTATCCTGAAGGCCATCGAAACCGCGAATTTTGCAGGTCTCTACGTATATCATCATTAGAGACCTGAAAAATTCGCGGGTTCATTTCGTGTTTATGCTAAAATTCAAATAATTATACCTTAGTGCTGCTTCTGCCATTGGTCCACTGTTAATCTGGAGGACTGAGGGCCAATTAGAGACCCTCACTCGTAGAAGTGTCGAATCACAGGCCACCCAGTCGAGACCGACTCACAAGTCAGCAGCCAATGAACAGTTGGCATTTTACCGAGTGTGTAGAGGATATTGGGAGTCTATCCTGGAGGTCATTGAACCCGCGAATTTTTCTGGCCTCGAGTCATTATCCTTGTATATCACTTTAGGCCGTGAATCATGTACATGTTTTCAACTTATTTTGCCGTGACCAACCTTCAGCTGAAGTTTTTTTTTTGTCGAATTAAGACTCATCCTGTAAAACTATGTAAAAATATTTTTTTTTTTTTACAGAAATTACACTGCAATAGATTGCCTTTCTCGGAATCTACCTAAATGGCGAGTGCTATCGAACACCAATTAACTCACCCATTCATTCATTCATTAGTTAATTCATTCATTCATTCATCCCATCCATCCATCCTTGGCATAAAAAAAAATTTCGATTGTTATTCGCGCATGATTTCACGTCAGACAAAGAAAAACGGATTTCTTTTGTGTTCAACTTTTTTTTCCCCTTCTTCTCCCCTTCATTCGATACTTCCTCTTATATTAAGGTTGTTCTAGTGCTGCGAACTCATGCTGGAAAATAAAGGAAGAAGGTAGAGATCCGTAGATGAGGCGAAACCAATTCAACGCCACCGAGAAGGAGTGGAGGGGGCTGAAAATTTGATAAAGAGGGGGTGTGGGAGGACGGGAGAAGACGGGGAAAAAAAATTGAAAGGTTTATATCTGTCGGATATCAATTTCTTCCCTTCGTAGCTCACTCCGGTTCTCAGACAGGGCATTTCGTTTCCTTGCGTTGGTCGAGGGAGTGTATGTGTGGATTCCAATGTCCTCTCTCTCTCTCTCTCCTCTCTCTCTCTCTCTCTCTGTCTTCCTCTCTCCCACACACTTTTTTGTTCCATGCCCGGCGTCCACGTCGTATCATCTTCCAGAAACTTTATCACACACACACCTCCCCCCCCCCCCCCCCCCCCGACCAAAGTATACCACTGACTGCCCCACGGGAAAAATTTTTCAGGCCGAATTATCGTGCGAACACGCAACACTGTAAAAAAAATTTTTAATGTAACAAAAATAGTCCACGAAAAATTACAGATGTTTGTAAATTCGTAAACAACTGCATCACTAACAAATTTTTTTTATTTCGCTGTGATAAAAATGTTTGGATTCTTACCTGGGAACTTCATGCTTTGTGTTGTCGCAGTT
This sequence comes from Bacillus rossius redtenbacheri, assembly GCF_032445375.1. Classification (NCBI taxonomy): domain Eukaryota; kingdom Metazoa; phylum Arthropoda; class Insecta; order Phasmatodea; family Bacillidae; genus Bacillus; species Bacillus rossius. The sequence goes on from NC_086345.1 coordinate 23,484,056, forward strand.
AGTACTACCAGTAGTTAAAGTTATTTGTAAACAATTCCCTGACCAATTTTTCCAGTATAAACTGCGCACATTAATAAGCATACTGAAACTAAATAAAGTCTAATTATTGAACATTCGATTACCTTTTTTTCAATGTGCTTTTAAAAAAATTAGCTTGAAAGAAACATTAATTTAATTTTTTTTTCGTAATAAATACTTAGAGACCGGAAAAAATCGCGGATTCATTTCGTGGTATGTTAAAATTCAAATAATTATAGCGTTGTGCTGCTTCTGCTATTGGTTCACTGTTAATATGAAAGGAATCTCGGCCAATCAGAGACCATCAATCAAGGAAGTATCCAATCACAAGTTACCGACTTGAGACGTCTCAAAATTCAGCACCCAATGAACAGGCGCCGTTTGCCCAAGTGGGCAGAGGATTGTGGAGTCTATCCTGAAGGTCATCGAACTCGCGAAATTTTTCCAGTCTCTAATCATCTCGAATCACGAATTTAAAATACGCTGTCTTTATTTTGGCATCACGAACTATTTCTTGGCAACAAATCACTTCGCCGTGCAGTGTGTCAAGCCACGTACAAAACGGGTGGTTGAGTCGCTAATGGATGTGGGTTTTTTTTTGTCAATCGCGTAACGAGGCGTGATGGCGAGAAAGAGCTTGTATGTAGCGTGCTCGAGAACAGTGAATCATTGTTCCTTCCCACTATTAGCTTTTTTTTTTTTTTACTTCTGCGGGGTTTTTTGGCGCGGCCGTTCTGTAAGTGGTAGACCTATCTGCCTTCACACAAAAAGGGGTTGGAACATCCCTCGCCTTCGCGTGTGGTCCTGCCGTGTGAACTCGCTTCTCTTCTCCCACCAACCCCCCCCCCTTTCCAATTCCCAACCCCCCCCCCCCCCCCCCCCCCACTCGCTCACCCCAAAAAACTCTTCTTCATTCGCCCCCGCAGAAACCCCCCACCCAGCCTGCCCCAGAGCGGCGTGAATTATCGTCCGGTAGAACACAAACCCTCTTCGTTTACGGAAGGAATTCGTTCTCGGATACAAGTAGCTAGCAGGAGGCTAGCGCTCTGGACAGATAATTATTACCACCCCCCCCTCAACCCCTTTTTATTTCTTATTTTCCAGTTCCCCCACAAACATCATAAAATTTTTACAAATTCAAGCTTATTTATCATCAGTTGTAAAACACCTCGTTATGAAACTAAATGCTAAGGCTTTTCAAAAAGCATAGACTGATTTTTTTCTTATTTAAATTGAATAAATGGTTGATGCAGTTTGAAACTGCTGTTATAACTATAAGCAACAGTAATAAAAACGTGAGGTACGTACTGTATATTCTTAAACGAGTTTTTAATCTATTTTTAAGTATTTTGTTTAATGACTAATCTTTTTAAGCGCACTGCAATAGTTATTATCCACTTTGGGGAAAAAATTCAGTTTTTAACCATACGCTTTACCAGCGTTTGACGATCTTTCTAACGGCATACAAACACTAAGATCTACTATTATGTGAAAAACATTTAACGTATTTCGGGTAGAAGATAGTTAAACATTGTAAGTGAGGCACTATTTAAAAAAATTGGTTGTCTGTAAAGTCGGTTTACGGACGATAGTTTAACTTGACGTCATAACAAAACATTGATGAAATGATTGCATACTTTTATGAACAAAATTGAATCATTTTTATTTTTAATAATAAAAGAATAAATACTTGAAATTATACTAGTAATCATATTTTTAAAATGCAAGAATAATTAACCTACATTGCCGAAATTGTTGTTGTAATACGCAATGAAAACCACATTAACTTTTCACTTCACTTTATAAACAGTCGACGAAACAGTTCACGTGTAGATGACTTGTAATTAATTTTAAAAACTGGCGTTTAGCAATAAAGTTTAAATATAATTATGAGCAAGTTTTCATATAAATAAACTGTAATCAAATATCTATCATCAGTTATATGAATCACCATAATTTTTTAGTCAATTGTCACATAACCTATTATTACTGCACTCGCCGACAGCGTAACGGAAGACAGCGTAACAGACAATGAGCGTAACGGGACACAGCGTAACGGAACAACGAACGTAACAGGACACAGCGTAACGGAACAATGTGCTTAACGGGAGACTTTTTCGTGCGAGCAGCCGGCGTTCATCGATTTGTTAGAAGTTGTCACGTCAAAAATTTTCAAACTGCTCGTCTTGAATGCATCCGGGGAATGGGATATAGGTCTGTCTGGTTCATCCTTCTGCGAGAGATATCGACCTCGCTGGCCAGTCCAAGAGTTGGACGTCAGATAGCGCGCGTGTTGGGAAAGCCTTGCAGCTCGGTACGTGACGTAACGCTGATGTGAAATTTATGAACGAGCCGTGGGGCATAGTGGAAAGGGAGGGGGGAAAAAGGATCGTCTTGCAGTGCTCTAAGTCGCACAGACCTTCTTCCAGTAACACGTCTTTCTTCCTGCGTCGAGTATCGAACCAAGAACAGTGGCGTGCGAACAGTGGTCGGAGCTGCAGTCAGCTACGTCCTTTCCACATGGTGAGCTATCGTTACGGTTCGGAAAATACTTTGCTGTTTCATTTCGCGAAGGGCTAGAGTCCAAACATTTTATGACGTGAATACGTCTTTAAAATTGCTTCCATAGTGGGAGGTAGAGAGCTGAAAAATTCGCGGGTTCATATCGTGTTTTGCTAAAAATTCAAATAAATATACCTTAGTGCTGCTTCTGCCATAGGTCCCTTGTTAATCTGGAGGACTGAGGGCCAATTAGAGATCTTCACTCATAGAAGTGTCGAATCACAGAAACTCAGTCGAGACGACTCACAAGTCAGCAGCCAATGAACAGGTGGCATTTGCCCGAGTGTGTAGAGGATATTAGAGTCTATCCTGGAGGTCATTTAACCCGCGAATTTTGCAGGTCTCTAGCTATCGTTACGGTTCGGAAAATACCCGCTGTTTCATTTCGCGAAGGGCTAGAGTCCAAACATTTTATGACGTGAATACGTCTTTAAAATTGCTTCCATAGTGAGAGGCAATTTAAAAAAAAACGAATTATGAAGAAATCAGGGGATACATGTTTGGTGTTGCAGCTACAAATCTATCATCTCCATCCGATATTTAATCACACCCCTGGATAGCTAAAGGATCAAAGAATTCGTTACGCTAAAGTTAGGATTGTGGCGTAAGGCGCGCGGTGGAGGGGGAAGCGCCGCCATTTTGAGGTCATTTTGGCTGCGTTTCGAGATTTGGCTCAAGAGTCCTTCAGATTTTCTTTGGGCAAATCACTCAAGCAGCAAAAAAGTTAAAAAAAAAATAGTATTTGGATTCGACCCTATCGCGAAACGGGACCGTAAGTTATTTTTTCATGTCTCTAATCGCAAGTGTGTTTGCAACTTGAGAACACGTGAAAATGCTCGCTACCGAGGTTAGGTGTTACACATGTATGGTGAGTTACTGAAATACTCACTCAAATTGTTTTTTTTTTCTTTTTTTCGATTAGGGGCTTTGCCCCTGTCAGCCCTGTTCGCGCGCGCGACAAGAGATCCGCCCTCGCTACGGCAGCACTTCGCAGACAGTACGTAAGTCACGCAATCAATGAGCGATTTTTTAATTTTTTATTTCCTATGGTTAGTGACTGGAAATATTCGCGAGTTCAATGACCTCCAGTATAGATTCCACGATACTCTGCCTACTTGGGCAAACGGCGCCCGTTCATTGGGTACTGAATTATGAGGCGTCTCAAGTGGGTAACTTGTGGTTGGATACCTCTTTGATTGATTGTTTCTAATTGGCCAAGAGTCCTACATATTAACAGTGAACCAATAGCAGAAGGAGCACAACGGTATAATTATTTGAATTTTAGCATATAATGAAATCAACCCGCGAATTTTTCCGGTCTCTACCACGGGTTAGGGGCATGCATATTTCGCGAAAAGATTCCGAGACTAGCTGAGAGCTTAAACACTGTATCATCGTCTTGTGTTTTTCGTGATTGGGTGAGTTTCTCTCAGGTACATGGCCGATTGTCCCAACACCAATCACAGTAGCTCAGTGCGGAAGCAAAAGCGTCCTGAGTGGCTCGGTGAAGCAAGGCAACGACTTCTCTCGCAGACGGCCGCCAATCGCAAGGGAGAAACCGCTGATTCGAGTGTGCATTATTGCAGTCCAACAGGCGTTCAGATTTATTCGCGTAAAATGCCTGCCCCTATACTACAGATTCCTCTGTATACTATGGCTATCAACGTCAGTTCATTGGTTTGCTTACTTGTAGGCGGTCATTGCTGGCTCTTTGGTTGAAGTTAGAGACCTGCAAAATTCGCGGTTTCGATGACCTCCAGGATAGACTCTACTACACTCTACACACTCGGGGCAAGTGCCACCTGTTCATTGTCTGCTGACTTGTGAGTCGTCTCGACTTATTGTCTGTGATTCGACACTTCTATGAGTGAGGGTCTCTAATTGGCCCTCATTACTCCAGATTAACAGTGGACCAGTGGTAGAAGCAGCGCTAAGGCATAATTATTTGAATTGTAGCATATCATTAAATGAATCCGCGAATTTTGCAGGTCTCTTGTTCAAGTTTTTAAAATTGGCCCTAGGATCTTCAGGTGAACAGTGAGCTAATGACGAAAGCATCTCAAATACGTATGCATTTGAATTTCAACCCATTGCGAAAACGAATCCGAGAATTTTTCTGGTCTATAGTTGTGATGCACGACCTCTGAAACCGTGGGTCAGCATCACGCACGCTTTTTTGACGTGACAACGTCTTATAAATCGATGAACGCCGGCTGCACGCACGAAAAATTGTCACGTTCCGCCTGAGCCGAGCGTGCAAGAAACCGGCCAACCACCGTGCGAGAAAAACTTCTTTAATATCGAACAGGTTAAGGCGGTTTTTTTTAAACTAATTGTTCGTGATTATATTTAAACCAAATTATTTTAAATTAAATTTGCAAAAACTGTAAATAATGTTTGAAAATTATGAAAAAGTATGCAATTTTTCATCAATGTTTTCTTATGACGTTATCACGTAAAATTATCGTCCGTAAACTGACTTTACAGACAACCCCCCCCCCCCCCCCAAATCCCTTTTTTTCTTTTGAAACGCTGGGTGACCTTTGCAAGAAAAGGTAGGAAAAAGAAAGACTCCATTTTGGACCTCGAAAGAAATAAAATAGATATATGTTTTTTTCGTATCCTTTAAACATGACTGTATTTGAAATTGCAATACTAAATAAAATACCGTTAACAATAATACTTAATGCAAAAAAAACACCCAATCATGAAAATTATAAAAAACTGTAAATGATTTACCAACACCTATGTATGATGAAATATTAGATAATTACTAGAACTTTTTTGTTAACAATATTTACATTATTATTTTTTTATGTTGTTGGTCGGAAAATGAAGGGTTAGACGTCATGATGTCACAAATGAACACTACTGTATCCCTTAGTGCAGCCAAAGTGTATTATTATTATTAGTATTTAACTGTTAGTAAAATTAATTATTTACGTCTACAGAGGGTGTATTAGAACAACGCTATAAATGTAATTTAACAATTCATTATTTTTTTACGTATTTTAGTAGTAGTTTATTTGTTTTTTTTATTTTAACTGTATTTATTACTTAATATATTTCTAGTTGATAGCTAAGATATATACTTCAGCCTTTCACATTTGTTTCGTATTTTGTTTTACTTCTGTGTTTGAGTTTGCCTTTATATTTTTTTTTGAATTTGTATAATGTCAGCCTATTTCTGGCTATTTATGTTGGCTGACGCTTATTAAATAAATTATATATTTACATATATGAGAAAATGAACATTCTTGTAAATTATCAATTTTTTCATAGACACACAACGCGATCTTGGTGGTAGATAACCCTCTTTTTTTATTTAATTTTAACAAAGTTTTCCTGATAATCTGCATGACAAAGGCTTGTTGATGCTTCCTTCGTCTCCATGGCGACGGCTATTGCAATTTCTGTTGCATTATTCTTGTCATGGCAACGGCTATTGCATTGTTGATGCCTCATAGTGAATTTCTTTTAATTCGTTAAATGCGCTAGAAATGCCGTTGCACCGAATTGAACTGAAGTATGGCTCGCGTATTATTTCGCTGCGGAATCTTAATTAGCTAAAAATTAATTAATGTCACAAGATTTTGTATTACACGTTTGCAGAATAATATAACATAATAACAAAATTAACCAAATCGTCACACATTTACGCCACCTAATACCACCCACAATAAATAAAAAAATCATAATAAATTCTCACCCGGGCAAAGCCGGCAATGCGATCTGAAGGCCACTTAAAAATAATCAAGAATTCCATATTTCCTCCAGTTTAATACGTTCTAACGATTTTTTTGTTACGTTTGTTGTTTTTCAAATTTTTATTTAATTTTATTTTCCTTTTGTCTGAGACGCGACAGTTGCGTAGCAAAGCAAAGCACGGACGAATTACCTGGTACACAGAAAAAAAAATTCTGTACTTTTACAAAATATTCCACTGGAAACCTGTTTCCAAGTAATAGTTTGTGATACAGCTTGGCTTCTGAGTTGAAGCCGCGTCCTTGGTGAATAATTCACCGACGTTACCCAGAGTAACTGCTCTCTGATGATGGCGACTGCAATGTCGACCGAAACGTCGGTGGATTATTCACCAAGGACGTGGCTACAACCCAGAAGCCAAGCTACGTCAGACAATGGCCGTGAAAGCCTGTATACATTATTATTTGTGATACTACAAAAAAAACACATGCCTAAAGTTATTTTTGTATACACGAAGTACGTTTTTCGAGATAACACTGAGTATTTCTTGCAAGAAATTTGCCGCATGATTTCACATTTTAATTGATGTTTCAATCAAGCATAATTTTTTTTTCAAACCATTAAAAATATAATCGAGCATTCAATATTTTGTTTTATCGTGCTTATTAATGTGCTTTGTTAATGCCGGAAAGCTATTCAGCGAACGGTTTTGCAAATAACTTTAAATGTCGGAGCATAAATGCCCGGGTAAAAAAAACTGAACCCTGTATTACTGCGGACACAATTTTGGAGTGATGCAGTTATTTTCATATAGATGTACAAAATTGTGAAATATGTGTAATATTACTTGAATATTTATGTTCCATTTACAAAATCAAAAATTGGTTGTCTGTAAAGTCGTTTTACGGACGATATTTTAACGTGACGTCATAACAAAACATTGATGAAATGATTGCATACTTTTATGAATTAAATGGAATCATTATTATTGAATTTATACTATTTTGTATTGATACAATGAATGAGTTAAATTAAATCTACAATTTAATTGATAAATTTACTTTTATTTGCAATCATTAATTAAAATATGTTTATTACTTTAACGAAGAGATTATTTTAACTTTAACGTTTATACATGTTTGCTATTTAACTCGTTCCAATCTGTGTTATTCTGTTAAGGATAGGACGATGATAGGAAAAGTAGGAAACGAATGGGAGTGTTTCAAGTTTCATGTGCCTCGGAAAAGTCAAATCGATGGTTGTTCCAATCGAGTGGAAGAGAGATAGATGCGGCGCAAGCGTACAAAGATCGTAACGGGACACAGCGTAACGGGACAATGTGCGTAACGGGACACTTTTTCGTTTGTGCAGCCGGCGTTCACCGATTTATTAGACGTTGTCACGTAAAAAAAAAAAATTACTATATATAGTATACATGGAAAATTTCAGTTTATGAAATTTCTTTTATTATCTTTATTATCTTCGCTTCGTCACTGTCCAGATATCGGAGGCCAAATTTTGTCTCGAGCTAGGCACAGAGTTTCACCCCTTCCTTCACCATTGGGAAGTATTTTCGCCCGGGGTGGGGGGAGAGAGGGGAAGATACGTTTCTTTTTCCTTCCACCCTGTCGGGCTTTCTCCTATTGTTAATTGTAATTCCGGAGAAGGGACTAGTTTGATCAAAGTAATTACACGCCGCGCCCCCAAGGCTCACCCCGCGACTTCAAGGGTTGAAAAGGGTGGGGGTAATTGTAAAGAAGGGGGTTTGGGTAGGGCTACTGGAGGTCTTCTGGTAATTAAAGACCTCGGACCCCCTCCGGGAGAGGGGGGGGGGGAAAGAGAGGGTTGATTGCGTAGCAATGGGAGGGGGGTGGTGGAGAGATCTTTCCGGGGGGGGGAAGATAATTTCCTCAGCACGCCATGTAGCCTGCAGCCGTCCACGCTCACGCCTTGTATAGAACCACTGCGCCGACGGCGGCAACGTTCACAGTCAGATGGGGCAACCCACGGTTATATGGGGTCAAACAACGGTCAGTTGGGGTCAAACCACGGTCAGATGGGGCAACTCAAGGTCAGATGGGGCAACTCGCAGTCAGATGGGGTAATCCACGGTCAGAAGGGGCAACCAACGTTCAGATGGGATCAACCCACGAACATATGGGGCAACCCACGGTCATATAGGGTCAACCCACGGTCAGATGCAGTCAACCCACGGTCAGATGGGGTCAAACCCACGGTGAGATGGGGTAAACCCATGGTTAGATGGGGTAAACCCACGTTGAGATTGGTTCAACCCACGGTGAGATGGTATCAACCCACGGTGAGATGGGGTCAACCCACGATCAGATGGGGTCAAACCACGGTCAGATGGGGTAAACATACGGTCAGATGGGGTAAATCCACGGTGAGATGGGGTCAACCCACGGTCAGATGGGGTAAACCCACGGTGAGATGGTGTCAAACCACGGTGAGATGGGGTAAACATACGGTCAGATGGGGTAAATCCACGGTGAGATGGGGTAAACCCACGGTGAGATGGGGTAAACCCACGGTCAGATGGGGTAAACCCACGGTGAGATGGGGTCAACCCACGGTGAGATGGGGTAAACATACGGTCAGATGGGGTAAATCCACGGTGAGATGGGGTCAACCCACGGTCAGATGGGGTCAACCCACGGTGAGATGGGGTAAACCCACGGTGAGATGGGGTAAACCCACGGTCAGATGGGGTCAACCCATGGTGAGATGGTGTAAACCCATGGTCAGATGGGGTAAACCCACGGTCAGATGGGGTCAACCCATGGTGAGATGGGGTAAACCCACGGTGAGATGGGGTAAACCCACGGTGAGATGGGGTAAACCCATGGTGAGATGGGGTAAACCCACGGTCAGATGGGGTAAACCCACGTTGAGATTGGTTCAACCCACGGTGAGATGGTATCAACCCACGGTGAGATGGGGTCAACCACGATCAGATGGGGTCAAACCACGGTCAGATGGAGTAAACCCACGGTCAGATGGTGTCAAACCACGGTGAGATGGGGTAAACATACGGTCAGATGGGGTAAATCCACGGTGAGATGGGGTCAACCCACGGTCAGATGGGGTCAACCCACGGTGAGATGAGGTAAACCCACGGTCAGATGGGGTAAACCCACGGTCAGATGGGGTAAACCCACGGTCAGATGGGGTAAACCCACGGTCAGATGGGGTAAACCCACGGTCAGATGGGGTAAACCCACGGTCAGATGGGGTCAACCCATGGTGAGATGGGGTAAACCCACGGTGAGATGGGGTAAACCCACGGTCAGATGGGGTAAACCCACGGTCAGATGGGGTCAACCCACGGTCAGATGGGGTCAACCCATGGTGAGATGGGGTAAACCCACGGTGAGATGGGGTAAACCCACGTTCAGATGGGGTCAACCCACGGTCAGATGGGGTCAACCCACGGTCAGATGGGGTCAACCCACGGTGAGATGGGGTAAACCCACGGTGAGATGGGGTAAACCCACGGTGAGATGGGGTAAACCCACGGTCAGATGGGGTAAACCCACGGTCAGATGGGGTCAACCCACGGTGAGATGGGGTCAACCCACGGTGAGATGGGGTCAACCCACGGTGAGATGGGGTAAACCCACGGTCAGATGGGGTCAACCCATGGTGAGATGGGGTCAACCCACGGTCAGATGGGGTAAACCCACGGTCAGATGGGGTCAACCCACGGTGAGATGAGGTAAACCCACGGTCAGATGGGGTCAACCCACGGTGAGATGGGGTAAACCCACGGTCAGATGGGGTAAACCCACGGTGAGATGGGGTAAACCCACGGTCAGATGGGGTCAACCCATGGTGAGATGGGGTCAACCCACGGTCAGATGGGGTAAACCCACGGTCAGATGGGGTAAACCCACGGTGAGATGGGGTAAACCCACGGTGAGATGGGGTAAACCCACGGTCAGATGGGGTCAACCCATGGTGAGATGGGGTAAACCCACGGTCAGATGGGGTCAACCCACGGTGAGATGGGGTAAACCCACGGTGAGATGGGGTAAACCCACGGTGAGATGGGGTAAACCCACGGTGAGATGGGGTAAACCCACGGTCAGATGGGGTAAACCCACGGTCAGATGGGGTCAACCCACGGTCAGATGGGGTCAACCCACGGTCAGATGGGGTCAACCCACGGTCAGATGGGGTCAACCCATGGTGAGATGGGGTCAACCCACGGTCAGATGGGGTAAACCCACGGTCAGATGGGGTAAACCCACGGTGAGATGGGGTAAACCCACGGTGAGATGGGGTAAACCCACGGTCAGATGGGGTCAACCCATGGTGAGATGGGGTAAACCCACGGTCAGATGGGGTCAACCCACGGTGAGATGGGGTAAACCCACGGTGAGATGGGGTAAACCCACGGTGAGATGGGGTAAACCCACGGTGAGATGGGGTAAACCCACGGTCAGATGGGGTAAACCCACGGTCAGATGGGGTCAACCCACGGTCAGATGGGGTCAACCCACGGTCAGATGGGGTCAACCCACGGTCAGATGGGGTCAACCCATGGTGAGATGGGGTAAACCCACGGTCAGATGGGGTCAACCCACGGTGAGATGGGGTAAACCCACGGTGAGATGGGGTAAACCCACGGTCAGATGGGGTAAACCCACGGTCAGATGGGGTAAACCCACGGTCAGATGGGGTAAACCCACGGTCAGATGGGGTAAACCCACGGTCAGATGGGGTAAACCCACGGTCAGATGGGGTAAACCCACGGTCAGATGGGGTAAACCCACGGTCAGATGGGGTCAACCCACGGTGAGATGGGGTAAACCCACGGTCAGATGGGGTCAACCCACGGTGAGATGGGGTAAACCCACGGTGAGATGGGGTAAACCCACGGTCAGATGGGGTAAACCCACGGTGAGATGGGGTAAACCCACGGTCAGATGGGGTCAACCCATGGTGAGATGGGGTAAACCCACGGTCAGATGGGGTAAACCCACGGTCAGATGGGGTAAACCCATGGTGATATGGGGTAAACCCACGGTCAGATGGGGTCAACCCACTGTGAGATGGGGTCAACCCACGGTGAGATGGGGTAAACCCACGGTCAGATGGGGTAAACCCACGGTCAGATGGGGTAAACCCACGGTCAGATGGGGTCAACCCACGGTGAGATGGGGTAAACCCACGGTGAGATGGGGTAAACCCACGGTCAGATGAGGTAAACCCACGGTCAGATGGGGTAAACCCACGGACAGATGGGGTCAACCCATGGTGAGATGGGGTAAACCCACGGTCAGATGGGGTAAACCCACGGTCAGATGGGGTAAACCCACGGTGAGATGGGGTAAACCCACGGTGAGATGGGGTAAACCCACGGTGAGATGGGGTAAACCCACGGTCAGATGGGGTAAACCCACGGTCAGATGGGGTAAACCCACGGTCAGATGGGGTCAACCCACGGTGAGATGGGGTAAACCCACGGTCAGATGGGGTCAACCCACGGTGAGATGGGGTAAACCCACGGTGAGATGGGGTAAACCCACGGTCAGATGGGGTAAACCCACGGTCAGATGGGGTCAACCCACGGTGAGATGGGGTCAACCCACGGTGAGATGGGGTCAACCCACGGTCAGATGGGGTAAACCCACGGTGAGATGGGGTAAACCCACGGTGAGATGGGGTAAACCCACGGTGAGATGGGGTAAACCCACGGTGAGATGGGGTAAACCCACGGTGAGATGGGGTAAACCCACGGTCAGATGGGGTAAACCCACGGTGAGATGGGGTAAACCCACGGTCAGATGGGGTAAACCCACGGTCAGATGGGGTAAACCCACGGTGAGATGGGGTAAACCCACGGTGAGATGGGGTAAACCCACGGTGAGATGGGGTCAACCCACGGTCAGATGGGGTAAACCCACGGTGAGATGGGGTAAACCCACGGTGAGATGGGGTAAACCCACGGTCAGATGGGGTAAACCCACGGTGAGATGGGGTAAACCCACGGTCAGATGGGGTCAACCCACGGTCAGATGGGGTCAACCCACGGTGAGATGGGGTAAACCCACGGTGAGATGGGGTAAACCCACGGTCAGATGGTGTAAACCCACGGTCAGAAAGGGTAAACCCACGGTCAGATGGGGTCAACCCACGGTGAGATGGGGTCAACCCACGGTCAGATGGGGTAAACCCACGGTGAGATGGGGTAAACCCACGGTCAGATGGGGTAAACCCACGGTGAGATGGGGTAAACCCACGGTGAGATGGGGTAAACCCACGGTCAGATGGGGTCAACCCACGGTGAGATGGGGTAAACCCACGGTGAGATGGGGTAAACCCACGGTCAGATGGGGTAAACCCACGGTCAGATGGTGTAAACCCACGGTGAGATGTGGTAAATCCACGGTGAGATGTGGTAAATCCACGGTGAGATGTGGTAAATCCACGGTGAGATGGACTAAAACCACGGTCAGATGGGACTTTATGAACTTTAATTCGCGCCATCGCCACAGGTGGCAGCACCGTCGTTTCACATTTCTGTTCGATGCGACTTCCGTCACATTAATGAAATTACTCCTACCAAATGCTTTCTACTGAGAGCTAAAATCTTACACTATAAAATGTTAAAAATTATTTTTTTTCTTAAAATTTACTTTGCTTGCGAGTGTTAAATATCCGTTATTGGATATATTACGCGTAAAATATGTTCTTCTGTAAAACAGTCGTTTTAGAATATGTTCAGGCAATGGGCACGTATTACATTAATCCATTTAATTTTTTATATTTATTTATACATTTATTAATCGCCAAATAGGCTGGCATCATACAAGTATAAAACAAATAAATACAAATCACTTAAACATAGAAAAAAAAATATAAAAATTTAATTTTAACTGTATACGCGAATATCCAAGCAATCATATAGGACACTGAAAAGTGAATACAGTCAAAATAAGATACCGAAAAAAACTACCAAAAAATGAACACAAAGGAATTCACTATTAAATTCATATTAAAAATACATATACTCATAATACATTATTAAGGAAATTAATAATTATATTGCTAAAATTGAATTATATTTATTTTATAATTAATAATCAATTAAGCCTGACAGGTCTGATGGAGCAGGTTTCTGCTGGGACTCCCTTTAAACCATTTATTTTAATGTTTTACGTTGCTACTGTATTCACGGTTAGCTAAAGAGTTTAAATAGTTTTAATTTAATAACTTAAAGTTTGACCGTTCATGACAAAATATTGGTTATGTTGACTGGAATATTTTTTTTTGTTTCATTCGCCAATTATTGTTGTTGTAGTTAATTAATGATCTTGATTTCATTTTCCTAATCCTCGCATCGTCAGAAAATACAAAACTCATCACACCCGAAGCGCTTAAAAATTTCTTCAGCGTAAAATTTGCGACAGAATAGTCGGAACAGAATAATTCTTATATAATACTAGATAATGCCCGGCATGCGTTGCAATGCCTCAATAAATTTTTGCGTAGAGACTGGCCAGTCAACTGGCGCTCCAGACTGCCGAGGAAGGGGTGGGAGGTTTACAGGTAGTGTCCGTTGCCATGGAGGCTAATTATCAATAATGCTTAGTTTTTTTGCTTTTAAAGCGTGTTTTTTTAGTTTTTTCTTAACTCAGAATCGAGATAAAATATCCAATTGTGAATCTAAACCATCCTCGAATCCCCGTGAACTCACACAAAAAATTTCATCAAAATCGGTCCAGCCGTCTAGGAGGAGTTCAGTGACATACACACGCACACAAGAAATATATAAATAAAGATAATTATTATGCCTAGTTTTGTTCCGCCTGCCAGAATGCCTTCCTGCAACATGTATACACAGCATTGCGTGCCACGTTGCCTACTTCCACAACGGCAGGGGTTTATCCATTTTGTCGAATAACGGGGCCTTTGTTTACTCTTCAGCAAGGTTTGAGATGTTGTTTGTATTCGGCGAGGCAACGTTTTCTACGCTGAAGTGAACGCGCCTCGCCTTGATTACATTGTCGATCGTAATTACCATAACATGCTGTAACAGTGGCAGCAACAAATTAATTATAACTGACTGAACATTACGCGTGCTTTTCCACGCAAGCAAAATAGCGCTTTAACTAATTATTTCAGGGTTTTGAGTGATTGGTTCGTGTTGCATGACGCGAAAAACAATTTTTAAAAAAATAATTCTTTGCAATACTCATCATTAAATGCATACTATATCAGTCGTGTCTGTACATGGGTTAAATATTTAAAATATTGTTAGAATTGGTAACAGAATTTTTTTTTATATATAATGTGTAAACACGTCAGCTGTCGGTATACGGCATTTGGTAGGAGTAATTAGTGATAAATATAGTTTAAAAAACTAAAGAAACATGCTTTTAAAGATTATCAAACTAAAAAGTAAAAAATAATTTTAAAATTTAATTTATGACAATAGTATATAAGCAATACTAGTATAAATGAGAAAAAAGCTTGAGGCGCTTTGTGCCATATTTTTTGTATATTAAGCGCCCCATGCTTTTTTCTCATTTATACTAGTATTGCTTATATACTATTGTCATAAATTAAATTTTAAAATTATTTTTTACTTTTTAGTTTGATAATCTTTAAAAGCAAATTTCTTTAGTTTTTTAAACTATATTTATTTTTAACTTTTTAGTTTGACATTCTTTAAAAGCATGTTTTTTTTAGTTTTTTAAACTATATTTATTTTTAACTTTTTAGTTTGATATTCTTTAAAAGCATGTTTTTTTTAGGTTTTTAAACTATATTTATGTATAATTATCATAGGGAAATGAGTTACCGACACTACCTATTACCATCTGAGATAACTATTTGAAGTTGCAACGTCACAAAGAAATGGTAAAGTCTCGCCGAATCATTTACAGTTGGATATAATCTTAGAATTTACCGGAAAAAAAAAAATTCTTTCGGTGAGGCCGGGAGTAGAACCCACGACCAATTAATCCGAATGCTGACGTCACAGAAGTCGCGCGCCTTAGACCGCTCGGCTAGCGAACGTAATGAAATTGGTGGGACATTTTACAGTGATGAGTCACTCACTCTTAGTCGAAAGAGTTACAGACGGACAGACAAACAAACATACAGGTGAAGCTAATATAAAGCATGTAAAAATGGAATGGAAGTTGATGAACGGAAATGTGACACAAAGATGGTGGACACCAGTAGCGGATCCAGAGGGGGGGCTAAGGGGCTCAAGCCCCCTCCAAAAGCATCTAGGTCAACTATTGTTTTAGTGTTTGCCTTGATAAAGCCTAGCCTCCGCTGAGAAAAGCCCCTCCCAAACCAAAATCCTGGATCCGCAACTGGCGGACACACGTGCAAACAACATAAACCTGTATATAGTCACTTTCGTAATCATTAAGAAACATACCAAACTTATTGGTGTGCCAAATGAAAATTTATGGTAAATTGAAATTTCCCTGGAAAATATTTGGTGGACTAAAATAGTCATAGCAGTAAGGAAACACGAGTTTCAAAATACCTAAGGAAAGTGACACTATATGATTACAATACATATTCTCCTCCTAAAATGACGTATAGCTCTATTAGCATAGTGATAGCGGGCGCGCTTAATAACTTTAAAGGACGAGGTTCAAATCTCGTCACTAGAAATTTTTTCAGTTTTTTTTTTTTTAATGATATTATACTTTAAAAATAATGTTGAATCAGCTCAGTAAGGTTAAGGATTGTTTGCAGGAAGTACTTGCAGACTGATTTCAGTCGTTCAAACAGAAACCATCCTACAAACATATACTTAGTGTTATAATATATGTTAAAGAACTTTCAGATTAATATTTAGAGACAAGAAAAAATTCGCGTGTTCAATGAACTTCAGGATAGACTCCACGATCCTCTGCCTACTTGGGCAAATGGCGCCTGTTCATTGGGTGCTGAATTTTGAGACGTCTCAAGTCGGTAACTTGTGGTTGGATACTTCTTTGATTGATTGGTCTCTGATTGGCCGAGATTCCTTTCATTAACAGTGAACCAATAGCATAAGCAGCACAACGCTATAATTATTTGAATTTTAACATATCACGAAATGAATCCGCGAATTTTTCCGGTCTCTATTAATATTTTAGTAATGATATAGAAGTATATATTTTACCGTGCTTGGAAATTTTATAGTTTGTACTGTTTAGTGAATTTTTACAAGATTGGCAATATTTTAATAAAATTCCCTTGTCAAAAATTAGGTCCAAAGCCGGGGGGTTTACCGGAGCAGTTTAGAATAGCTTAAAATTTCTGGTTGTTTCGTGCTCTTAATTACTATCTGAGTTTGGTGGTGGCAAGCAACGTTTACGATTCACGAAGAGAATTCTAGCGGCGGTCACAGAAATTATGTGTGTGGTTCGCATCCAGAAATGTTGTTATTTGAAAAGCGAATATTTTATTGTTCAGTTTAAATCACGTTTTGAATTTTTTTTTTTGACGTGACAATGTCTAATAAATCGATGAACGCCGTCTGCACGCACGAAAAAATATCCCGTAACGCACATTGTCCCGTTACGCTGTGTCCCGTTAAGCTCATTGTACGCTTGCGCCGCATCTTATCTCTCTTCCACTCGATTGGAACAACCATCGATTTGACTTTTTCGAGGCACATTAAACTTGAAACACTCCCATTCGTTTCCTACTTTTCCTATCATCATCCTATCCTTAACAGAATAACACAGATTGGAAGAAGTTAAATAGCAAACATGTATAAAAGTTATAATTAAAATAATCTCTTCGTTAAATTTATAAACATATTTGAATTAATGCGTGCAAATAAAAGTAAATTTATCAATTAAATTGTAGATTTAATCTCACTCCTTTGTATCCATACAAAATAGTGATAATTCAATAAAAATGATTCAATTTTATTCACAAAAATATGCAATCATTTCATCAATGTTTTGTTATGACGTTGTCACGTTAAAATATCGTCCGCAAACCGACTTTACAGATAACCAATTTTTTTTTTTTTAGAAAACGATATGTTAAATTTTTTGTTTGAGTTTTGTATCATAAGTCCATTTGTAACATGAAAAATATGAGAAATTTGTACGAGAGTGGTTTGAACGTCGAAGTCTCTGACCGTTGGATTGGTCCTTATGGTCGAGACGATAGAGCTCTTATTCGCTGGGCGCCACGTTCACCTGACATAACGCCAACCGATTTTTTTCCTTTGCGGTTTTGTAAAAAAAAATTAGACACAAAATTGGAGAGGCTATTGCTTCCATTACTCCGGACGTGTTGACCAAAGTGTGTGAAGATTTTGACTTTTTGTTTTTCATATTGTTATAACTTTGTACTTGTACTTTAAATTAAATACTAACTTTTATTCAATTATATTTTCATTTATTCGTGTAACAATGTTATAATTTATACGTTTTTTTATTTATACATTATATTTAATTTTAAAAAATTGCTCTTTTTTAACTTACATTTTTATGAAACTAATGTAATGTTTCGTAGGTTATATTTTATATATTTATTCCTCAGTTATTATACATTTATAAATTTTAACATTTGTCAAAATACCGCATGTAATTTGAAGCGACCAGATGCACTCACATACAAGTTTTCTTTCGTGAGTGCTAAATTTCCGCGGGTTAATTAAGTGAAAATTGTAAACAAAGTGTAAAAAACGGGGGAAAATAAAATTGTTATTATTATTATTATTATTATGTGTGCCGTACAACTAAATGTGCACACATTGGTTGTATACGATCTAAATTAAACTGTCACATGTGCCATTGAAACTTGGACATCCTTTCATGGAGAAATCCGCGTTTATGCCGAGCGATTTGCAAACAGCCTGTATGTGATTGTATACACACGCGCCAAGGCTGGACTACAGTCGAGTCTGGTCGTAACAGCTGCAGATGTGCCGGCAGGAAGAGACAGTACAGCTCAGATCACGAGGGTCTGGCGTGGTGCTTGTGATCTGGACTTCTCTCTCTCTTCTTCTCTCTCTACCCCCCTTCTACCTCTCTCTGTCCCCATCTCTCTTTCCCTCCCCTTCTCTCTCTCCCTTTCTCTCTCTCCCCTCCTTCTCTCATTCTCTCTCTCCTTCTCTGTCTCTTCTCTTCTCTCTATCTCTCTCCCCTTCTCTCTCTCTCCCTTCTCTCTCCCCCTCTCTCAAACCCTTCTCTCTCTCCTTCTCTCTCTCCTCTTCTCTCTATCTCTCTCCCCTTCTCTCTCTCCCCTCAACTCTCTCCCGTTCTCTCTCTCCCCTCTTCTCTCTCCCCTTCTCTCTCTTCTTCTCTCTCTCCTTCTCTCTTTCCTCTTCTCTCTATCTCTCCACTTCTCTCTCTCCTCTTCTCTCTATCTCTCTCCTTCTCTCTCTCCCCCTCTTATCTCTTCCCTTCCCTCTCCGTCTAGATATATATCCAAGACTCGAACGAATAAAGTGTGCCGTTGGAGTAATTTGCGTTGACGTCACGTCCAGCCGTCGGCGATGTGGAGTGCGGATATTTCAGCATGCGAGGAATATTGGCCTTTTTTTGTGTGTTCGTGTCTTCCAAACCCCCATTCCTCCCCTTGCCCCTCCCCTTCAACCTTCACCCGCCAAACCCCTCCTTCCAACCTCCCGAAATCCCACATTCCAACATCGGACACACTGAACGTCCCTTGTCTCATCCTGCAGTATTCGCTGACAGAGGAACGAAGAGAGAAAAAAAAATTGGGATTGTCTGTAAAGTCGGTTTACGGACGATAATTTCACGTGATAACGTCATAAGAAAACATTGATGAATAATTGCATACTTTATTTTATTTTCAAATATTATTTACAGTTTTTTTGTAAATTTAATTTAAATAATTTGTTTAAATTTAATCACGAACAATTAGTTATAGAAATAAACCGAAATCAATTCAATGTCAATAAATTGTTAATTTCAAATGACGAAATTGGGCAAATAAATCAATTTTTTTTAAATTGCTGCTTTTAAAAAGCCCGCGCCTTAACCTGTTTGATATTATATAAAAGATTTTCTCGCACGGTGGTTGGCCGGTTCCTGCACGCTCGGCTCAGGTGGAACGTGGCAATGTGTCATGCTTTTTCGTGCGTGCAGCCGGCGTTCATCGATTTATACGACGTTATCACGTCAAAAAAAATAGCTGCAATGCAGGCTTCAAACAGTCACTTACAGTAACAATAAAAATTATTTTTTTTAAATAAGTGTCAAATTAAGTCTATACACAAACAATCTAAGAACTTAACTTGTTAAAATGTGTTTAAAATAATGTGCAATTTGAGATGTTAGACCTCCAAAATAAAATTATAGCAATGACAAAAAAAAAAAAAGGAAAAAATGTGTGCGTCTTTTAGTACTCCCCAGTGATATGTAAACATCTTTACTCGGTAACGAGCATATTAACGTGTTCCCATGTTGTTTATGTTGCAAAAAAAACTTATAAAACCAAACTCGCACACGAAACTGAACGAAGAATTCTTTAAAAAAATAATGCCTGAGCGTGATAAATATACAGACAAATAAAGAATTCTCTTTTCAAGTAATCAACATATCTGGGCGCGAATCACAGACGTACTTCCTGCCCCCGCCGCCAGTATATTTTCTGACATCGTAATCATTGCTTGCCACCATCATGCGCACATAGCAACACGAAACAACCGGAATTTTTAAACTATTATAAATGGCTCGTCATTTTGATTAAAATACTGACCATATCGTTAAAATTCAGCATAAAGTTAATGCTTCCGCACAAGTTAAAAATCATACTTCTATGGCGTTGCTATAATATTAACATGAAACATTTAAAAACATATATTATAACACTAAGTATAAGTTTGTATATTTGTTTTTGCTCAAACGACTGAAATAAGTCAGTAAATAATTACTACAAAAAACTTTAACCTTATTGAACTTATTCAACATTATTATTATTGTACAATATTATTAAACTATAATGTTATTAAAAAAGCAAAAAAAAATATTCGCCAGTGACGAGTCTCGACCCATTTCTATTGAGGTGGATAAACGCTTGCTTTATCGGTGTGCTACCTAACCCTTTGACATACAGTGAGTAGAATTTGTATTACAATCACTGTAATGCCAGTTTTCTAATGTTTCATTTTTCACATCAATACGTTTGGTATGTACCCTGATGTTTACGAAGGTGACTATATACGGGTTTATGTTTCTACACGTGTGTCCGCCATCTTTGTGTCATTTTTGACGTGACAACATCTAATAAATCGATGAACGCCGGCTGCACGCACGAAAAAAAGGTCCCGTAACGCACATTGTCTGGTTACGCTGTGTCCCGTTACGCTCATTGTACGCTTGCGTCGCATCTATCTCTCTTCCACTCGATTGGAACAACCATCGATTTGACTTTTTCGAGGCACATTAAACTTGAAACACTCCCATTCGTTTCCTACTTTTCCTATCATCGTTCTATCCTTAACAGAATAACACAGATTGGAAGAAGTTAAATAGCAAACATGTATAAAAGTTATAGTTAAAATAATCTGTTCGTTAAAGTAATAGGCCTAAACATATTTGAATTAATGAGTGAAAGTTAAAGTAAATTTATCAATTCAATTGTAGTTTCATTTCACTCCTTCTTTTTATCCGTACAAGATAGTGATAATTTAAAAAAATGATTCAATTTATTCATAAAAGTATGCAATCATCATTTCATTAATGTTTTGTTATGACATTGTCACGTTAAACTATCGTCCGTAAACCGACTTTACAGACAACCATTTTTTTTTTTCTGTGCAGTTGGGCCCTTAACATCAGGCAAAACAAGAGACTAAGGGTATTTGCCCCTTCACCTCCTTTTTTTTTATCAGTGGTTTCGTTCGAATGCGAAATCCACGCTCAATTCTTTATACAAGATACGGGCAGACAGGGAAATTTTTCTACTGTCTTTTCCCGGAAGAGAAAGATGACGTCCCAGAGATATGGAGCAAGGTAGAGGGGTGAAGGGGGAGGGAAAACGGACGTGAGAGATTTCCCAAAGTAAGCAAACAACCCCTAGGGGTGGTATGTCCTCCGCAGTTCCGATAGAAACCCCTGCGGCAATCTCTCCTAACACCGCCCAACCGCCCGTCCTATGGAAGAGGATTTGGGCTGGCTTCTACGCTTATTGCGCCAGCTCTTCGAAGGCGATCCATTCCCGAACACCGTACCCCCTACCCCCTCCTTTCCTTTCCCTTACTCCCTCTCCCAACCCCTCTAACCCCTCTCCTCTGACGACGGCAGACACGACGGGACACGAACGGAAAAGTTTCTCCCGAGAGTTCTAGAATCTTGGACGGTTTGTAGGGACGATAAGAATTGGTCTCGGGTTGGAAAAGGGGGAGGGGGAGAGAGAGAGATTTGACGCGGGTAAGGAAAATTTGTTCTGACAAGTGCCTGCCTCCGGAAGAAGAAGTTCCGTCGCTTGAAACGGCGCGACCGAAAATATAAATGAGCCGTTGTTGGAGGGAGGGGGAAAGGAAACACAAGAGTGTTCTATTATAAACGGTGCATCGAAACTCAAAGTTCGTTCGGGAACGCCCGTGACTTAAATCTCACTCTCAAAGTCATGCTGATTTTTTTTTTTTTTAATGTGTAAACATCTTAGGTCTAGGTAAAAGGCATTTAGAAGGAGTTTTTTTTTTATTCCCTGTGAAAATGGGACGAAAGTCGATGAATTGAAAAAAAAAAAAATTGGTTGTCTGTAAAGTCGGTTTACGGACGATAGTTTAACGTGACAATGTCATAACAAAAAATTGATTAAATGATTGCATAATTTTATGAATATAATTGAATTATTTTTATTGAATTATCACTATTTTGTATGGATGCAAAGAATGAGTGAAATTAAATCTACAATTTAATTGATAAATTTACTTTTATTTGCACTCATTAATTCAAATATGTTTATTTCTTTAACGAAGAGATTATTTTAACTATAACTTTTATACATGTTTTCTATTTAACTTCTTCCAATCTGTGTTGTTATGTTAAGGATAGGACGATGATAGGAAAAGTAGGAAACGAATGGGAGTATTTCAAGTTTAATGTGCCTCGAAATAGTCAAACCGATTGTTGTTCCAATCGAGGTGAAGAGAGATAGATGCGGCGCAAGCGTACAATGAGCGTAACGGGACACAGCGTAACGGGACAATGTGCGTAACGTGACACTTTTTCATGCGTGCAGCCGGCGTTCATCGATTTATTAGACGTTGTCACGTCAAAAACTTTTTCAGGACTCCTACAGAAGATTTCTTTCGAAACCAGTTGCCAAGAAATTGTTTGTAGTATTTCAAGAAAGATACTGTAACTTTGTACAACACATGGCTGTGGTTATTATTTGCATGTATGAGATAAGTTTTACCTTAAATAAAGCCATGAGTTATTTTCCCCTTTGTGGCTTCATGGAAATTCGTGTCTACGTTCCTCGTGCCACTACCTAATGAGTTGAGACACAGAATTGAAGACGCTGTTACTCCGGAAGTGTTGACTAATGTGTGGAAAGAATTGGACTACTTTTTTCCCTGCAACGAAACATTATTTCGCGCCAACGACACATCCTGCTGTGATCTAATTGGCGCTTCCTTTAGTTTTTAAGGGAAAATAAAACATATAACCAGCTCTGCTGAGTCTTAATTCAACATATGATTCGCACATGACCCCGTCGTAATTCCTATACGACAATCGCAAACCGTAACACTGGTGTACACAGAGTCATATGTTGAAGTACAACGACTAATTCTTAATTCTTAATTTCCAATCGTAGACCCACCTTAAGGCCCCTGTCTACCCGGGCACACACACTGTGAGCAGAGATTCAGGGAAAACAACGCGATTTCAAAACCACTCGAGATATCCGAGTGGGGTATGTTTACGAAAAGCATTCAAGAGTTCGCTGAGGGCCGAAAAGTACTTTTGATTTTGGATTAAGTTTTTAAACTGTATTTTTAGAAAGCTACAATGCGTGTTTTCAGAGTAATTTCCAGTCGTAAAACAACCAGTACAGATTCTTGAAAGCACTTGAGCAGGGATGTTAGACAGTGGCTCAACGAACCTGGTACAGATGTCACTAAAAGCTGGTATCTGAAGAAGAAAAACTGGTACACTCCAAGATCTTACACTGACAAAGATCCTGTAGATTTTGTTTCATAGATTATATATATATATAGGATATATATATATAATGATATTTATATAAACTGCTTTAATACGATATATACTTTGGAAACATAAAAGGTTACACAATTGTCAACAAATAAAGTATGATAAGGTTGGTAACCTATTTTTTATTCAATCCGCACGCCATGACGGCAATACGGCATGGCGCTGTGATCAATTTCTACAGAACTAGCTTCTGAAAATATAAGATGGCCATAAAAACTTTAGCACCTAGTATGAATGGTTTTAATTAAATTAGCACTTAAAAATTTCTCTTAAAATGCAGTTTTATTAAACGTGTACAGATGGAATTATTAAAACGCAACTATTTTAATTATTCGTCCACGCCTAATGTTAATTGGTAATGCATGGCGCATCGCGTATGGTCGATGTTCAAAGTTGGTATTTCTGCATACCAGCACAATTTATACTTGGTACATGGTACAAGACCCTGAAAAATGGTATGTGTACCAACAAGTTGGTACGTCTAACATCCCTGCACTTGAGGGACTTGCATTACACCTTTATCTTCATTTCTCCGCCATGTAATGTTACCGTCACCGCTCATACGCACGACGAGAAGACTGCGCGCCAGTCCAGAGGAGACACCGCGCTAGAAGCACCAGCGAGCGTCGCGCTTATCATCCCGCCTCACTGACACACATACACCCCTGACGAGGCGGGCCCCTTAACGAGTCATGGTGTGTGCGTCGACTTCAAATACGGTCGATTCCAGATCGATCTACTCTGGACCAATAGGTGAATATATTTGTTCGGGAGATGGCGGAATCGAGAACAAAGCTTTATCGATTG
Source organism: Bacillus rossius redtenbacheri (assembly GCF_032445375.1). NCBI lineage: Eukaryota > Metazoa > Arthropoda > Insecta > Phasmatodea > Bacillidae > Bacillus > Bacillus rossius. The sequence goes on from NC_086345.1 coordinate 23,508,340, forward strand.
CATTCAGAAGTAGCGCACAGGCATGCTAGAAAGTTGGCTGATCTTGTTGGTACAGGGTGTAGCTGAAAGTTAGTCCTTCAAAAAAAAAAGGCATACTCGTGCGATTTCGTGAATGCTACAGAATTGTAACTTATAGAACTATTTATTTACTATAGAACATTGTTTTACGTATTCGCACCAGCCCGGTGTTAGTATTAAGTAGACTTTCCTTTCTAGTTTTGTTCCTGCTTAATACTTTGTTGTTACTAAAAAAAACCTGAATATGTTTTCGGCCACTGAGAAGTCCACAACTTCTTACTACGTCAACATTTGAGAACTTATTTCAGTAAACAAGAAAATGTGTGTTAATTATGTTATGCATTGAGACACGGAAATTTCGCGAATTGGTTTTGGCATCCATATAAAATTTGCTGTACCAATGTTTGCTTTTACATTGTCCTATTCCTCAGCGAGAACCTTTTCGGTGTCATTACTTAGCACTGCCTGATTGGCTCACGGTCGTAGAGGGGCGTGTCCAATTAACTGCGGACCAATCATAGATAAACACAGTGCCAGGGCGTGAAATTTTGCATTCTTACTTTGAGACCAAATGAATTCGCGAAATTTCTGTACCTCTGATTAAGCAGAATATTATTTATATTTTGTTTGTTATGTTCACACAACAGAGCTTGGTTATTAACATCACGGTCTAATTTTCGAAGAAGAAGAAAAAATATATTTTAGCATTTATTTTTTGCAATTCCTGCACTATTATAAATTTTACTGTTCATACTTATTTTATTCCTTATAACTATGAATAACCAACTATAGCAGCATTATTTTTTTCTAAGGCTAAGTTTTTTTGAGGACGGGAACAGGTTTAGTTCTTGAAACTTCTTAACTGTTGTGTGTTAAGAAGCCTATTGAGTAAATACCTGCAAAATTCGCGGTTTCGATGGCCTTCAAGATAGACTGCACATACCCCTGTACACTCGAGCAAATAACGCAAGTTCATTGGCTGCCGACTTGTAAGTCGTCTCAGCTGGTTTGTCTGTGATTCGATACTTCTTTGGTTGAGGGTTTATAACTGGTTGAGATTCGTCCAGATGAACAGTAAGCCAATAGCAAAATTATCTTAAGAGGTATATGTGTTTGAATTCTAGCCTATCACCGAATGAATCCGCGAATTTTGCAGGTCTCTAAGCTATTGTCTTTATCTGTGTTGTCTTCGTTGTGTTGTCAAAATATTTGTTAACTTTCTACTTTCCCATGGTTCCCATGGGCGTTACTGTCCATATAATGTGTTTTGAAGCTTCGTTGAGTTCCACTGTTTATAGTTGTGTTGTCCAAAGTTTTTGTATAGTTTTTATTCGCTGTTCTTGTCTCGACGTTGTCAACCCAATGTGACCGTCACTGTTGTGGTATTTTTATTTATTTGTTTTCGACTTATCACTTCTAGGAAATTTCTGTGCTGGGTATGTTACTTTTTTTTTTTTGTTGACATCAGCTGATTTTTTGCTCGCTTTCTATGTGTTTGCACGTTCAACATGTTTTGTATATTCATATTTTCTGACTGATATTGAGGTTTATTCTGGCATACGGTATACCATCAATTGCGTATTCCACAGAAACATCTTTAAAAAAAAATACAAATAATAATCAAAAACTAGCAATTATAAAAATTATTAAAATTTAAACATAAGATATTATGCTCAACATCATTGTAGGTACAAGACATAATGAAACAGTATTTAAAAAAAGTTTCATAAGAAGAAGAAAGTTTTTTTAAAACTACAAAGAACTATCATTTCAACTAAAAATATGCTCTTTGATAAAAGCTTTAATAAAAAAAACTAACCAAATACAAAAATAGCCTTAAGAATTCTAATATATTTTTCTGATAACCATTTACTCGTATGAAAAGGTGCAGACGCGAGAGTAAATTGCATCTCTATTTATAAGTGTCTTGTAAAAATATACACAGGAGATATAACTTCCCTAAGTAGGTCGCGAAGTTATTTGTGGAGATGGGTCGATGGCAGATTGACGCATTCGGTTCGGTCTCAGCATGCTAAGAGCACGAAGAACAAGCAAACTACAGGGAAAAACCAGGAAAAAAATATATATTGTTTACACGCATGTATCTGTAGAGATATGAACGATTAGCAAATTTTGACGTGTAACATCTTAACTCTCGGTTTACGGCATTTGGCAGGAGTAATTTCGTTATGAATGAAATGGAAGTCAACTTGTAACGGAAATGTATAACAAACCAACGGTGCTGCCAACTGCGGCGGATGGCACCAAGCGAAGTTCACAAAGACAAATGTAAACTTTATAGTATTAACTGTTTAATGCATTTTAACAATATCGGCAGTATAGTGACAGAATTCCGTGGGGAAAATCAGTTCCGAAGACAGGGGTTTACTTGTTTTTTTTTTTTCCCTCAAATTTTTTTTCTCGCTGTTATCGGAGCCGTTTAATTCCTATGGTTTCAGAATTTCTGTCTTAAAATGTTCGAATGTCAACGTAGTTGCTCCGGCAGCGAATTCTAGCCGAGGATATCGAAACTAGGTGTGATTCGCGTTTAGAAATTTAATTAAAATAAAAAAACAATTTTGCGTACATTTATCACGCTCGGTGTGATTTCAAAGATTTCTACGTGTCCGAATTTCGTAAGAAAACACGTTTTATATAAGTATATTGTTACGAACGTGAGCAAGGCCACGTCACGCGCAGGTGCAGAGTTAACTGGGCTGACATCACATGCCGCCGTAACATGAGACGTGCCGCGCGCACCTGGGTCGCCGCTTCCCCTCCCTCCAGCCCTCCGCTCCCCCCGCGCGGCGCTGTCAGTTTGACATCCGAAACCTGACAGCTGCGGAGTCACGCGAGCCGCCGACACGTGTTTCGAGAGATTGCATGCTGTTGGGTCGGCGCGGAATGACGCGACTGGCCCCGGCCGCGCTCGTGATTTCTGGAAAGCGCCTGGGCTGATATATAAGCCCGGGGGACGCCGGCCTCAGGGAGAGTCAGTTCAGAGTTCAGTCGGTAGTTTTCCCGCGGCGGAGTTTCCGGGGTGATAGAGCGGCGAAGTCCCTGGACGAAGGTTCCAGGGCGAAGAGTTCAGTTCCGGGCGATAGTGTCGCGGGCGCGGCGGAGTCCCGAGCGAAGTTCCGAGCGAGGCGTCGAGTGGGATCTCGGCGAAGGGGAAGTGCGACGGCGGCGACGGAGTCCCGCGGCGGAGACCCACGGGAGGTGCTGCGGCGAGAGTTGCGCCAGAGGTGCGGCCCAGCGAGGTGTGCGGTGTGTAAGAACCGAGTGACTGGGGAAGCAACATTTTTTAAGTACAATAGATCAATTGGCATTTTTAGATTATTAGCTAGTAATGTAAATAGTGACAATAAATAAAACTGTGTGTGTGATAAAATCTTTAATTGGGCTATCCTTTACGAACCCACGGTAAATTTTAACAATATATATAATTTAAAATTTAAAAGTAATTAATTATATATATAATTTAAAATTTAAAAGAAATTAATTACCGATGTGCACAATAAAATTGCAGCCTTATTTTTAGCATTTTTATCTTATACTAACTATGTACCCATGCTTCACTATGGAAGTTTACGGGCATAACACTATAACACTGATCGTTATATATATATATATTTTGTTGTGAACATCGATAATCAATTTCTTTTAAATTCAACAAACAGTTTTGTGGTTATTTTTACATATTTAAAAAAAATTGTTTACGAATGTTAATATCCTCCCCGTGGTTTTGAATCTATGGACATAGCCTATAGCAATTTTTGAAAATTATAGAATCCTCTGTAAGCAAGTTTTCAGCGGTTTGTGTGGGTTTTCAGCGGTCTGTAGGTAAACAGATATCGCTCTGATGCTAGAAGGAAAAAAAAAACCTTTATCAACTTGTATACTTTCTCTTTCTTTCTCTCGAAAGTTTACATTTCATCATTTTCAGCAGCGAGGTTTTATTTTCCCCATATTCTGTTCAGAGAATTTTATCCTTTTTTTATCAGCGTACGCGAAACATTAAAAAAAAAGTACAGGCGCATGACTTAGGTGGCCTTCTGAGAATCTCTGCTTGATAAAGGTTGCACATGAAGACATTCAAAGACGAAATAACGGTATGTATTTATTTTCCTTCTCCACCCAATCACCGACATTAACGGTTTTTTTTTATTGTTATTTACACCAGCTTTAGCGCTCGCCAAGCAATGGTTTCGAATTACTTGCAACTATATACATAGAGACCGGAAAAATTCGCGGGTTCATTACGTGCAATGCTAAAATTCAAATAATTATACCTTAGTGCTGCTTCTGCCACTGGTCCACTGTTAATCTGGAGGACTGAGGGCCAATCAGAGACCCTCACTCGTAGAAGTGTCGAATCACAGACAAACCAGTCGTGAAGAATCACAAGTCAGCAGCCAATGAACAGTTGGCATTTTTCCGAGTGTGTAAAGGATATTGGAGTCTATCCTAAAGGTCATTGAACTCGCGAATTTTTCAGGTCTCTAATTATACATCATTAGAGACCGGAAAAATTCGCGATTTCAATGAACTTCAGGATATACTCCATGATCCTCTGCCTACTTGGGCAAACGGCGCCTGTTCATTGGCTGCTGAATTTGGAGACGTCTCAAGTCGGTAACTTGTGATTGGATACTTCTTTTATTGATAGGATCTGATTGGCGGAGAGACCTTTCATATTAACAGTGAACCAATAGCAGAAGCAGCACAATGCTATAATTATTTGAATTTTAACATATCACGAAATGAATCCGCGAAATTGTCAGGTCTCTAATTATACATCATGCAAGGGTATGCCGTTTAAGTTAGGGGTGGTAACAAGTTGAAGGCAGGCAAATGAAGATGTCATCGAAAAGGTGATAACGTATGGTATAATTAAGCCATAAAATTACTTATCCCGTCACTGCAAGAACCATTTTTTAACAAATCACACGAGTAGATGGAAAATGCCGATTCTAGCACAGGTTTTGGAGCCAAGGAGCAGAATACATGCTAATACATATTAGCAAAAGGGGGGCCGCCATCTTGGACAACCTTCCAGCAGACGGTGATGTCACAAATAGTTTGGGGGCTTTACGGTAGGTTAGGATCGTACTGCAGGACACCTGCTCATAATAAAAGTTAAGGTTGAAAAAAAAAAGCACCATTAACCATTCGGTCACTGTTTCATTAAAAAAAAAATACAGAGTTCTAATAAAGTAGGCGTGGGGTGAATGGGAGCAATGTATCGAGTAGAGTAGTAGGCGAGGGGGTACAGGGGAATGGTGTATCGATTAGGGTATCAAAATAACCATTTGTTTGAATAGTGGGGTTGAATGATAATGCTGTCCGCAGGGGACCGCCATCTTGGATACTGCTAGAGTAGCGGAGGGGGTAGAGTATGGTATCAAAATTATCGAGAGGTTAAGAGAATGGGCTGAATTATAATGCTGTCTGCTGGGGAGGGAGGGGGGGGGGGGTTGTGAACGCCTTCTTGGACATTCGTGCAGATAGTTCTCACAATAAACACCAAAAGATGACGTCGAAATAAATTACTGTCCTATAAAAAATTAGTTGTCTGTAAAGTCGGTTTACGGACGATAGTTTAACGTGACAACGTCATAACAAAACATTGATGAAATGATTGCATACTTTTATGAATAAAATTGAATCATTTTTAATGAATTATCACTATTTTGTGTGGATACAAAGAAGGAGTGAAATTAAATCTACAATTTAATTGATAAATTTACTTTTATTTGCACTCATTAATTCAAATATGTTTATTACTTTAACGAACATATTATTTTAACTATAACTTTTATACATGTTTGCTATTTAACTTCTTCCAATCTGTGTTGTTCTGTTAAGGATAGGACGATGATAGGAAAAGTAGGAAACGAATGGGAGTGTTTCAAGTTTAATGTGCCTCGAAAAAGTCAAATCGATGGTTGTTCTAATCGAGTGGAAGAGATATAGGTGCGGCGCAAGCGTACAATGAGCGTAACGGGACACAGCGTAACGGGACAATGTGCGTAACGGGACACCTTTTCGTGTCTGCTGCAGGCGTTCATCGATTTATTAGACTTTGTCACGTCAAAAAAAATAGATATACACCGATGCACAGTAGCATCATTCTTAGGGACAAGATTATAAGCTGAATTGCGATAAAACCGAAATAACACCGAAAAGAATGTCGATAAACGATATAACACCGACATACAAGAAAAGCAATTAAAATCATTAAAATAATCAGCATTTTTAAATCAAACGTTTATCTCTAATGACAAATTGTGTAATATTTGAAATACTAATTTATTTAGTTTGATGCAATAGGTTGTATGTATCTTTATTTGTATATTCATCTGTCTTCTTTCTTTACTAACATCATCTTTGTGATCGGGTCGTTACCACAACGCCGAAATACCACAACGCCGAACGTACAATAACGCAGAATACCATAACGCCGAATGCCAAATTGACCGCAACGCCGACCGCTAGAAAACTGCTGTGTACCACAACGCCGAAATACAGTAACGCCGAAAAATGTACCACAACCTAACCTAACCTAACCTAGGCTAGCCTAACCTAGCCTTACCTTACCTAACCTAACCTTTGTGGCAGTCCTGCAATGACATTTTTCGGCGTTAATGTATTTCGGCGTTGTGGTATCTATTTCGGCGTTGTGGTACACGGCAGTTTTCTAGCTGTCAGCGTTGCAGTCAATTTGGCATTCGGCGTTATGGTTTTCGGCGTTATTGTACGTTCGGCGTTGTGGTATTTCGGCGTTGTGGTGCGTCCCCAAGTGACATTTTACGAGAACCACATATCTCGTGCAGTTTCTGGACAAGACTGGAATTAAGTTTTTGGCTTCAATCGTCCGCGCCCCGCTGGCCACTCCAGCGCTATCGCACCTCCGAGACCACTCCCGTGTCCGTTCGGCGCGACCACCCGCGCAGCTCCGGTTCCGCTCGGCGCTCGTTCGACGCGCCATCACGGGGCGCTTGATGGAGCTGCGGTTTGTCATTGGACGGACGAGTCGGTTGGCGGGAAGAGAAGGGATGTGACACAACGGCGCGTGCCCCCCGCGCTGACAAAAGCGTCCACATCGGCGATGACTCAGTCCAAAGCGACTATCAGACGAGATGAGACAGGAAGCCTGAGCTTGCAAGCTCCACGCGGATAAGAGCCACGCCCGAACGGTTCCGAAGTTGTCCGAAGATTGACGATCGCTCGTGTGCAAAAAAAAAACCATACAAATAATCCTAATCTAACCTAACCAATATTCTCAATTTAGTCACGGTAACCTAACCTAAATCAACGGTAAGCCTTCTTTTCACAGACGAGAGAGCCAAACGCCCGATCGTGCATCTTCGGTTTTTTTTGTTCATTGTAAATAAATATGGCGGTGTAAAGGTAAGACATAACATTATGGACGGTTGATTTGGTTAGGATAACTACATTAAAGATACTGTGAAATCATGTAAACGGTTTCCTAGCGTACATATTAAAAAGTTATTTGCTAAGCAACCATAAAATGATTTTACAGTATTTTTAATGTAGCTATACTTACCTAATATAACCAACCATCCACAATGTTTTAAATTATTTATAATATAGCTAACCTATCCTAATCGACCACAAAATTTAATGCCACGCCGGTTTATACAATGAGATAGAACGGCGTGTGACGTATGAGTAGCTACATCCCAAATAAATACACCTGTTGTGGTACGGGGAAAAAAAAGCGAGCATGAAATTCGGGTGTGGCTCTCCCGTCTGTGAAATGAAGGCTTCCCTAAATCAACACGTCCCATAAAAAAAAAAAAATACAAAGAACTGTTTTTGTTACACCGGACGAACATAACCTATTATTTCACTTCGGTAAACTTCGGAACTGTTCGGGTTTTGTTTGTGGCTTTATCCCTGTGAACTGTATACCTATGTTATCCATACGATACAGGCCGCACGTAGTGGAGCAATTTTGTGTTCGTCACTGAACGTTAGAATTGAAACTTCACAGATAGAGGGATAGGAAATTTGAAACATGCGTAATTTTTCGTTGGAAATGGACCTCTTGTTTTGGACGTGACAAGGTCTAATAAATCGATGAACACCGGCTGCACGCACGAAAAAGTGTCCCGTTACGCACATTGTCCCGTTACGTTCATTGTACGCTTGAGCCGCATCTATCTCTCTTCCACTCGATTAGAACAACCATCGATTTGACTTTTTCGTGGCACATCAAACTTGAAACACTCCTATTCGTTTCCTAATTTTTCTATAATTGTCCTATCCTTAACAGATTTACCCAGATTGGAAGAAGTTAAATAGCAAACATGTATAAAAGTTATAGTTAAAATAATCTCTTCGTTAAAGTAATAAATATATTTGAATTAATGAGTGCAAATAAAAGAAAATTTATCAATTAAATTTTAGATTTAATTTCACTCATTCTTTGTATCCATACAAAATAGTGATAATTCAATAAAAATGATTCAATTTTATTCATAGAAGTATGCAATCATTTTATCAATGTTTTTTTATGACATTTTCACGTTAAACTATCGTCCGTAAACCGACTTTACAGACAACCAATTTTTTTTGTGAATTTTTTATCTCCATATTTTTATTTAATTTTTTTTGATTTTCGGAATTTTTCCATGACAAACAATGCAAAAACTGCAATGGTTTATGTCCAAAAAGCTGCATTAAATCAAGATTCCCCATTGCACTAATCATTTAAAGAACGCAGCACTACTAGTTAGAAAAGTTGGATGACTTAAGTTTCCATCAAGTATTTTGTATGTAAAACTGGTGCTTAAATGTTTTTGGATTTTTGACAGAATCAGCCAATCAGAATCGTGTCTAGTGAAAACGAAACTGGTTTATGTTTCCGGACATGACGAATCTTTAAAATAGCAAAGATCACATGGGGAAGACATAATGATGGTATGAAGGTCAACAAATTAAAATATTCTTTTTTAGTGTTAATGTCATAATATTCAAACGAAATTTATCTGTAAAAGGAAAATGATGTGCCTATAATTTTAAAACATTGGAGAACCATCATTTCTCATGCAAAAATGTACCAGCTAATATGATTTAAACTAACAGATGTTTTGAAACTTAATAAATTCAGAAAAATTATAACACTTTCAAATTTTACATCCAGCATTGTGATTCTTTATTTTCTTAATTTTTAATTATAATTAAATAGGAAAAGTTTGAGCTAGCTCAGTCCAACAATAAGCTTTGATCGTGCGACATATTGCGAAAACATGTTTGAGGTTATTTGTCAAAAATTATTTGATGGAGTAACCCCGGATGTCATATTTGATATTAGCAATATTAATCAGTAAAATCTGTTTTTCAAATACCGTTGAAGATGAAATTTTTTACAGAGTGACCGGGCAGATGTTTAACTTATGAGTAAGTGCCTTTTTTTGTTAGTAAAGTTTTTGCATTAATAAAAATACCGTCAAACGCAGTTTTGACAGACTTTGAAGGAAAAAAGATGTTGGACTACCGTAGGATCTTACGCAGACCACGCAAAAGGCTCTTTATCTTCGTAAAGCAATTAAATTTAATGAATTTTTTTTTTTTGCCATACCATCCTCGAAACTTCATTTTTATCCAGTTATTAATTCCGCCAGCCTTCCTAAATGAAAACCACCCAAATGGAGTAAAATGACTCCGGTTTCGGTGATTAATTATTTTTCAAAAAAAAGAAAATCTTTAGTACGTAAATCAGAGTTAGGTGTTTTGGTTGAACAATATCAGACAAAAAATTGTTATCGAATAAAATTACGCATCTTCTTACTAATTATTTTATAGGTTCAATGGATTTTCTGCATTAATAAAGCACATGAAATATAAGAACATTTAGAGACAGAGTTTTTATTTTAAAAGAAATGTTAACCTAACTATGTAATAAGTAATCTATACACGATTTTTTTTCTGTCCTGGTTCATTCAAATAGTCAGAAGCGAAGTTTAAAATTTTTGATTGTTTATAAAATGTATGTAAATTAGTTAGCATAATTTAAAGTGGAGTATTGAACCCTTTTGATTTGAGTCAAGCACCTCAAGTCATGATTTTATATTTACAGTAATAACTTATCAAATTGTAGAATTTTTTTTTTTGGTTGGGAGTTTTTGTATGGTCATTATTTCTATCCAAAATAATTAACAACGGTTAATCGAATACGGACTTATAGGTATTAATCTTTAAAACATACTTACCCCTTTTTCAACCCTTAGAGGTTATATTTCGCAAAATATAAAAAATGTGGTAGTAAGTTTTTGTGTGTTCATTATTGGTACCAAATACATTTATTACATATATTTAAGTTGTAAATATAATTAATAATATTCAAAACATTATTACCCCCTTTTTCACCCTTAGAGTTTGAATTTTACAAAAAATTAAAATGCTAATTATTGGCATCCAAAATCATTCATTACGCTTACATAAATACGGAGTTATAAATATTAATCTTTAAAACATACTAACCCGTTTTCACCACGTAATTGTTAAATTTCGCAAAGTTTAGAAGTTGTTGTAAATTTCGTATGTTTATTATTGGTATCCAAAATAATTCATTGTAGCCTACTTAATTAAATTCGGAGATATAATTATCAACTTTTAAAAAATATGTACCCTTTTTTCATCTTTTAAATTTTTTTTTGGGTAGTTTTTGAATGTTATTTATTGGAACCTATTATGTTTTCTTAAGCTTAATTAGTTGAGAGATATAATTTACTATCGTAAAACCTTATTTACACCTATCTCACCTCATTATGTGTGGAAATCTTTATCTAGAATTAGCTTAGTATGTAAGTTAGCAAAAAAAAAAACTTCATCAAAATCGGTCCAGTAGTTTTCAATTGTAGCTCAAACAAACAGACAAAAATAATAAATAAAATCTGTATTTTTGAGTTTTTTTAATAATGTAAATAGCCGTTTGCTATAGCTATATATTTCATATTTTCATCCAATGTACAGACTTTCTGCTTCGAACAGTTTTATTATTAGTATTAGTATTAGTATATATAAGAAACACAATTCTATTTGGCTTGAGTTCACAGATAAAATAAGTGTAACAAGTATTCAAGTGCAAGTATGCAAGTATGCAAATGCAAGTATGCTGCGTCATTTCTACCTCTCCCCTGCCGTCTACTCCACTAATTGGTTCCCCATGTGCGGTCGGAATTTCCGTAACGCTCAAAAAAAATTAACCCCCCCCCCCCCCCCCCCCATCAACAAAGAAATTTCTGACCTTTCTCTGACTACACACTTGCTGCTATGTGTAGTTTACGAACCATTAGCTAGAGTCCGGAAAAATTCGCGAATTAATTTCGTGACAAGACGAAATTCAAACCTGTGTACAATTCTGCTGGTCCTGCTATTGGCCCGCAGTTTAACTGGAGTTCTCTGGGCCAATGAGAGACTATAGACCAAAGAAGCATCGAATCTCAAGCTACCTAGTGGAGACGCTTCACAAGTTAGCCACCCAATTAACACGCGTGTCTGCTTGAGAAATGCAGAGGATAGTGGAGGCTATCCTGGAGATCGTTGAACCCGCGAATTTTTCCGGTCTCTAACAATTACTCTTGTAATGCGTTTGGCTGAACATTTTTTTTTTGACGTGAAAACGTCTTATAAATCTATGAACGCCGGCTGCACGCACGAAAACGGATGACTCATTGTCCCGTTACGCACATTTTCCCGTTACACTCATTGTACGCTTGCGCCGCATCTATCTCTCTTTCACTCGATTGGAACAACCATCGATTTGACTTTTTCGAGGCACAATAAACTTGAAACACTCCCATTCGTTTCCTACTTTTCCTATCATCGTCCTATCCTTAACAGAATAACACAGATTGGAAGAAGTTAAATAGCAAACATGTATAATACTTACAGTTAAAATTATTTCTTTGTTAAAGTAATAAACATATTTGAATTAATGAGTGCAAATAAAAGTAAATTTATCAATTAAATTTTAGATTTCATTTCACTACTTCTTTGTGTCCATACAAAATAGTGATAATTCAATAAAAATGATTCAATTTTATTCATAAAAGTATGCTATCATTTCATCAATGTTTTGTTATGACGTTGTCACGTTAAACTATCGTCCGTAAACCGACTTTACAGAGAACCAATTTTTTATTTTTATTTTGGGGGGGAGGGGGTGTTTTCGCGTCGTTACGTTGTTGCGTGGTGTATGTGAACACGGCCTTTAGCTGACTCGTGGTGCGCCTTCAGGCGGCGCCATGTGAACGAGGCTTCGTGTGTGGTGTCTGTTGACGGGAGGGGAGGGTGGATGGGAGGGGAAGCCTTCTTTTCACAGACGAGAGAGCCAAACGAACGATCGTGCATCTTCGGTTTTTTTTTTTTTTCGTTTTTTTTTTTCGTTCATTGTAAACAAATATGGCGGTGTTGATAAAAGGAAAGACCACAAACAAGGCAACGGCATTTATTTGTACGTTTATTTTTGACAACTCATGATAACTAATGGTCAATTAGGTTAGGTTAGCTACATTATAAATAATTTAAAACATTGTGGATGGTTGATTTGGTTAGGATAACTACATTAAAAATACTGCGAAATCATGTATACGGTTTCTTAGCGCTGGATAGCTACACATTAAAAAAGTTATTTGCTAAGCAACCATAAAATGATTTTACAGTATTTTTAACGTAGCTATACTTACCTAATATAACCAACCATCCACAATGTTTTAAAGTATTTATAATGTAGCTAACCTATCCTGATCGACTGCAAAATGTAATGCCACGCCGGTTTATACAATGAGACAGAACGGCGTATGACGTATGAGTAACCTACATCCCAAATAAATACACCTCATGTGGTACGGAAACAAAAAAAAAATTGTTGTCTGTAAAGTCGGTTTACGGACGATAGTTTAACGTTACAACGTCATAACAAAATATTGATGAAATGATTACATACTTTTATGAATAAAATTGAATCATTCTTATTGAATTATCACTATTTTGTATGGATACAAAGAAGTAGTGAAATGAAATCTAAAATTTAACTGATAAATTTACTTTTATTTGCACTCATTAATTCAAATATGTTTATTACTTTAACGAAGATTTTATTTTAACTATAACTTTTATACATGTTTGCTATTTAACTTCTTCCAATCTGTGTTATTCTGTTAAGGATAGGACGATGATAGGAAAAGTAGGAAACGAATGGGAGGGTTTCAAGTTTAACGTGCCTCGAAAAAGTCAAATCGATGGTTGTTTCCAATCGAGTGGAAGAGAGATAGATGGAGCGTAACGGGACACAACGTAACGGGACAATGTGTGTAACGGGACACTTTTTCGTGCGTGCAGCCTGCGTTCATCGATTTATTAGACGTTGTCACGTCAAAAAAAAAAAAGCGAGCATGAACTTCGGGGAACTTCGGGTGTGGCTCTCTCGTCTGTGAAATGAAGGCTTCCTGGTTGTAAAGGGGGGGGGGGGGGGGGGGGGCATACCACCACGTGTGCGCGCGCGGGAGAGAAAGTGAGAGTCGCCTGCTGATTAGATTCCCGGTCCGTTTTCAGTCTCCGTCGGCGGGGTTGGAATACAAATCGATTCGCTCCTGGGACCGCATACGGTCCACCGGCGCGGTGTATTATCTTGTCCGCCACTCGAACGCTGGAAGATGCCGAGAGAGAAATCTCCCACACCCCCACTCCTTTCCCCCCCCCCCCCCCATCAACCCCTTTCACAAAACCGTAATTCTTACATTCATTTGTAAACTGGACAGAGATATTATTAAAAATGTTTTTTTTTTTTTTTGACGTGATAACGTCTTATAAATCGATGAACGCCGGGGCTGCACACGCACGAAAAAATTGTCACGTTCCGCCTGAGTCGAGCGTGCAAGAACCGGCCGACCACCGTTGCGAGAAAATCTTCTATAATATCAAACAGGTTAAAGGCGGGATTTTTTTTTTTTTTTTACTAATTGTTCGTGATTATATATTTAAACAAATTATTTAAATTAAATTTTGCAAAAAAAACTGTAAATAATATTTGAAACTTATAAAAAAGCATGCAAATTTTCATCGATGTATTCTTATGACGTTATCACGTAAAATTATCGTCCGTAAACCGACTTTATAGACAACCCCCTTTTTTTTCTCTCTTTAAAACAACTGTATCACTACAATATAGTTTTCGCAGTAATACTTGGTTCGGATTCTCGCCCGGGCATGTAGCTATGCTTTGTGTTGTCCCAGTGACTTCATTGGTTAAACCGTTTCCTGGGCAACTTTTCAGATCATTATTATTATTTTTAATCAAGCTTGGATTTAACATCAATGAAAATTTCGTATGTGCAAAAATATATATAGCCATGTCTTGTACAAAGTTACAATGTCTTTTTTGTAGTAATTATATATATATATATATATATATATATATATATATATATATATATATATATATAGGTAGCTGGTTACTAAAGGAATCTTTCGTAAAAGTACAGAACTTATTTTCAGTGTAGAGTTATAGGGTAGGAAACGCCTTTAAAAAATTGGTTGTCTGTAAAGTCGGTTTACGGACGATAGTTTAACGTGACAACGTCATAACAAAACATTGATGAAATGATTGCATACTTTCATAAATAAAATTGAATCATTTTTATTGAATTATCGCTATTTTGTATGGATACAAAGAAGGAGCGAAATGAAATCTACAATTTAAATGATAAATTTACTATTATTTGCGCTCATTAATTATAAAACATGTTTATTACTTTAACGAACAGATTATTTTAACTATAACTTTCATACATGTTTCCTATTTAACTTCTTCCAATCTGTATTATTCTGTTGATGATAGGACGATGATAGGAAAAGTAGGAAACGAATGGGAGTGTTTCAAGTTTAATGTGCCTCGAAAAAGTCAAATCGATGGTTGTTCCAATCGAGTGGAAGAGAGATAGATGCGGCGCAAGAGTACAATGAGCGTAACGGGACACAGCGTAACGGGACAATTTTTCGTGCGTGCAGCCGGCGTTCATAGATTTGTTAGACGTTGTCACGCCAGCAATTACAGCGTAGTGATATTTTTTGACGAGGTGGATGAAGGGGAGGTGGAGGTTAGGAGGAAGCATTAGAAGTGTGCGTGGGAAATTTGGCTGGGGAAACAAGGGAAATAAAGGTTGTTTGATGTGGACGGGGGAGGGGGGGGGAATGGGAAAACTACTACGTCCGTGACCCCAGAGAACAATCGCACCATCGTGCGAGGCTAGAGGATTTTGGGAAGCCTAAGATGTACATCAAGTTCTGTCCCTGCCCGAACACGCCCGAATATTCACCTTCGGCCAACCTCGGGTTCATTTATATATATATATATTTTTCTGTTTATTTAAATGTAGCTATACTAACCTAACTAACCGTCCATAGTGTTTTAATGTAGCTAATCTAACCGACCACTTTTAATATTTGAATTCATTTTTTCCTGCGCAAAAATAAAACAAATATCCCTGAGGTTGGCCGAAGGTGAATATTCGGGCGTGTTCGGGCAGGGACAGAACTTGATGGGACATATTAGGCTTCTCGAGGATTTAGGTCTGGTGAACCCAGCTAACCAACTCCAATCTACATCCGTCAAAACGGTGAAGTTTTTCTTTTTCCGGCGGTGAGCAGAAAGGAAGGGACGAAACAGAATAAAACAAATAATAGAGAACTGATAACGCTGGGCACAAAATAAGAAGAGGCACAAATTACACCCTTATGTGGAACTCAGGAAAGAGTTGCACTCTAGTAGACGCAAGGGCGCATCCGTGAAAAAAGGGGAAGAGAGAAAAAAATGGGGGGGGGGGGGGGGGAATTATGCAAAAAAGTGGCCATTTTCAAAAATGAGAGAAGAAACAAGTAACAACAGAAAGAACATATATTAATACCTAATTTCAAAATGTTGTTTCTTGGTATTTCAACACTGAAAATGATACCGTGAATGTAAAAAAATAGACACACTGCGTCACGTGTGAAACAATAAGAATTACAACCCTTACGATTTTTCGTTCGATTTCCAATATATTCTCACAAGCTTATGTTAAGAGAAATTTTTTTTAATTGATGATGTTCTTTCTTTTATTATTGTTTACTATGATTGTCTGCCATAACACGAGGTACGGAATTTTTCCGTATTCATTTGGCCGCAAGCTAGAGCTCAAACCTTTATACTCTCGCGTTGTTTTGTGATTGGACCGCAGTCCAATTATATGAGAGAAGCAAGCGAATCAGGTAGTGCTGACTAACGAGAACAATATAGGTTATCACTCAGAAATCAGCTTTCAGTGAACTGTGCTTTCGTCACACACCAGGCTTCCAATACAACTTGTGAAACTTAAGAAAAAAGATGACAAGTATTCGGTAGTGAAATTTAAATTAAATTCATTTTAATGGGACGAAGCGAACGCTAAGGGTGTATGTGTGTGTCTGACACCATCCTACAACGACCCGTGCGGGGAGAGAGGGGGGGGGGGGTGGGAGTGGATGCGAGGAAAAAGAGTGTACATGTCGTTTGTCCTAAAAACGACTTCACGACAAACGCTTTTAGGACAAACACTTTTAGGACAAACGACGGTAGGGGTCGATGACATTTTACACTCACTTGAGGACAAATGTCTTTAGGACAAACGACATATGAAAAGCGATTTTATGACAAGCGTCTTTAGGACAAACGACTTTAGGAAAAACGAATTTAGGAGAAATGACTTTAGGACAAACGACTTTAGGACAAACGATTTTAGAAAAAAAGTCTTTTTTGACAAACGATTTTAGAACAAACGTCTTTTTGGACAAACGATTTCAGAACAAACGATTGTAGAATAAACTTCTTTAGGACAAAAGATTTTAGGACAAAGTATTTTAGGACAAGCGTCTTTATGACAAACGATTTTAGAACAAACGATTGTAGAACAAACTCCTTTAGGACAAAAGACTTTAGAATAAACGATTTTAGAACAAGCGTCTTTATGACTTAAAAAAATTCTTTTAGGACAAACGACCATACGACACACGCTTTTAGGACAAACTACCCCGGATTTTGACTTGATTTTCATATACGAATTTTACTGAAATGCAAAACATCTTTTAAAAATTCATCAGACATTTAATATTATAAAGTTTCGTTTGGCCTTGAGAATTTTGGTTCGCGCCATCCGCCACAGATGGCAGCACTGTGGTTACACATTTCCGTTTCATGCGACTTCCATTTCATTCACGAAATTACTCCTGCCAAATGCTGTATAACCGGAGCTGATATGTGACAAAAAAAAATCACATTTCTGCAACATCTACATAAATTATAACTGTTATAACCTAGAAAGTTGGTACCTTAGGGAAACTAAAATAGAACTGTAATAACTAAAGAAAAACAGCTTAGTAAATCATTAAGAAGGAAAAAAAACACGTAGTTTAGAAACACACAACGCTGAACCACACAACTTAGAAACGTCATAACTCAAAACTGTTGTTAACAGCCGAACTGAGAACTGTCACAAGTTATAAACAAGTTACTTAGAACTAACACAAGTTATAACTAACGATCTTAGAACTAACATAACTGTTTATCCTTCCGAAATGCTTAGGTCTAGACTGGATACATTTGGGCTGTTATCATATACTGATGTATTTTAAAGTAATAACATTGCATGTATTATTTAATTTGAGCCATCGTAATCAAAAATTACATAATCGTTACTTGCAAATTAACTTTATTTTTCGAAAGCAACCCACGATTGAATAAGTTCAATCTGTATTTCTACTGAACTCTATACACTAGTGACATACACGAGACTAGCATCCCAGAAAAAATTCAATTCACAAAATTATACTGCGACATTGTGTGCTCTTTTCCAGGGCATGGGCAGTTTTAAATGCAACGAATAATCAGTTTAGAAGATTCCAATTCAAAGTAAGCAAATCAATAATGTAAAAAACAGGATTTTGTTTTGAGTGAAGAAGAGTTCAGATTGCCGTAAATACATCTGCCAATTATAACTATGATATTGTTCACTAGAAGAAAAAAAAAGACTTTCAAATTTGGGCCTCTCCAATAAAAAAAATTCCGCTTGGAGGCATAGATGCAAGGTATTTTTATTTTAAATTGCCAAACAGAGGCATGGATATATCTCTCCTTGTGTCTATTTAGGAAAAATTAGAATTCATACGAAATAAACAATGTTTATATGGTAAATTAATAAATACAATTTTGAAGAGAAAAAAAGGTGAACCCCACATTGCCTACTCTCTAAAGATCGTCGTTTGCTGTTCTTTGACGTTTAGCTTTTAGTCATATATATGGTTTTCTGCCATTGATATGATTTTTTTTTTTTTTTTTTTTTTTTTTTTTTTTTTTACTTGTGGATGATATTGGTTTGAAAATTTGTTGTGAATTCAATGATAGAAATTGTGTTGGGAAATAACTATTGTTCTCTTCCCCCCCCTCCTTACTCATTTCCCCCCCACTTTTCTCATTCTCCCCCCCCCTCCCCAAAAAAAAAATAACTTGGTGACCCTATCGACTGAGGAATAAACGTTACAAAAATCCACCGTTTCAAAGACTCTGGCTAATTTTTAAGATTTTATGTCACAAGCTACTACATGATAGTGATACTACGGTGATAGTATCGGAAGACGAAAATTGTTTAAATAAATCTACATTCGAATACCATTCCGCCAGAACGGTTTGACTGTCACACCGCAAGAGCCAGAAAAAAAAAATAAAATATGTCGTGGACAGGATGTCCACTGTTAGTACTTTCGTACTAGGCTAGATCTAGTACTTTTATAACTTTTTTTAGTGGTGTAGTACATTTACGCTCAGATATAGTACATTATGTTTTATTCTAATTATTTTTTTAAAAAACTATGGAATGTATGTGTGTGTGGTGTGATATTTAAGTTAGAGCATTGCTATGTCATAATAACTTCCTAAATTGTTAAAACCATAACAAATTATAATTTAGTACTTTTTTTTTTCAAATCTAGTACTTTTTTCTCGCGTAAATTGGTACGACATATTTTTTCCTTGTGGACACTCTGGACTCGTGGAGTGGCTTTTTTTCCTTCCAGACGCTTTCTTTCTTCGTCGCGTGTGTTGGACGGGTTTCCCCCCTTTTCTTCTTTCTCTCTCTCTCTCTCTCTCTGTTACTCTCCCGCCTAGCAGCTGGCGTGCTAAGATGGCGGTTGTGCGGCTCTTGCCTGCCCTCCCCCCTCTTCAACGTGACGATGCTCTTTTGTTCCGCGTCTGTTGTCTGACTGGCATGGCCAGTCCTGCCTTTTTCCGCCTGGTTTTCGCTTCCAGAGCGCGCAGGTAGCGGGCGTACCGCAGGTGCTACGGTCGTAGTTTTCGACAAGTATAACGGTCATTCTTTATTTAAAAACGAAAACTCTACTAGACTTTCATACGGGAAGCCATCGCTACATCGGCCGTGCTATAGAAGGAAAAAAAAAAAACCGAAGCTTCTATCGCAGGGTTCAACGGTTTTTCTCCCGTTCGAAAAAAAAAACATAAACAAAAACAAGTTTGACCGCTTCGAGACAGCGCTTCGATCGGTTGTGTTTTTTTTTAACGTGTTTCTTTTCTTTGATGATGGTTCGAATCTTTTGGAACCGGGAGCTTTTCAAGAACGGCAGGTGTTTGCGTGTGTTCTAGGTGTCGTCGGGTGCTGTGCGTTGCGAGCGATGTAGGCGGTTTTTGAAAAAAATTCGGTTTTGTGAGGTTATGTTGTGCGCGACGCGAGTGCTTGGAGAGTGATGTACGAAGCTTCTCTCGTCTGGCGGATAGTCCGTCTCAGGGAATCTTGAACCGAGGCTACTGGCCTGGCCGAGCGGAGAGTGTATTGTTGACATGGGATGTCTTCTCCGAGTGGAATGCGTGCCCGGGCACTGGGGGAAGTGTGGAAGTCGAGGAGGCAAAGTTGGACGGCGCCTGGTTGCTGAGGATTTTCGAAATAATTGCAGGTGCATCGAGGTAAGTCCTCTTTTTTTAATTTTTTTTTACTCATAAACACACACACACACACATACATTTCTTGTACTGTCAAAAGGCCCGGACACAATTGAATTGAATTCAATATATATATTTTCCGTTGTACAAATCGGGTGGCAGCATTTTTTAAATTTTTTTTTACCTATTTGGAAAGTACGCCGTTGTGTTTTTTGCAGCGTAGGTGCATGGTGCGAAAGTAAATAAACAAAAAAGGGAAATGATAATTCGGCACAGTAAAATCATCATAACGAATTTTTTTTTAAATTTAATTGATCTGATAATTTATTAAATGACGGCGAAGTAGGAAGTTCGCAGTCTCTGGTTGGTCGGAAACATATCGAGGTTTTTAAGCAGTAACAGCCTAGAGATAAATCTACTTATACTACCTTAGGACTTAACGCAATTTAACATTGCAGCTGGTCATTTTGAATTGATGTGTGTACGTATAGTACTATGTAGTGTTTGCTTTTATTTTCTTACCTCTGAATTAGAATGTTATAAAAGGTAAAAATATCCCTGAAAAGAAATTATTTTTGCTTAAATTATTCATTGTTTAAAGACATTGTTTATCAAATAGCTTTTAGTAACATTAGCTTTATGAACATTTTAAAATCAATTTTAATCCGTTCCAAGCTTTGGCACATGGATATTTCATCTCTAGGCTGAACATTAGATGGGCAAAAGTCTTCATTTTGTCTTGGAATGGTCAAATTGTTTGGAAAAATTTCTTTCTTCGCTTTGTCCCGTATTTGTGGTCGCGAAAAATTTCAATTATCTATAGTCATGCAAATAAAAACACACTAAAAGTATTTTTTTTTATTCTTGTTAGTAAAAACTGTTAGGCTGTGAACTTAAAAATTTTGGTCTATAAAAATTGAGAGTTAAGTAGTACTTTGGCATTAAATGTCAAATTATCTCTCCCCGTTATCAAATTCTGACTATACGTACCAACGTTCCTGCTAAAGTATAATGCTATGTTCATAATGATTTTACATTGTGGTGATATCGATGCACGGATAGTCATCAGAACAAAGTGAAGGACGCACGCTAGTAGCGATGTTAATGGACCGCAAATTATAGTTCGAAAAACGTCACTTCGTAGTGCTGTGGTATGATGAAATATTTTTAACATGACTTGATGTTCTATTTAAAAACAGCTTTGTTCTCATTGGCCCAATCAAGTGTAGGTCGAGTTTCATTTGTCGAGCAGATAAACTAACAGGAAAAAAAATAATACAATAATAAAAAAACTGAACTGTGGTGACGTGAGTGTAAATATATGACAAAAGTTAAGCGAGTTTTTTTTTTTTTATGAACTGCATCAATACAGACACGTTTTGCTTAAACCTTCGGATGTGAAGTATTTAATTTGTCCCAGAGCTTATTTAAATACACTGGTAAAGAAATACAGTTTGTCCATAAAATAATGTCCCAGCTTCAATGGTATATTATAACAGTTTAATTAAGACTATTTACAACAAATCACACATAAAACTGAAGGTAAACTGACTTAGTTTTCTTTACAAATGTTCAATATGTGCACCTTTAGTTATACGGCACACATTCAACAAGAAGTCAAATTCTTCCCACATTTTGGTTAACACGTCCGGAGTAAATAGCAGCGATAGCGTTATTCAATTCTGTCTCAACCCTAGCAAATCCATTAGGTAGCGGCGGAACGTAGACAAGATATTTTATAAAAAGCCACAAAGGAAAAAAAAATCACTTGGTGTCTTATCAGATGAACGTGTCTACGACCAATCCAACGGTCGATGTTCAACAATTCTCGTACAGGGAGATTACAATGGGAGAATTGGCTCCATCCTGTTGCCAATTAAAGTTCACAGGTTCATACCTCTACTGATTGGGGAAAGAGCCATTCTTTCTATTCGCGCTGCAAGCGAGAGAAAAACAAACAAATCAGTGTTCCCGCATGCGTTTATCCAAAACTGTTTGAATTACTCTCTGATTGTGACCTTGAACCAACACACTACAAAGCTTACAGTTGATAACTATTAAATTTTTATAAATGGGTAATTCTTTTATGGACATACGTGATGCGTTGAAACACGTGCATACAAAAGGATACTAGATTATGCAACTTCAGAAACATCATCAGCCAATGGGAGAAGTACGTCGAACGAGGAAGGCCAATTTTTGTTTGTCAGCTCACGGCGTGCTCCATGTTGATTAGAGCCTAAAACATTGACCAGAATGTAGCAGGGCCGTATTTACGCGCAGGCTATCTAGGCTTGTAGCCAATGGGCCCGCACCACAAATGGGGGCCCGCACCACACGACACTGCGATGTGGATCTTCATATATTCTTAAAATACGCGTCGACATAGTGCCCAGTTGGTTTTGTGTGGATTAATTGCGCCGAACTAAACTCTTCTGTGGAAAGCTGATGTATGAGTTGTGTCAGCATTTAGAAATTTTCGATTATTTTCCTTTGGTTTTGGTGTCACTTAATTCCTTAACCTCTAAGTACTGTTTGGTTACATTGTCTAGTTTAATGATAAACTAATTTTTTCAAAAAATAGAAAATTGATCATCAATATGAGTTTTGTAGGTCAATTAAAACAAAACTACCCACCCGGACCCTGGCAAGAGGCACTGGAAGGGGATACTCAATATACCTCCCCCCCCCCCTTTCCCCTTAGAGAGGGCCCGCACCACTGACTCAGCCTAGGGGCCCACAGGCAGTAAATCCGGCCCTGGAGTGTAGTGTTTACTTATATGCGTGGTCAGTCACCATTCCCGCCATGTTTTGTGTGTGGGAAACGGTGATGTCGAGGTAAAAAAAAAATGACAATTACTTCACAGCTTACCGTTTCCCGACAGTTCATAACTAACTCCATGCTTCGACCATGGAGGTAACCAGTAAAGTTGGAAGGTGCAATCTTTTCCATTTTTAATAATTGAAGTCGAAATGGAACGACCCCTCTACCACCGTTTCCCATCTGGACAGAATGACTATTTTTGACGTGACAACGTCTAATAAATCGATGAACGCCGGCTGCACGCACGAAAAAGGATGACTTATTGTCCCGTTACGCACATTGTTACGTTACGCTTTGTCCCGTTGCGCTCATTGTACGCTTGCGCCAGATCTATCTCTCTTCCACTCGATTGGAACAACCATCGATTTGACTTTTTCGAGGCACATTAAACTTGAAACACTCCTATTCGTTTCCTACTTTTCCTATCATCGGCCTATCCTTAACAGAATAACACAAACATGTATAAAAGTTATAGTTAAAATAATCTATTCGTTAAAGTAATAAACATATTTGAATTAATGAGTGCAAATAAAAGTAAATTTATCAATTAAATTGTAGATTTCATTTCACTCCTTCTTTGTATCCATACAAAATAGTGATAATTCAATAAAAATGATTCAATTTTATTCATAAAGTATGCAATAATGTCATCAATGTTTTGTTATGACGTCACGTTAAACTATCGTCCGTAAACCGACTTTACAGACAGCCAATTTTTTTTGTAATCAGGAAATTTAACTTAATTTGTATCCTAGCTGGTGTTCTGTTAAGATATTTGTTCAACAATAAACATTTCGTGATGGCATTATTTCAAGCGGTTTCTTCTATAATTAGCTATGGCATTATTTTTGCAAGCAAAATTGCTAACCAGTTGACTTCTTTAAATCCAGACCAGACATCCTACTTCATAGACCAATGTTGACATGATTTTGACACTTGTACATTGGTACACACAAATTTTCCACCGCTCAAATTTTCGTGCTAGCTTCGTATCCACTATCAGTTTATGAACGTACACTGTTAGAAACTTCTTTAAATTAACGGACTTTTTAACGAAGAATTTACTTTAAAATAGGGGAAGAGTTCTTTGTATGCTTGGATCTAAAAAAAAAAAATAAAGTAAATACACACGTAGGCAAAAGAAGAGTTTTTTCCTATAGAACTTAACCAATTTTTGAAACTTTTGTTAAAGTATACGAAGAAAATTTTTTTTGGATTTATGTTAATGTTCATTGTCCGTAAATTTAAGAAGATCCCGTGTTATTTGTAAACCTGTGTTCTTCCTAAAAAATTAGGGTGAAATGTTTTTTATCACGAAGGAGAGATCAAATAATATATTTTTTTTCCCCCTTTCCGTTTGAAATTCTGCTCGCAAAACAAAGACTCAACAATGGTTTTCTGGCATACCTTTCCGGTAACGCTTTCGATTGCAACCCCACGTATTCCGATAAAGATCCGATACCCACTGGATCTGGGTGGATGGTAAGGAGGGGGGGGGGGGAAGGGGAATTGTGTACACACATTTCGTGACTTGGCAGCCTTAGCAGTATCAATTGCCCCCGTGGTTGGGGGGAGGGGTTTCCTTGTACGATACAATCGGCGTGTATATATGACGCAACGACTCTCAGAACCGGTATGCTTGTATAGGTATGAGGCGTTCATGCACAAAAAAAATTTCCTGTTCTTTTACAAAAATCCCTTTGGAAACCAGTTGTTGCCGAGAAATAGTTTTGTAAAACTGAAAGAAAGATATTGCCACTTTATACAACACGCGTCAGTGGTAATTTTTTTTTTTGCATGCATGAAATACGTTTTTTCGAGATAATAATGAAACGGGAATACGAAAATTGGCGCATGGTTAAAATTAAACTTAATTTTGGTTTTTATTCACATTTACGTATGCAGTTAATACTGGAAAGCTATATTCAGGTTGGATGGTTCACAAATATTTTGTTTAACTATTTGAGGTACCGTGACAACACAAAGCGTAAAAGCCTGGGTAAGAATACGAATCCAGTATTACTGCGAACGCTATTTAATGGTGATACGGTTGCTTTCATGCAAATGTACAAAAAAAATTGGTTGTCTGTAATGTCGGTTTACGGACGATAGTTTAACGTGACGTCATAAAAAAACATTGATGAAATGATTGCATACTTTTATGAATAAAATTGAATCATTTTTATTGAATTAATACTATTTTGTATGGATACAAAGAAGGAGTGAAATGAAATCTACAATTTAATTGATAAATTTACTTTTATTTGCACTCATTAATTCAAATATGTTTATTACTTTAACGAACAGATTAAGTATTTTAACTATAACTTTTATACATGTTTGCTATTTAACTTGTTCCAATCTGTGTTATTCTGTTAAGGACAGGACGATGATAGGAAAAGTAGGAAACGAACGGGAGTGTTTCAAGTTTAATGTGCCTCGAAAAAGTCAAATCGATGGTTGTTCCAATCGAGTGGAAGGGAGATAGATGCGGCGCAAGCGTACAATGAGCGTAACGGGACAATGTGCATAACGGGTCACTTTTTCGTGCGTGCAACCGGCGTTCATCGATTTATTAGACGTCACGTCAAAAATATTTTTTTTTTCATTTTGGGGGCTATATTTATAACCCCTAGCCCCCCCTGAAGGTCCTTCTCCGTAATATTAGGACTCTGAAAAAAATATATTTATGTGTGTGTGTGGCTCAGGGTTCTAGTGTCTGGGACAGTCTCTGGCGCCAAACGCGACGATGACGTAAATGGGTCAGATCCAACTGTCATGTCGCCCGCGTAGACGGTTGACGGGGGGGGGGGGGAGGGGGAACGCTATCGCAAATCTATTGGCCAGACGTACCTGGGCGGTGTGTCAAAAGATCTCGTCCGTGCGACGTGCTTCCAATTATAAGCCGAAGAACTGGGTCGGAGACATACAGTGGCGGATCCAGAGGTTCACTCTAGGATTTCAGAGTAGCCAGAGAAAAAAAAAAAGTCTTAAAATTAACTAAATTCGTATTTAATCTACTCACACTACACATGACAGCCAACCACCAGATTTTATGATTCCACAAGAAATTCATTGATTATATTAAATATTTCATTGGTTTCAGAAACAATCAACTCCCCCCCCCCCCTCCTTGGATCCGCCACTGGAGACATAAATAAAAAACACGGAAAGTACCAAAAGTACCATCCTAACACGGGTTTTCTTTTGGGCTCGAGATAATACTTTGATCCGAAATGAGAGAGATAAAAATAAAAAAAAAGGTGAGCAAACCTTTTAAGTATACTCGCCAGCATGGGCGTAGATCCCGGGGGGGCCAGGGGGGCCCGGCCCCCCCCTGGAATTTATGGGCCCCCCCTTGGGGGGGCCCACTTCGTGATTTTAAAGTTAATGGTGTACACATCATATATATATCAGATTATTATTTACAACGACGACAGACACTTTGACATGCTTTACATTCATACCTTCGAGTTCCGTAGTTATTTTCCCCTACCCCTTCTGCGAAAGCCATGGTATGGAGTTTTCCAGTGAGAACTTTGAAACCCTTAATTCCTAGAAACCGTTCATTCCAAAGGACGAAGCTAGGGTAGGGTTCCGTTAGCATTTCCTCCCCATTGTTACCCACACTACCTTGTCCTCTGAAACGACAGTATTAAAGGTTTCAGGTAGTCTGTTTTTAAAGTGGTTTTGCTCTCGTGTGCGCCAGTCTTCTGCTTTCTTGGCAAACATCAACATGGATAAGTTCGTGACGCGGAAGACACGGAAAACAGAATCTGTTTCTCACCTGGTAAGCTTGATTGTTTTATAAGTAGTGACTATTATTTAGGTAATATATTTTATTTAAGTGATTATGTAATATTTTTTCCAGTAAATAAACAACTTAATACTTTAACAGTAATTATAGCAGAATTTAGTTTATTTACGAACTGAAACTTATATACCATTTTCTGAAATTTTTTAGCTCATCTTCATTCTGTAAGGCTAGCTGCTCTGTACGTTACATGTGAATATACAGGGAATAATTTTTTTCCTCGTCAATATGGAATTTAAAATCACTCCCCTTTTATTATCAATCGATAATTTTCACAATTCATGGCCGATAATCACTTTATAACATTTGTTATTTGATAACTGCAACACTGCACGAGTAAACAGAAGTAAGAGTGAGAAAGAAGTATTTAAACGTTACACATCCGTATTTAAGTTAATAAGGAAGCAAACGCGTCTATTTAATAACTAATCAAGCGGCATATTTTAACTTAATAATTCACTGCCAAAACACTGATTATACTAAATATAAGCCAAGAAATGTATGTAGTTTAATTAGCTGAAGGATAAATTTCATAGTTCTATCTCCGAGATTGTTCATTTGTATCATTAAGTTTTTTTTCTTTTTTACCTGGTTGATGCCTTTACTAAATAAAATATTCTTTAAGGGTTTTAATATGATTCGATCGTTCATTTGATGTTGATCCGTTTATTAGCTTTGGCGCTTTGGGTTTTTAGGGCGCAACAAAAACTTTGAACAAAGAATTTCACGAACAGCATTTGAATCGCAGTAATTATGTGATGTGGCATAAAAAAAACCGACAAAGTGCGAGTCTAACTCGCGCACGAAGGGTTCCGTACCATTATCTATAAAAACGGCAAAAAAAAAAAAAATCATGTCTGTTGTATGGGAGCCCCACTTAAATATTTATTTTATTCTGTTTTAGTATTTCTTGTTATAGCGGCAACAGAAATACATCATTTGTGAAATTTTTTCTGTTTTCACGTTTATTGTATGGGAGCCCCCTTAAATATTTGTTTTATTTTAATTTAATCATTTATTTTTAAATTGAAATTAGAATAAACACTTTTGGAAAATGGTAATGTATCGGTGGGGTGTTATATATTTGCATTATATTCACGTATATTATTTTTATATATTTTTTTCGTGGATATTTTATGTATTTAGGTTACCAAATTATTCAAACATGTTTGAGAGATCACTGCTTATAGTAATTAATTAATAATTACTAAAACAAATTTTGCTCTGCTTTATTGTTAATATCACTTACGTAAAAATAAAGTGTATAACATACGAGCTTATCATCCAGAGAAGACTTGTTTCGGTTGACCTCTAGCCAAGGGCGCCCATATGATAATTTGTAGGGGGGGGCCAGACTTAGGGGTATGAAGTATTTTTAATATTTTGGAAGACAACTGCGGCTTGTTACTAGCCATAAAATAGTTCCAGTTCTGACCCTATTAAAATTTTTTGTCCTGTTACTAAAATACTAGACTACAGTACTCATTCGCTATAAAAAATCTATATTGGCTACTTTATTAATTAATTATTAACTATTTTATTGAAACAAATGAATTTTTAGCAACAAAAATGCAGGAATACAGTCCTTATACTTTTGCAGCGTCTCGGGTACACGGATATCAAGAATACAGTCCTTCAACTAATTGCTCTCTTTACCCATAAATAAATGTCGCGTACAAATTAAATTAAAATAATTATAAAGTTTAAAAAGTGTTGGTCAAAAGATTCAACTTTGGGAGAGAAGCGATTTAAATATGTTATCACAGTCAGAAAACAGTTGTTTTTAAATGTAACACCTGAACTACGCTTATAATTATAGTCAAAAATTGTTTCACAATTAAATGTATATTACTATGTTTAGATATGAATCATAATTGCTTATCATTTAGAATTAGCACAGATGGATTCAGTAGTCGAGGACTATAAGTTTATTTAGTGATAGAAAAGCGCAGAAAAAATTAGTTTATTATTTAACTAGACAATTTAACCAAACAGTATTTAGAGGTTAAGGAATTAAGTGACACCAAAACCAATGAAAATAATCGAAAATTTCTAAATGCTGACATAACTCATATATCAGCTTTCCACAGAAGAGTTTAGTTCGGCGCAATTAATCCACACAAAACAACTGGACACTATGTCGACGCATATTTTAAGAATATAAGAAGATCCACGTCGCAGTATAATTTTTTTTTCGTGTCGTGTGGTGCGGGCCCCCATTTGTGGTGCGGGCCCATAGGCTACAGCCTAGATAGCCTGCGCGTAAATACGGCCCTGATAAACCCTTAAATAACATGTTCAGTACTTAACTTCAGAATTAAGAGTACATTAGAACCTCGATTTTACGGAGCCCGGACTCAACGAAGCCGCGATTTTACGAATACATTTTTCAGGAACCATCTAAAATTCGGAAAATTTGACACCAAAATATATTTAATAAAAAATTTAAAAAACTATGAAAACATATAAAAATATTAATTTTAATGCACAGCGTATTCATATTTTTAAGCTAATACTACATCCATTTACCGTTAGTGAATATTGTATACGTTATTGCGTCATCAAACTCAAAATCGAAAAGAAAAAAATGGACTAGGTACACTATTTGTCGCAAAGTTCGAAATTTCTTCGATTGAAAAATTATGTCAAGGCTGTAAAAATATTAATTTTACTGCAAATGAACTATACTCAACATTCCTTACCCATTCCAACATTTCCAGCTCGTGAGCATAGCAACTGAGCTTGAAACCTTGTGAAGCGTGAGAGAAAGAAACGATATTGAGTACCTAGCTACTTCCTCTCCTTTCCGCTAATATCCAGCAACCCATGCAATTAGGCATTATCTTGACATGTGTCGCATTCATTACCTTCGCTGCATCGGTTTCCCAGTAAAAAACGCTCAAAAATGGTATAAGTGACGCAGCAAGTAGACGTGACGAGCGGGTTTTTAACTAAGCTTTTTTTAACTTACTATACAAACAAATAATTCCCTATGGCTATCACAAATTCAAGGGCTTCTCGCACTAAAATGTACTGTGTTTTTAATGGATGTCTGTCGTTACAGAGCAGCGTTTTTCTTCACCAAATAAGCCTATGATTAGAGACCGTAAATATTCGTGGATTCCTTTCGAGACAGGCTGGAATCCAAACTCGTTTAGCTTAATGCTGCGTCAGTGATTGGACCGCAATTTACCTGAAGGACTCTGAGCCAATGGCAAACACTCAACAAAAGAAGTATCGAATCATAATAATCGCAATAAACAGGTGTCCCGAGTCGGTAGCCAATAGCCAGGTGATATTTGCCCGAGTACATAGAGAATCGTGGAGTATATCCTAGTGGTCATTGAAACCGCGAATTTTTCCAATCCCTACCTATGATCACTTTTATGAAACAATACAGGTGTACACTGAACTGTGTGCTTGTTCTCCTCGATTATGTTACTAAAAGTGCGTTCATTAATATTTTTCAAGCCGATCTGTTAAAGATTAACTGATAAATATGATAAGGTGAAGTCCATAAAAATGCAAGGCAGGGAATTCTTCCAGCCATGGGCGTAGATCCCGGGGGGGCCAGGGGGGCCCGGGCCCCCCCTGGAATTAATGGGCCCCTCCTTGGGGGGGCCCACTTCGTGATTTTAAAGTTAATGGTGTACACAACATATATTATTTATATATATATATATTTATATATATTTTTATATATATTTATATATATTTATATATATTATTATTATTTACAACGACGACAGACACTTTGACATGCTTTGCATTCCTACCTTCGAGTTCCGTAGTTATTTTCCCCTACCCCTTCTGCGAAAGCCATGGTATGGAGTTTTCCAGTGAGAACTTTGAAACCCTTAATTCCCAGAAAACGTTCATTCCAAAGGAAGAAGCTAGGGTAGGGTTCCGTTAGCTTTTCCTCCCTATTGTTACCCACACTACCTTGTCATCTGAAACGACAGTATTATAGGTTTCAGGTAGTCTGTTTTTAAAGTGGTTTTGCTCTCGTGTGCCCCAGTCTTCTGCTTTCTTGGCAAACATCAACATGGATAAGTTCGTGACGCGGAAGAAATGGAAAACATAATCTGATTCTCACCTGATAAGCTTGATTGTTTTATAAGTAGTGACTATTATTTAGGTAATATATATTTTATTTAAGTGATTATGTAACGTTATTTTTTCCAGTAAATAAACAACTTAATACTTTAACAGTAATTATAGCAGAATTTAGTTTATTTACGAACTGAAACTTATATACCATTTTCTGGAATTTTTTAGCTCATCTCCATTCTGTAAGGCTAGCTGCTCTGTACGTTACATGTGAATATACATGGAATAATTTTTTTCCTCGTCAATATGGAATTTAAAATCACTCCCCTTTTATTATCAAACGATAATTTTCACAATTCATGGCCGATAATCACTTTATAACATTTGTTATTTGATAACTGCAACACTGCACGAGTAAACAGAAGTAAGAGTGAGAAAGAAGTATTTAAACGTTACACATCCGTATTTAAGTTAATAAGGAAGCAAACGCGTCTCTTTAATAACTAATCAAGAGGCATATTTTAACTAAATAATTCACTGCCAAAATACTGATTATACTAAATATAAGCCGAGAAATGTATGTGGTTCAATTAGCTGTAGGATAAATTTCATAGTTCTATCTCCGAGATTTTTCATTTGTGTCATTAAATTTTTTTTTTCTTTTTTACCTGGTTGATGCCTTTACTAAATAAAATAGTCTTTAAGAGTTTTAATATGATTCGATCGTTCATTTGATGTTGATCCGTTTATTAGCTGTGGCGCTTTGGGTTTTTAGGGCGCAGTGTTATAGCGGCAACAGAAATACATCATTTGTGAAATTTTATTCTGTTTTCACGTTTGTTGTATGGGAGCCCCCGTAAATATTTGTTTTATTTTAATTTAATCATTTATTTTTAAATTGAAATTAGAATAAACACTTTTGGAAAATGGTAATGTATGGGTGGGGTGTTATCTATTTGCATTATATTCACGTATATTATTTTTATAGATTTTTTCATGGATATTTTATGTATTTAGGTTAGCAAATTATTCAAACATGTTTGAGAGATCACTTCTATAGTCATTAATTGATAATTACTAAAACATATGTTGCTCTGCTTTATTGTTAATATCACTTACGTAAAAATAAAGTGTATAACATACGAGCTTAATATCCAGAGAAGACTTGTTTCGGTTGACCTCTAGCGCAAAATTCTTAAATTAAATTCACGGGCCCCCCCTGGAAATCCTACAGATTTGCGCCCATGCTTCCAGCTCATCAACCCTACCCTGGATAGTCTCGTCTATGTTCAGTCGTCTCTGGCAAGGATTGGACAAGTTTGCAAACTCAAATATAAATTTATTTTAGTAGCACGCGTCTTACGAAAAGGAAATATATCCAAGAAAGGCATGTCGGACAACCTACTGTCACCACACAAAAGTTAACATGATGCAATGCGTGGTGCAACTGTGTTTAGTCGCTGTGATGTCACTTTTATATCACTCGTGCAATGAGGCAAGTTGTGGAATGCTAAAAAAATAAGGGGAACGCAGGGGAGGGTAGAGGGAAGACGGCAGTCATTGTTTTTACTATTTTATATTATATATATATTCCGTTCAATAAATTATAACATGTATCTTCACGGGGTGGGGTGTTTAAAATTTTATGAAGATAACGATTTTACGAATGCAATCCAAGCGACCGTGAGCGTACGTAAAATCGAGATTCCAGTGTAAATTGCTTCCGAGTCTACTGAAGGTAGCGGAATCCTTATCCCTTTAAACACTTTTGAAGGGGAAAAAGTGGTTTTCCTCTAAATTCAAAATTCCAACATAAATTTTACGTTGTAGACTTTTCTGAACAATAATTCTTATTTGAGTAACTTTAAAGGTGTTAGCTTACCTTAAAATTTGTGAATATTCTGAGCGGATGTGACGAATGAGGAAAACTAAGAAACACTACATAATAACAATGGTTTTTATCTTTACACTTTTCACTGATTTATTTACACTTAAGTTATCTTTACTGACTGAATACACTAAACTAAATCTAGACCAGATGCATAAAACTGTAGACCTAAAGACTATTGAAAAATCTGTTTTGAGATGTTATTTGTGAACATACACATTATTATGACGAAAAAGTAGCAAAACATTTCGCCGTCTACAAGTACATGTCAACTGTCGCGTCGTCTAACTCTGACTTGTCTAAATCTGTTGCGTTGTGTTATCGAGTGAGCTTGGGCAGGATTACGAAGGGGAATGACTCGCCACGGGCGTTGCGCTTGAACAGCGTTTTCTCCCTGTTCACAACACCTTATATCGCAGCAGCAGAAACTAATGCTTCAACTAACATAAAAAATGAAGTAGACATGTAAAAAACGATATACAATAATATCTTCGTGTTGAACCACTTCTACATAATACCGAATTTAAATAATTTTCTTTAAAGTAAAACACCTGACTACACTATATTTTTTTTCCTTCCCTGAAAGCTAGGGGGGGGCCACGGCCCCCCCCTGCCCCCGGGTATGGGCGCCCTTGCCTCTAGCGTAAAATTCTTAAACCGCAGAATTCACGGGCCCCCCCTGGAAATCCTACAGATTTGCGCCCATGCTCGCCAGAGACGTCTGTATACACATGGGCGTAGCCAGATTGTTTTTTTTAGGGGTTCAACCCCCCCCCCCCCCCCTTAGCAACAAATCTTTAATTAATTTCTTATTCATCAGTCAAACATATTTCATATTAAAATTAATAAAAATTTTACCATTACAATATTTAAATTTAAGTACCGAAAACTGCTAAATTAGCACTATTTTACACCTTAAAATCCAAATTTTCCCGGGGGAGGACCCCCGGACCAACCGGCTTTAATACGGGGGAGGGGGGTTGCCATGCTTCTTAACACCCCTCATACACAAATCCTGGCTACGCCACTGTGTGTACATAGTATAATATAACCTCGGTAACGAGAGCAAATTCTCGTGTTCTCATGGTTGCAAATACACTTCTTGTGATACGAATCTCTCGAGAAACGAAATGTAGCGTGGGATTCTTTAAAATAAAATCCGAGCTTGGTAAAAAAAAAAAAAACGAATCACACGTAGTTTCCGCTCCCGCCGCTAGAATTCGCTGCCGGATCAGCTACGTCGACTATTGAATCATTTTTATTAGCAGACAGAAATTTTTTTTATATTAACGAAAAAGGCACCTGTAAAAGCGAAAAATGACATGGGAAAAAATAAACAAACCAAACCCCGGCTTTGGACCTGATTTTCGACAAGAGATTTTATTTAAAGAAAAAAACCTGTCCATCCTGCTATATAGTTACCCTTTTTTTATATTTGTAAACTTTTATTCGTGCCATCGGGGGAGCTGAATTTTTGCCCCTTGGAAGGGCAGCCCTTCAGGATTTTTCTGACAGTAGTGTTTTTGAAAGGTTGTCTGAATTGTTGTCCCTTGGATGGGCAGCCGAGGCATATATATATAAAAAAATGGAAAATATAATCGAACATTCAACTTTTTGACTTGTTAATGTACGTAGTTAATTCTGGAAAGCTATTCAGGGAACGGTTTACAAATATCTTCAACTATTGGGGGTGCTGGGATTACACACAGCTTAAATGCCCGGGTAAGAATTCGAACCAAGTATTACTGTTGTTGTAGTGATAAGAGTTGTTTTCATGTAAATGTTAAAATTTTACATGACAATTTCTGTTTTATTTACAAAAAAAAAGAATTACGCCGTAGGGATACGTAAATGAACTCATTGGTAAACTAATGTGTTTGTGATGGTGATTTACACACAGCGAAAGTGCCACGTGTTTTTGTTTACTAATAAATTACGATGAAAACTTCGCCAGAACGAAGTCTGGCGTCCTTGCTGTCTCTGCGTCTCTGCTTTGGTAGAGTGCTGCTACCTTGTGAGGAAACTGTTAACTTCGTGAACCTAGCGCCGACGTGTTGTGTCGCTCCCACGCGGCGGTGCTTCGAACTACGAGAGCAAAGAATCTCTATTTCGCCAGACGCGTGGTATTTCCTTCAAGGAAATAAAAAAAGCGAATGCTTGCTTGCGCACATACTAATAATTTCTTTAGCATTTTAGCAGACGAACGATTGACTATTTTCTTGAGGTCAGGAAACAGTAATTTCATGACGATATAAATTTTTTAACGATTATTAATTGTCAACGAAATGAAAGGAAAATGATAACAATGGGAATTCATACCAATGTGTATTTTTTTCCTCAATAACCTCATATGATATCAAATCCTAGTAATTAGCTGGCATATGATGCTTTCTCTTTTCTTCTTTAGATTTATTTCACAAACATGGATATTTTCACACTTCTTCAATGAACTTTTTCCATCGACATGATACCAATTTAAAGCGAACGGGAAGTACGACCCAATACCGCGCGAAAGGAAAAAAAAAAAGATGTTATTGTTTATCTGCGCATGCGCGAAGTCAGCGACAGAAGTGAAAACTTAAAACTATGAACAAACAGTTGTTATTTCTGGATATACAAATTAATTTTTGATAAAAATCAGGGACGTTTTCGCAATTTTTACGAAAAAAATATTATCACACAACAAATTTGTTTCATAACGTTAGTAAAATAACTCCTAAATTACTAT
Organism: Bacillus rossius redtenbacheri; assembly: GCF_032445375.1. NCBI lineage: Eukaryota > Metazoa > Arthropoda > Insecta > Phasmatodea > Bacillidae > Bacillus > Bacillus rossius. The sequence goes on from NC_086345.1 coordinate 23,543,655, forward strand.
AAAATACGCATTGCATAGAAATTGTAGGTATTAAAAAAAATTATGTTCTTAATTTTTAGGTTATATTGCTACAAAGACTCCGTTTTCTTCGTTATTCAAACTATATATCTATATGAGAATAATAAATGTATTTTATACTCACTTTTAACTGCATACACACATTCGATTCACATATGCACAGCACTGATATACAGGGACTGAAGACGCGTATTAATAACATTTGTGTTGGTATATGTCGTGTGCATTACTTGTCGACCTGTGTTATGTGTACTGGCTGCGCGCGCACCACTGAGTGTGTTTGTGTGTATGTATATATATATATATTTTTTTTTTTTTTCACAGCTGACGTCACGTGACTATGTCGATGACGACTTACATGAATTTACTCCCTATCCAAACCTTCCCCTAGAAGTTTTCACTTTAAAAATAGCCTAGAACCGAACACCTGGCGACTTCGCCAACATACCGAACGTAGCGAACACAGCTGTGTGTGGCCAGCGAACACCTGTGAGATGCAGCTTGGCTGTATTTCACTCGCGTAGCGAACTTCGCGAACGTAGCGCACATAGAGAGCTTTTAACTCCCTGTGTGGCTGTGACTTTAGCATGTCTCATCCTCAGCTTGCAGTGCGCATTGTAATGGGGGCATCTACTCTCTCTTTCCAACGCCCGATATCTGCCATTAGCGCTGTCCTTGTCTCGGCGTATGTACTCTGTTGCCAGATGTACGCCATAGAGCAACAATAGTCGTAGACACAACATTGCAATGTATTAAAAAAAAATTGGTTGTCTGTAAAGTCGGTTTACGGACGATAGTTTAACGTGACAACGTCATAACAAAACATTGATGAAATGATTGCATACTTTTATGAATAAAACTGAAATATTTTTATTTTAATAATAAAAGAATAAATACTTGAACTTATACTAGTAATCAAATTTTTAAAATGCAAGAATAATTAACCTTTATTGCCGAAATTGTTGTTGTAATAAGCAATGAAAACCACATTAACTTTTCACTTCACTTTATAAACAGTCGAGTGGAAGAGAGATAGATGCGGCGCAAGCGTGCAATGAGCGTAACGGGAATTTTTTTTCGTGCGTGAAGCAGGCGTTCATCGATTTATTAGACGTTGTCACGTCAAAATGTAATAAAATGTCACTAAAACATTTTATTTCCTAAAAAAAATTTTGGAATGAGAATTTTGGAAATAAATTCTCCTATTGTATTTCATCAAGAGCACCATCTGATTATATATATATATTTCTTTCTAAAGAGTAGTAAGTAATTGTAAGACGCCATCATGTTTTAATAACATTCAAAATTAAACAATTTTGCTCAATGCCTTGTTATTACTAGTGAACTACTGCTACAAATGGTTTCTCCTGTGAAACATTTTAAGTTGTGTTTAGAATATAACTGTTATGTTTTTTTGTCAGAATGACTAAAACTGTGAGAATATTGTAAAAATAAATCAATTTATGGTCTTTAAAAACTCAACAAATAAAAGAAGTAAAAAAAAAATTAAAACTTTCCCGTAAGAGACAATAACGTGTTAACGCTCTTAACCACTGTGGTGCTATGTGAAAACTGGTATTTGGGGTGGGGGGGGGGGGGGTAGGGGCTGCCGCCCCTTTGTCACAAAATTACTGTACACTTCTCCCATATGAAAAATAAAAATTGCCATTAGGCAGTGTGACCAATGACCAACCAAATTACTTCTTGTTTCCTTCCAAAGTGCAACTCTGGCAACATTAGAACTGTGTTTCAAGCCAAAATAAATTAGAGATGCTAATGTATGAAAATAATATTTTTTAATGTTGGCAAGCTGGTGGTTACAGTGTGCGAACAGTGGTGGCCGTTTTACTCTGCACTGCAGTCTAAGCGTGAGGCAGACTGTAGCTACCGGCAGGCTGGTATGTACAGCACAGTGTGGTACGTTGTTTACACGTATGGCACTGGCGATTAGTGTTTACGGTCTCGCACTGAACAGTGCCGCGACTGCTGATTCGACGAACAGCACGGCATGCTCTGTTCACAGAGATGGCTGTTGTGCACATGGCGTACGGAGAGAGAGAGATAGAGAGAGATAGATAGAGATAGATAGATATAGAGATAGAGTTGGAGAGATATACAGATATAGACAGAGATAGAGAGATAGACAGAGAGATATATAGACAGAGATATATTGATAGAGAGATAGATAGAGATACATAGACAGACAGAGATATATTATATAAACAAAGAGATATAGATGTATATAGATATAGATGTATATAGATATAGATGCATAGAGATATATATGCATAGAGATATAGATATATAGAGATATAGATATATATATAGAGAGATAGATATAGAGATAGATATAGATGTATAGAGATAGATATAGATGTATAGAGATGGATAGAGATAGAGCTATATAGAAATAGAGAGATAGAGATAGAAGAGCAGTGCGCATATACCGAGCGCTCTTTCACAGCAGACATGTACATAAAAGAAAAAAAAATGTACCATTATAAAAAGATTCCTTTAGAAACCAGTTGTCAAGAAATAATTTTTTAATACTCAAAAAAAATATTACAAATTGGAACAACACATGGCTATGACTATTTTACACGCTTTATATTAGCTTCACCTGTATGTTTGTTTGTATGTTTGTATGTTTGTTTGTATGTTTGTAACCGACTCCTTTGGGTGCGATTTTGACCCACTTTAAAAGGCCAGATTTCATTCAAACTTTGTAGATTTATCGAGGACCGATGACAATACACTAATTTGATAAGATTATTCCATTAATCATTTTGAAAAATAAGATTTTTGTCCATTTATATAATTTCACAAGAAAGAGTTCGCACTTGAGCAAAATGGTTTTCTTTACAATGTGCGAACTCTTTTCTTTCAGTTTGTCTTTGGCGCGATATAAACAAAGCCTACTAAATATTGTGACATTTAATTAAATGAAAAGTGAGAATGGGTTATGTTTATTGTGAGCAATATACTTTCTTGAAGAGAATATTATCTATATTTGTAAAAATATGAAGAAAAAAAAACCCTGAAATAAGGGCTTTAAATGTTGTTTCTTTCGTTAAATAGAGAAACACAATTACGTCTTTGTTTCATTTTACCACTTAACCAAGAGTGAAATATTATTATAAAACAACATTTACTGCAAATATTTCACGAAACATGGAAAAATTGAGGTTTGATTTTGCTGTGAAACCAACAGCAGATGGGAAATCAAACACCATTATGCATAACCTCAATAGCTACACCTGATGGGCAGATTTTTTAAATTTCGAACACCAACCTGCAAATCTAAAGGAGTTACAAATACTCCAAACTTTGCCAAGGTCAGTAAATCATTAAATAAAAGACATCAAACACGGAAAATATGCTGGCCATCTTAAAAATCACTTTATAAGACTCTCTTCAGGATTATGTGAGACTTTTTTGACAGATTCTACACAGAATATTAAGACTTTCACAGCTTAATATTTTTACAAAATCAAATTAAAAGGTAATTTAAGATCAGCTGGTATTTTGCTATATGTAACTGTTTTTGTTTTGTTAATTACGTGACAATATTTAAACTGATAATGTTTTAGTGTTCACCTAAGACACTTCAAAAATCTCATCTTATCTTGAAAAAAAAAAACTTTATGTGATCCAAACATGCTTTTCTATTTTATATTGTAAAAAATTAATCGTATCCCTTTGTGAGCTATTGTTAAACCCTCAATAGTCGTGGACAAAAATCCCTAAAACAATTACTCATTTTTAATAAATCCACACTAACTTTATAACACATTACGGTTTATGATGTCTGATTTTTTTATTTACATGTTAAATTTGAGAATAATAAGTTACCAAGTCATTCAGTGATGTGTAAACATCTAACCTCGTTAGTAGGGGGAACTAAGGGGTTCTGTGACAATGTAAAATTGACAGTACAAAGATGATGTATCAAAAACATAAGTATTTGGATAGAGAGCAAAACTTACAGTTTAAGGATTTTTACCTGGAAGAAATTGAGGAAATAAATTTTAAAATAAGCTTAAAACAATAATGAATGAAAAATACTAGTATTATTGTGAAAAAAGCGTGGGGCGCTTTGTATCATATTTATCGTACATCGAGCGCCCGATGGTAGAGCAGCCGACATGTCATCGGAAGGCTCTGGGTTCGAATCCCAGTCCGGTCTATCCGAATATTTCTCACATATTGTATACACTCTCATTGAGCAGGTCCTTTCCTCATCCTTTCTCAATTCTTATCCTTCCCAAATTCCTATTACGTAAATGTGGAACGCTTCACGTAATAATTAATCCGTAACTCCCATCCTTTCCTGCTTCACAGCATTAATTTCGTAGGTACAGTATGTAACACTGGTCGATATCACTTGTTCGTCAATAACCTTATACCATTAAGGCTCACTGTATATATTGATAACGTTAAAAATTTTGATTGGGTTCTAAAATCGAGATTTAACTATCAATACAGCTGTACACATTAATAATTTGTAAAATAATTACAGTTACTTATAGGTTATAGTTATCACGGAATTAATAGTAAATTAGAACAAAAAACAGTTTAAATAAATTAAAAAAACACGCTTTTATAAATAAACAAAACTAAAAAGTAAAAAATAAATAACAGTTTTAAAAAACTAAATAACACGCTTTTATAGAAAATCCAACTAAAAAATAGAAAATAAATTTTAATAAATTTAATTTAAAAATAGTGTAAAATAAAAAGATGTATTTTATTTAAAAAAAAAGCGTGGGGTGCTTTTAAAGATATTATCAAAATGATAATCCTTCTACTCATATCTGTCAGTAAAATAATTATAACTATTGACACCATGCACCCCCCACTTTTTTTAAAAAAAAATAAAATACATCTTTTTATTTTACACTATTTTTAAATTAAATTTATTAAAATTTATATTCTATTTTTTAGTTGGATTTTCTATAAAAGCGTGTTATTTAGTTTTTTAAAACTCTTATTTATTTTACATGTATCGAATACGTTTTTCGAGATAGAGAGTTTTTCTTTCGAAAATTGGCCCATAATTTTATATATTTTATGTATTTCATCTAAGCATAATTTTTAAAAACCTTTTTTCTGTTATTATATGTACGTATTAATATGCGCAGTTGATACTGAAAGCTATTCAGGGAACTTTTTATCTGTTGGAGGTACTGGAAAAACACAAAACATAAATTTCCGGATAAGAATTCGAACCCAGTATTACTGCGAACACTATTTTGTAGTTATACAGTTGTTTTCGTGTAAATGTACAAATTTAAAAATACCTGTAAATTTTACATCAGTGGTTCTGTTCCGTTTTAATGGCTTTTTACTTTATTTAGACCTCATAATATGGTTTTTAAAAATGTTATCTGTTTGTTTGTTCCAGCATCAATTGAAAACTATTGGACGAGTTTTTATGAAACGTTTTCATTAGTAAGACTTTTGGCTAACTTAAAAACTAGGGTCTTTATAATTACAGAATTTCCACCCCTAAATGGGTGAAAAAGGAGTAAATATGGGTTTAGGATAATTTATTCTATCTCTGGATCGAATTAAACATAATAAAATGTATTGTTTGCCAATAATAAACATGCGAATACTAACAGCCACGATTGTACCACCCCCAAGGGAGTGAAAAGTGTAAGTTTAGTTTTAAAACGAAAAATTAACGGTTTCAATTTTATTAGAACTAGAAGTTAGAAACTGAGAAAGAACAACTTGCATGCAGAGATACGTTTTGTATTTTTTTTTTTTTTAAGTGATAACGTCTTATAAATCGATGAACGCCGGCTGCACGCACGAAAAATTGTCACGTTCCGCCTGAGTCGAGCGTGCAAGAACCGGCCAACCACCGTGCGAGAAAATCTTCTATAATAGCCTATCAAACAGGTTAAGGAGGTTTTTTTTAACTTATTGTTCGTGATTATATTTAAACAAATTATTTAAATTAAATTTGCAAAAAATGTAAATAATATTTGAAAATTTAAAAGTATGCAATTTTTCATCAATGTTTTATGACGTTATCGCGTTAAATTATCGTCCGTAAACTGACTTTACAGACATCTTTTTTTTTTAATATATCGAAATTCGTATTTAAAGGGGGGTAAAAAAAAAACATTTCCAAAACGATGTAAATTAGACGTAAATTATTCGAAAAGGATAATAAAAATAATAATCCGTACATTGGTGTTTAAACACAGCGATATTCCGGCCCTAAGGGGCAGTGGCGTAGCCAGGATTTGTGTATGGGGGGTGTTAAGAAGCATGCGCCCCCCCCCCCCCCCCCCCGTATTAAAGCGGGGGGTCCGGGGGTCCTCCCCCGGGAAAATTTGGATTTTAAGGTGTAAAATAGTGCTATTATAGCAGTTTTCGGTACTTAAATTTAAATATTGTAAGTATTGTAATTTATTAATTTTAATATGAAATTTGTTTGAGTGATGAATAAGAAATTAATTAAAGATTTGGTGCTAAGGGGGGGGTTCGAACCTCTAAAACCCCCCCCTGGCTACGCCACTGCTAAGGGGTGAGGCAGGGTACTTAAGTTTGATTGTGCTTGTATGACATGGGGATGTAGCTCAGTGGTAGAGCGTTCGCTTTGCATGTGAAAGGCCCCGGGTTCGATCCCCGGCATCTCCAAATAATATTTTTATCATTCTTCGGTTTTAATTTCCAAGTTACTAATGAATGGAATATTACACATTCAGATACTGCAGTCAAGTATACATGATGCACGGTTATATGTTGCAGTGGGATACGAAATTTTTTATGTGGAAAATTTTGGGAAATAAATAATTGCCGAGCAATTTCATTGTATGGTGTAAATTATTAAAAAAAATGGCTGGGTTACGGGAAAAAAAGATTACTTATAGAAAGAGGTTTCTATCAACACAAAGAAAATATTACTTGCCAAAAAAACTATTTAACTGTCTTAAACTTTCCACTTTCAGACTTCATATGAATACAGAAACAGTTCTCTTCACCTTGCAGTACGGATGCAGAAAGTGAATTGAAAAAACAAATAGAATTTTTGTATTCCAGGTGGTAGAACAGCTCACTTTCCATCACCCAAAATAACCTACTGCTATCACAGAAATTTGAGATCTTGCAATTTTTTTTGACGTGACGTCTAATAAATCGATGAACGCCGGCTGCACGCACGAAAAAGTGTCCCGTAACGCACATTGTCCCATTACGCTGTGTCCCGTTACGCTCATCGTACGCTTGCGCCGCATCTATCTCTCTTCCACTCGATTGGAACAACCATCGATTAGACTTTTTCGAGGCACATTAAACTTGAAACACTCCCATTCGTTTCCTACTTTTCCAATCATCGTCCTATCCTTAACAGAATAACACAGACTGTAAGATGTTAAAAATAGCAAACATGTATAAACGTTATAGTTAAAATAATCTCTTCGTTAAAGTAATAAACATATTTGAATTAATGAGTGCAAATAAAATAAATTTATCAATTAAATTGTAGATTTAATTTCACTCCTTCTTTGTATCGATACAAAATAGTGATAATTCAATAAAAAATGATTCAATTTTATTCATAAAAGTATGCAATCATTTCATCAATGTTTTGTTATGACGTTGACACGTTAAACTATCGTCCGTAAACCGACTTTACAGACAACAAATTTTTTGTTGTTGTATGAAACAGTTCACTTGTAGTTCTAAACTACATTTCCCTATTAAATCGAATTAAATTCAGAATGACTTAAACACAAGTCTGGTTCAAAATACGGAAAAGTCAAGGAAAATAAATTCCTCCTTACGCAGTTTTGGTATGTAACGTATGAGTATGTTTTCTACAAATTACGAATGTTGCGACGCCACGACGTCATACTGTACGCGTACGCAATACGACTCGATTCGTTGCTCTAACATGACGTAGCATGTTTTGTATGATGTATCAGAAGTAACGAGTAACGTAACGATACGATAGTAACAAGTACTAATTGTTTTAGTAACGAATACATACGGCTACGCTTTTTTTCCCGTTACTTTTACACCTCTAATAATGAGGGAGTAACAAGAGTTAAGCCACTTTTCCAAAGGGAAGCCATCTTTTCACAGACGAGAGAGCCAAAACCCGAAGTTCCCCGAAGTTCATGTTTTTTTTCCCGTATCTTTAATGTAGCTATCCTAACCAAATCAACCGTCCACAATGTTTTAAAGTATTTATAATGTAGCTAACCTAACCTAATTGACCATTAGTATCCTTTTATCAACACCGCCATATTTATTTAGAATGAACAAAAAAAAAACCGAAGATGCACGATCGAACGTTTGGCTATCTCGTCTGTGAAAAGAAGGCTTCGCCTTTCGAAACTAGAGTGACAGTTGACTGATACTTGGGGCTTTCCCCTTCCCCCTTTACTTCTTCCTATCGAGTACTGCTGTTTCAAGGTCGGCGCGAAAACGTGGGACGTGGAGCCTAGAGGGTCTGTCCTCCCCCCCCCCCCCCCCCCCCACCACCCCCCCAACCAAGCAACCATGATGTCGTAGTCGCCAGGTGAGTACACACAGCGAACTGTTCCGCTCACGGGTGAGTTCGAAATCGTCGTCGAAGCGACACGTCGCGACTTGTAGGAACCTCACTCTAGTCCAAGAGCATGCCCAGCTTGGTTGGATAGCTGCATATACTTGGTGAGTCTGAATTATATCGAGACAAACTACGACCGCAGGCCCATATCGTTAAAAATTAAGTTGGAAACATCTATTACGACCTGATGGTCTGAAGTAGGGACTGGGGAAAAAAAAATTTACCGTTTCGATGAACTATAGGATATATGTATCTGTCGCCATTTTTAATCGAACGACCTCGCCATGTTTGAACCCAGTACCTTTTTTTATATACGTTTTATTATTGCAATTTATATAATTTTTTTATGAATTTTATTTATTTTTTCTGAATTTCTAAGTTACAAATTACGGGATTTTGAGATGGCGAACAATTTAAAGATGGTGAAGCCTTTTTATATTTAATTTTATTAATTCATTTTTTTTAAATTTTCGAAATTTTTTCTAAATTCCTAGCATAAAAATTATGGGTTTCCAAGATGGCGGCCGTACAGAAAAACGCAACACTAAGGAGTGGGGTGTTAGATGGTGGAAAGTTCTGGAATTCAAAAGGCTGACTATTCTAAAATCCAAATGACGAATCCACGATGACCGTCAAAATCAGGGATCAAGATAATCTAAGATGGCCGCCGTGATTTTACAATCCAAGATGGCGACCGTAACGAAAAGTGTTACGGCATGTCATCCAAGATGGCGGTAGGCCCACTCTCCACAGCCAGAAGCCAGTTTTATGACTTACCAATATGTATGTAGCCTACTACTAGCTGTGTATTTTGCCGCAGTGGTGGCCATGTTTGTTTACATTTTAAATACGTGAAAGTATTTCTAGTGTTTTATTATTACTTTTTGGTTTATATTTATTATATATGTAAATCCTAAACGTCTTATGTTTTCGCGTCTCAATTTTTTTCAAATTATTTAATTTTTCGTTACCCGGAAATTAAATCTAATTAATTGCCATTTGTTACACTTCCATGCATTGTGGTAGCGAAACGTAGCTAAATGTCTTACGGGTCCGTGATCCGTTTCCGTTTTTACGTTTTTTCGGCGTTGTGGGAAGAGCTTTAGAAACCGATGGATCCACCTGAAAATTTGGTCGTCGTATTGACCCTCGGGACTAGCGAAATACGCAAAAAAAAATTTAAATTTCGCGACAATCTGGATTATTAGTTTTTTTTTTTTTTTACGCTTGAATGTAGCTTTTCGTTGGATCGCTGTTATTTTACAAGCCCTGAACCTGAAGGACTATGAAAAATATGACCTATAGCGGGGTAAAAAAAATTGTACCTAAATAGTCTTCAAAACACTATAGCGTCGTCTTACTCTTTTGTTGAGTTATGGACGGTGAAGCACTCATTGGTCATTATTTTATACCGATAAATGGTCAAACTTGGACATGGTTAAACTTGAATTTTTGAGTGGCTGGATTTTCACAAAATTATTCTTATGTGTATGTATGTATATGTGTATACACACACTCTTCGGAGGCGTAAGATATGGGGACGCACAACAACGCCGAAATACCACAACGCCGAAATACCACAACGCCGAAATGCCAAATTGACCACAACGCCGACAGCTAGAAGACTGCTGTGTACCACAACGCCGAAATACACTAACCCCGAAAAATGTCATTGCAGGACTGCCACAAAGGTTAGGTTAGGTTAGAGTAGGTTAGGTTAGACTAAGTTAGATTAGGCTAGGATAGGCTAGGTTAAGTTAGGTTAGGTTATATTACGCTAGGTTAGGTTAGGTTAGGTAAGGTTAGGTTCGATTGTGGTATTTCGGCGTTAAGGTACATTTAAGAAACACACACAAATTCATAAATTAAAACTACGTAATAAAATAACCAGTAGCGTTCAGTTCTATATTCCATTTCATTCTCATCATCGGTACAACAAAAAAAAAAGTTTGAAGTTCAACTTTGTCAGGTAATTAAGCAAAAAAAAATGTTCGTATACTAAGTTTAATATAGTGTGAGTAAAATGTCGCTGTAGTGTTTGTAATTGTCATCACTGTGCGCGACCTTCGCAACCATGATTAGTAAATATCTGTTGGAAATATTTGTGAAAGAACAACAAATAAATGCAAGAGAATCTTAGTGATACATTTACAGAAATAGCGGCATTTCTGTTAATGATAGGACGATGATAGGAAAAGTAGGAAACGAATGGGAGTGTTTCAAGTTGTGCCTCGAAAAAGTCAAATCGATGGTTGTTCCAATCGAGTGGAAGAGAGATATATGCGGCGTAAGCGTACAATGAGCGTAACGGGACACAGCGTAACGGAACAATGTGCGTAACGGGACAATGAGTCATCCTTTATCGTGCGTGCAGCCGGCGTTCATCGATTTATTAGACATTGTCACGTCAAAAATAATATGTCACCAAGACACGGGAAACCCGGTTTGTTTCAGTGACGGGCTGCTGTTACGTACTTATTTTAAAGTGACGCATTAAGGCCCCCCGCCTCGTCAGGAGTGTATGTGTGTTAGTGAGGCGGGATGATAAGCGCGACGCTCGCTGGTGCTTCTAGCGCGGTGTCTCCTCTGGACTGGCGCGCAGTCTTCTCGTCGTGCGTATGAGCGGTGACCGTAGCATTATATATGGCGGAGAAATGAAGATGAAGGTGTAATGCAAGTCCCTTCAAGTGCTTTCAAGAATCTGTACCGGTTGTTTTACGCCTAAAAATTACTCTGAAAACATGTATTTTAGCCATTTTAACTCTTATAAAAATACTGTTTAAAAATTTATTCCGAAATCAAAAGTACTTTTCGGCCCTCGGCGAACTCTTTAAATCCTTTTCGTAAGCAGACCCCCACTCGGATGTCTCGAGTAGTTTTGAAAATCGCGTTTGTTTTTCCTGAAGCTCTGCGCACCGTGTGTGTGCCCGGGTAGGCGTGGGGTTTTTTACGCACACTGCAGGGCCGTAGATCGCACGTCTGCAAAGACGTACTTGGCGTGGCTGTGCGAGGAGAGAGTGTTTATCGCCGTTCTTTAGCACGTGCGCGCGTTGTGCCGATAATGAAGCCGTTAACGCGCCTTTCAAGCTCCTTTCAAGCGCCTTTCAAGCGCTAAAGAGCCCGTGGAGTGTGTCGGGGACATGAGACCCTCACACACTGTGTGTGTGTGTATATATATATATGTGTGTAAATGGAACAAATATTCATATAAAATTACAGACGATTTAATGCAGTTTTTTTTTTACATACGCCATTGCAGTTTTGCACTGTTTGCAAGCGCAGCTCCTGAAAAGGGGGGGGGGGGGGGGGCGGTTTGGGGGCGATAGCCCCTCCCGAGACCAATTTTATTGATTAGTGTGTATTTATGTTTACTTAAATATTTAAATTTCATATGTTAAACTTTTATCTCATCAGAAGTTGCACGGAGCTACTAAGGTTCTTGTATTTGAAAACCTGTAATTTGTAAATAGTATTCCAAGGCCAATATCTGACCACTTTAATTTTTTTTTTTTTTGGAACTACGACCTCTCTTTTTTGCGATAGCCCCTCCCGAAAAGTCATCCTGAAGCCGCCATTGACTGTTTGTCATAGAAAAATTCCGAAAATCAAAAATATATATAAAAAAATTCACAGAAAACAAGACTGCATCAGCGATGTCGAACGAACGGAATTATTGTGCTGTATGATATTTATATGTTGAACTTTTTTGTTTTTCGTCCTTGCTGTCTTCGTTGTTTTGTCCGTAATACTTGTCTGGTTTCATCGTTGGTTCCGCTTGTTTGTCCGGCATCAGCTGATTCAGTCTTGTTTTCAGTGAATTTTTTTTATCTTCATATTTTTATCTTCATATTTTTATGTTCGGAGTTTTCCATGACAAACAGTGCAAAACTGCAATGGCTTATGTCCAAAAAAAAAAACTGCATTAAATAAAAATTACCCATTGCAGGAATCATTTAAAGAACGTAAAATTACAGATATTTGTAAATATGTACATGTACATGAAAACAACTGCATCGCTACAAAATAGTGTTCGCAGTAATACTGGGTTCGTTTCCTCACCCGGGCATTCGTGTTTTGTGTTGTCCCAGTGCCTTCATTCGTTGAAGTTAAATACGTAAACCTTTTCCCTGAATAGCTTTCCAGCATATTAACTGTGCACACAATAAGAGCATTCATTACACAACAAAATAAATTCCACATATTGGATATTCGATTATCTTTTCCATGGTTTCCAAAAAAAAATTATGCTTTACGAAAAAATCAGTTAAAATATAAAATTATTCTCTAACTTTTTTTTTTTTTAGAAATGCTCAGTATTATCTCGAAAAACGTATTTCATGTACGCAAATATAACCATAGCCTTGTGTTGTACAAAAATACAGCTATATTTATATAGACATATACCGATATATATAGAGATACAAAGTCATGGATATATATTGAGATGTAGAGAGAGATTGAGAGAGATGGAGTGATATGGAGTGATGAATAGGGAGATTTATAGAGATGTTAAGAATTATATTGAGATATAGAGTTACAGAGAGATAAAGAAAGATATAGATAGAGAGAGATGTTTTGTATGTGTGTAAAAATTTAAAAAAAAAATACAAAAATAATTAAAGAGGCATTGCAACACATGCTGGCCATTAGTTAGTTACATATATTTGTAAATTTGTACATAAAACAATTATATCACTACATAATAGAGTCCGTAGTAATACAAGGTTCGGATTCTTACCTGGGAAATTATTCTGTGTGTTGTATTGGTACTTGTAATATTTTAAAGTTATCAGTAAACCGTTCCCTGAATAGCTTTCCATTATTAATTACGCACACGAGAAACATAATAATTACAAAATAAAGTCAAATTATTATCTTATCATTTCCGTTGTTTAAAAATATATTATGCTTGAATTAAACATCAATTAGTATATAAAAATATGCGTCAATTTTCGTGAGAAATACTTGTATTACTTCGAAAAACGAATTTCATATAGGCGTTTACAAAGCATTTATTTTTAAATGTTTAACTAATATAATTTTTTACAAACTGAAAACAAAAATTTGAATATTTTTTTATCAAATTAAAATTTAGAAGACACCTGCAACTAATATTATTTTTCTGTAACTATTTTCATTTTTACCTTAGTGTGTGAAATAAATATAGATACTCAGTGTGGTTGTTTTAAAGTAAAATAATTTTATAAACAAAGCTTAGTTTGGACTTATAAATTAGAAACCATTATTATACCCCTGCTATTTTTCGGGTTAAATAACATTGTAAAAAGAGTGCAGGTGAGAAATAACCATGCAATTATAATGTATCACCGGGGTGGGGGGGGGGGGGGGAGGGGGGGTGATACCCCGTCTCCGATCCTGGGGTCCAGAGCCCGTAATCGAATGTGGGGACCATGCGTAAAAATTTTACAATATCTTTCTTGTAGTATTACAAACTGTTTCTTTAGCGAGTAGTTTCCAAAGGAATCTTTTGTTAAAGTACAGAATTGTTTTTTTGACGCGACAATGTCTAATAAATCGATAAACGCCGGCTGCACGCATGAAAATGGATAACTCATTGTCCCGTTACGCACATTGTCCCGTTACGCACATTGCCCCGTTACGCTCATTGTACGCTTGCGCCGCATCTATCTCTCTTCCACTCGATTGGAACAACCATCGATTTGACTTTTTCGAGGCACATTAAACTTTAAACTCTCCCATTAGTTTTCCTACTTTTTCCTATCATCGGCCTATCCTTAACAGAATAACACAGATTGGAAGAAGTTAAATAGCAAACATGTATAAAAAAGTTATAGTTAAAATAATCTGTTCGTTAAAGTAATAAACATATTTGAATTAATGAGTGCAAATAAAAAGTAAAAATTATCAATTAAATTGTAGATTTCATTTCACTCCTTCTTTGTATCCGTACAAAATAGTGATAATTCAATAAAAAAATGATTCAGTTTTATTCATAAAAAGTATGAAACAATTTCATCGATATTTTGTTAGTCACGTTAAACTATCGTCCGTAAACCGACTTTACAGACAACCAATTATTTTTTTTCCAGTGTGTTCTGCAGAGCAGACTCTTCTCTCGCCGACGTTGCACAGGTTGCGACCACGTGTGTGTGACGTCATGTTTAGCCTACGGTTTGAAGTTTTTTTTTTTGGTGGGGCGGTGGGGGGTGGGGGGAAGGGGAGACGCACAGACGTACCATTGTTTACCTTCGGCGTGCTTCGCAGGAAAAAGAAAAAAAAGAGTTAGTCGATCTGAAGCGCACGTGTAGCATTCTGCAGCCACCTGTAGAGCCACGTTGAAGCATTTTAAGGCCCCCTGCCCACCCGGGCACACACACGGTGCGCAGAGCTCCAGGAAAAACAAACGTGATTTCAAAACTACTCGAGACATCCGAGTGGGGGTCTGCTTACGAAAAGCATTTAAGAGTTCGCTTTGCCTGAAAAGTACTTTTCATTTCGGATTATGTTTTTAAACGGTATTTTCAGAAGAGTTAAAATGGCTAAAACGTATGTTTTCAGAGTAATTTTTAGGCGTAAGCAACAAGTACAGATTCTTGAAAGCACTTAAGGGACTTGAATTACACATTTATCTTCATTTCTGACTTAAGGTTGGTACCAATGCAGCTGGCCCCACTGAAGGAGACGATACGGGACGCACCACAACGCCGAAATACCACAACGCCGAACGTACAATAACGCCGAAAACCATAACGCCGAAATGCCAAATCGACCACAACGCCGACAGCTATAAAACTGCTGTGTACCACAACGCCGAAATACATTAACCCCGAAAAATGTCATTGCAGGACTGCCACAAAGGTTAGGTTAGGTAAGGTTAGCACACAAATTCATTCGATTGTTTTTGATTTCCCCACCCTTACCAGCAGCAACATTTTTCGGCGTTACTGTATTTCGGCGTTGTGGTACACAGAAGTTTTCTAGCTGTCGGCGTTGCGGTCAATTTGGCATTCGGCGTTTATTGTACGTTCGGCGTTGTGGTAACGACCCAGACAACATGGAAGAGAAAACTTTTGGGTCTCCTCATTGTACTTCGTGCTCGCACGCGACTCCATAGACTTTTCCCGGCACTGTAGCACCGGATGTGGTTTTCCCTTCGTCCCACAGAGGATGTTTGCTTTCCACCGACTTCTCTGCCCCCCCCCCCCTCTTTTCACTTCCCTCTTCCCTTCCCAGTCCTTCTTTATCATCACCATCCTGCGCGTAACGCATCTTTTTTACTTCCACGCTTTCTCACGGGGTGAAAAACCGCACATCGCAGGCGAATATTTCACACGGGGCCTAGACGAGTCTTGTGAGACCATCGCAGAAATTTGTAGTTCGATCGGGATCGCCGGACTTTTTTTTTTTGACGTGATAACGTCTTATAAATCGATGAACTCCGGCTGCACGCACGAAAAAAGCATGACTCATTGTCACGTTCCGCCTGAGCCCGAGCGTGCAAGGAACCGGTTCAACCACCGTGCGAGAAAATCTTCTATAATATCAATACAGGTTAAGGCGGGCTTTTTTAAAAGCAGCTATTAATTTATTTTTTTTACTTATTTTTCCAATTTTCGTCATTTCAAATTAACAATTTATTGACATATGATTTGATTTCAGTTTATTTCTA
The DNA here is from genome assembly GCF_032445375.1 of Bacillus rossius redtenbacheri. Lineage (NCBI taxonomy): Eukaryota > Metazoa > Arthropoda > Insecta > Phasmatodea > Bacillidae > Bacillus > Bacillus rossius. Next base: position 23,559,893 of record NC_086345.1, read on the forward strand.
TAACTAATTGTTCGTGATTATACTCAAACAAATGACTTAAATTAAATTTTGCAAAAACTGTAAATAACATTTGAAAATTAAAAAAGTATGCAAATTTTTCATCAATGTTTTCTCATGACGTTATCACGTAAAATTATCGGCCGTAAACCGACTTTACAGATAACCCCCCCCCCCCCTTTTTTTTTCTTCCGGCCACTGTCATACTCTCAGGCGAGAACCTCGGAAAGATCAATTTTCTTAAGAAATACTCTGTATCATATCGAGGGGGAAAACAAAATAGTATCTCGTACATGCAAATTTTAACCATAGCTCTGTGTTGTACAAAGTTACAATAGCTTTCTTGCACGATTACAACCAAACTATTTCTGTGGAACTGGTTACCAGAGGGTCCCCCTTTTTGCAGAAGTACATAACATATGTTTGTTTGTTTTTTTCTGTGTGGGTAATCCAGCACGGTGTGTTCCCGATTTAAGACCCTTTTTTTCCCCCTTCAGTGCACGCTTTGAATATATATATATATATATATATATATATATATATATATATATAAATATATATATATATATATATATTCTGTATAGAAGTCGCCAGCCCAGGTTAAAATTTCTAATACGGTTTTGAGGTAGTTGGTTAATTCACCGCCGCAATCGCCACCATCTCTAGGGCATCGACTTGTGGTGGTCCCTAGCGGACAAGTGTCGAACTCTTCAAACACCCCTTCCCCCTCCCGTTGAACGACCTTGAGCTGCAGTGAATGATGGATGGGGGTGCGGGGGAATGACAGCGGGTGACAGTGCTGCGCTCTAACGTGTAAATAACAACTAAGACGATACAGGGCGTTACGGGGCAGCGCACTGCAGCGGTGAAGTTCCCAAGCTGCTCATCATACGCTTCTGAAAAACGTAGAGTAAATCCTATCCACTCGCGACTTCTATACAGTATATATATTCAAAGGTGCACGTCTCAGCCTTTTAGCGTCGAGAACTCTCTTAAGGGCCGTCTTGACGACGAAGTTAAAGAGGTGGCGACCATAAGAGCCCGACACCGAAGTCACAGGGGAAGAAGGAGAGAGAGAGAGAAAGAGAGATATGTCGTCGACGGAACAAACATCAATCTTGTCCCCCGCCGAAAGCCCGGTGAGATCGCATTTTCTCCCTGGTTCCTTCCCGCGTCTTTATTTATTTATTTATTTCTCTCTCTTGCTCCTGCTTCTTCCCTCTGGAACTCGGCGGGATTGAAGAGGAGACGGCAAATGGGTGGTCTCAGACGCGGTGGGAGTGTTTCAGTCCTGTCCGAGCCTCCTGATCCATCAGCGTCAGGATCTCGGGGGTCTGAAAAACCACGTAGAAGTCAGCCCCCTAGACGTGTAGTACACCGTGAGTACACCACTGAACCACTTACGCCCTCACAGCCGCGAGATGTGATCAGGGCCGCAACTAGAGTCTCTGGCACCCGGGGCATGAAATGGATTCATGCGCCCCCCCCCCCCTTCTCTTTTTTTGCACATACCCATTGGCGTAGCTGTGTTCATAATGTTGGGGGGGGGACAATAATGATTTTGATGTCATGTAAACCCATTCCCCTCTTACTAAGACGAGAGGTCCGGGGGTCCTCCACCGGAAAATTTTTGATTTTAAAAGTGCGAAATAACGCTTTTTAAGCAGTTTTTGTATCTAACCATTGGATACATCGATGTTAAAATTATTATTGTTTCCTTAAGATAAAATTTGATGAGTGAAGAAATTACAAAAAAGTTGGGACGAATAATATTATAAAATAAAAATATCACTGTCTAGAAAGTTGGGGGGGACAGTCCCCTCCACCCAAAAAGTTCAGGGGGACATGTCCCCCCCCCTGGTTCCTACGCCCCTGCACCAATAAAGCGGGGGGTCCGGGGGCCCTCCCACGGAAAAAATGGTTCTATTTTCCATACCTACATGTAACAGTTTCTGTGCTACTGTAACTTCCATGCATGAACCCACTATGTCCACAAAGTAGTCCCGTATAATCACTAGACTTGTTCATTAAATATGTTGAGACGTTATATTGTAAATCAGATTAGACATTCCTGGCATGCAAGTTAAAAAAACTGTTTTACCAGTTACCAGTTGTAGTAGGAATTACAATGCAAGCGATTTCGGCGCCCCCACAGCTTTGCGCCCGGGGCGTATTGCCCCGCTTGCCCCCCCCCCCCCCAGTTGAGGCCCTGGATGTGAAGTCGAGTAGACGGGCAGATGATGACTTGATGTAAGCTTTTGTACCTACGCCATTGCTAAGCACATGTATGTCTGTAGAAGAAAACTACAAAAAATACCCAAAAGACAAGAACACAAATTAAGCAAAAAATTGCTGTTGTCAACAGGATATAAACACCACATAATATTCCATAACAGGAATATGGTCAACAAACAAAGAAAAATGGACTAAAAGGACGAATAAACCCCCACAAATGATGACAGCAAAAACATATTGAACCCAAAAAAAATTCATTACAACAGTTGAAACGAGACAAAAACACGACAAAAAGCTAAAAGACGAACCAAACAAAATAGGTTTCATGATGTCACCAGTGCCTGCCTAGAAGAGGGGGGGGGGGGATACCCAGTCATGGGGACTGTCAACAGAAGTGAAAACTTAAAACTTTTGTTTTTAAATGTGTAATATGACATCATTTCTACGTCAAATGTACGCAAGAAAATGATTCTGGTGTTATATCAGTACGATGTCACCATGATATCATTTATCCTGACATCATTTTTTTAGTCAACAGATGTCAGCGGTATGTAAAAAATTACGTAAAAATTCATTACCTAGCTTTGACTTACCAGTGATGTCAGACCTAGGTCATGTATTCACGTGGTCAAATTAACTTCACTTACTGCTACTACAGCCATGTCGGTGACGCGAACTCACAAGATTTTACCCATCCAAAAAAGTGTCCAACACGCACATGATACAGTCGAGTATATACAATGTACTAGTGTATATATGCGTATACATGTACACAGGCCGCTGTGATTCACCAGTCTGGCGCAACACGTCACTAGCATGTCGGTGACGCGAACCCATATGTTTTTCCCCCTACCAAAAATCGCTCAACGCGGCTAAAGAAGTTTTCACTTAAAAAAAAAAAGGTTGTCTGTAAAGTAGTTTTACGGACGATAGTTTAACGTGACAACGTCATAACAAAACATTGATGAAATGATTGCATACTTTTATGAATAAATTGAATAATTTTTATTGAATTATCACTATTTTGTGTGGATACAAAGGAGTGAAATGAAATCTACAATTTAATTGATAAATTTACTTATATTTGCACTCATTAATTCAAATATGTTTATTACTTTAACGAAGAGATTATTTTAACTATAACTTTTATACATGTTTGCTATTTAACTTCTTCCAATCTGTGTTATTCTGTTAAGGATAGGACGATGATAGGAAAAGTAGGAAACGA